>NC_092344.1:14674971-14999396 GCF_963676685.1 Mytilus edulis
ATGCCATTCTAAAAAGAATTATGAGAGACGGGATTAAAATATATATATACATATCCTCCACCAAATGAAATACTGCTTGTTAA
The DNA here is from genome assembly GCF_963676685.1 of Mytilus edulis. Lineage (NCBI taxonomy): Eukaryota > Metazoa > Mollusca > Bivalvia > Mytilida > Mytilidae > Mytilus > Mytilus edulis. The sequence continues at coordinate 14,675,055 of NC_092344.1, forward strand.
TCAGTAAATATTCTATATATATAAATGTAATTTCATGGTAAGTATATTTAACCAAATTCATATAAAATGGTAATTTTTGAAATCTCAAGAAGAGATTTTATATGAATTTATAGGGTTAATTATACTTACCACAATCCACCACCACCCCTGGAATAAATTCAGTTTTTTGTTCACATAATTGAAATTATTCAACTAAACGACAAATTAAAACTAACGCTAGTGTATGTTACACAGGTGAACTATGACGTAGGTGAGTACATCTCATGGATGTAATTTTTAATCACCTAGTTAATTGCGATGAGAACATGTTGTGAAAGCAAGCATATATGTATATATATTGAAAATTAATAATTATAAATATCAATGTACAGCTAGATTAAAAAAATTTCTTATGAATGCATAGAAAATAATAAAAGAGGTATATATAGATAGATAAAAGATTAATCTTTTAAATGAATGCGTTATTTTTATTATGCAATCTTTATGTAATCAATTATTATGTAATTAGTGGCAAAATCTGGGTAAGTTCACTCGAATGAATTTAGCTCTATCATCTCTTTAACTATACAGAAAATGTTAACGAAATCTTAATCAACACATCATGGGCTTCAAAAGGGTGTCTCAGATTGTCTCTATGGTATTCCATTCTCTCATAAATCTCTAATTAGTGTAAACATCCTAACCACATAAAAGAAGATAATGTTTAATTAGGTATAAAATTTGTTCTATACATTCTATTAACCCGAATAATCCAGTCGTTATATTACGATCACTTCGATCACTCCATTAAAAGTAGTGGATAGAGGGCGCTGAATTATTCGAGTTATACATTCTATCTGAAATCTGAGACACCCTTTTGTAGATAATGGCCATAGGAACAACTTATAATAAATTCAACCCTCTAGGGACACCTATGCAGAAGCTAATTTCATTTGAAAGTGGAAATTTGGTGAAAAATATTTTAGACACAGTTAACATTATAATTGGTTACATAATTGTTGCATAATACTAACATTGCATTTATTTGAAAGAGCAATCTGTTAGCTATCCAAAACTACCACTTTTATAAATTTTCAAGCATTATTAAGAAAGTTACAGCATTTTAAAACTTGGAAGTTGGAGTTATAAAATCTTTGTATTGTGCTACCTTAAATCTGGTTTTATAAGTAGCTTAATCTCCCACTTATATGACAGGTGTTTATAGTCGCGTTATATTGGAGATAATATGAGTAATCAACCCAAACGGGCTTAATTATTATTCAAAATACTGAATGTGAAACAATCAATTAATTGACATCTTGTCCATTAAATGATGCTCATAGGAGAAGAGCCGTGGTGTAGTGGTTAGTGCATCGGACTGCTAATACAAAGGTTTCCTGGTTTGATCCCTGCTATGGGGAGAAAATTACAGGGACTCTCCCTTGACGCCATTTGCGAGTATGGTCTAAAGAATCGATGATAGTCCGTCGGAAGGGGACGATAAATGGCTGACCCGCGTTAAGAGAGAGCCATCTTGCACCTAAAAGACGCCTTTGTAGATTTCGAAAAAGAGCAGACTAATGCTGCTACAAAGCAGCACTCGCACCAGCAAAGTGGAAAGGGATTAATATAAGTTGCAATAACTTGTTTCCCAATCCACTATAAACATATATAGTTTAAAACTAAATGATGATAATATTTAGCTCTTTACAATTTACATTGATGTTAAAGGCAATTTTAACCAATATTGAAATTTGAACACGTTTCTGAAAAAAATCATCAGATCACAATCTAGTTAGGAATGAATTGATAAGTATCTGAAAGACAGCATAAAGAAGTATATAAGACAACTCTCCACAAGAGACCAAATGACACAGATTAACATGTACAATTCACAATAAGGCCTTCAACAATGAGCAATGCCCACACCGCATAGTCGGCTTGAAAAGGTCCCATATGAAAAATGTAAAATAATACAAACAAGAAAAACTAACGTCTAACCTCTTCAAATAAATTTGGCTGTTAGTTTGCTCGTTTAAATTGATTTTCATTTGTTATTTCGGGGACTTTTATAGCTGACTATGTAGCATTATTTGCTCATTGTTGAGCCGTACGGTGACCTGTAGCTGTTAAATTTCTGTGTCATTTAGTCTCTTGTGAAGAATTATCTTATTGGAAACCATACCACGTCGTCTTTTTTATACTGTTTCATCAGATGGATGCAAACAGAAATACATCTAACAAAAACAGAATACAATACACGTGTACGGCAACTCATCATTCACACAACAAAAGTACAGATCAGACAGTACTTCCAGTTTAACTGACAGCTTGTTAAAAGTTATTAAAAACTAATTTAAAAAATCATGCATCTAAGACACAGGCACTTGTCTCATAATTCCCCCCTTTATATACCTTAATATAACGTTTTATAAAAGTATATATGATTTTTTTTCTGAGACAAGTGCCTGTGATTTAAGTCTTAAAATTTTATGATTTCATATTATTTTCCATGGTTGATGATTTCAATTGTACCTACTTTGTGCAACATAAAATATGTAAATATTATTTTTCTTTCTTGTTTTTCCCCCCACATATTTTATAAATTACATTGATTAGTAACCTATAATTAACTGCTACACACCATAAACACAAATTAATAACTATCAAAATAATTCCCAATTGTCCCACAAACATCTTCCCGATTGTCCCACAAAATTTCTTTACTTTTTTACCTGTAATTTTAAAAAGTGGGACAATTGGGAAGACACCATAATTGATAATTCATGTCAGAAGTGCTGACTACTAGGCTGGTGTTATCCTCGGGGAATACACAATCCACCAACAGCGGCATCGATCCAGTGGTTGTAAATAAACTCATCATATATACCAGGATTTAAATTTTGTATTTAGGCGTCTGGCGTTTCGTCTACAAAAGACTCACAAGTGACGCTCGAATAAAAAAAAGTTAAAGAGACAAAATAAAGTACGAAGTTGAAGACCATTGAGGACCACAATTCCTAAATAAAGGCAACAGTAGTATATCGCTGTTCGAAATTCATAAATCGATTGAGAAAAAAACAAATCCGGGTTACAAACTAAAACTGACGGAAACACATCAAATATAAGAGGAGAACTACGACACAACAGAAACACAACATCAAAATGTAACACACACAGAAACGAATTATAACCATGGCTATTTTTCTGACTTCGTATAGGACATTTAAAGAAAAAATGGTGGGTTGAACCTGGTTTTGTGGCATGCCAAACTTCCCGCTTTTATGGCAATGTTAAATATAACATTAAAATGACAACATTACATGGTTGGACTACAATACAAATAAATGGGAGAACATATATGATAGAGAAACACACGAATAATAGCTGACAAAAGGTTCCTCAAAGTTTTGCCAAATACAGATGTTCTACTGATAGTTACGGAAAATACGCAATAAAGCCTATAAATGTAAGTTTACATGTTCTACTGATAGTTACGGAAAATACGCAATAAAGCCTATAAATGTAAGTTTTATATTAATTTAACGATGATAGTACCCAAATAGTGTTTTGTGAATATTGGTGTTGCTATTCGCATTCTTTGAGCTAATGTTTTGCATTCGATTCTTAAATTCCTTCTCAACTGTTTCTGGTAACCTGTCTTTTGCAGACAAATGTTAATTTCTTTCAAATGATTATCTGAAATGCATTGTTACCCAAGTCCTTAAAATTATTTTTCTTCAAATTAAGCATCCTTGAATTTTATATTGAAGAAGGTTATTTAAACATTCCACTATGATTTTAAATTTAGAAGGTTACTACTGACTAACTATGCTATTCTCATAAAAAAAAATAGATTGACAAATCTGACTTGATTCTAAAGTGATCGTTGCACATGAAAAAAAAAAACAAACGTTTATGGCAATAATTATTGTTGATGCTAATTTCAGGGAATATACAAGTTATTCATTTTCCTGACAATAAGTTTCCGCTTCTGCTTTATGGCGAATCGTTTTGATAGAATGCATTGATATGATATTAGTATGTATTTTATTTTATGAACAAACTGCAATGTGTATATCAACAATTTTGAATGTTGATGGAAATTATTTTTTTGGACTTTTGGAAAAGCTGATAACTTTATGTTTAATCACAATTGCTATGTTTACTTTGAAATAGGTCAATATAATAATGGTAATGTCACCATTTAACTTTGATTTCTGACACGGACCTATTAAGAAATCAGTAAATAGGTTACATAAAATTGAGAATGGAAATGGGGAATGTGCCAAAGAGACAACAACCCGACAATAGAAAAACACAACAGCAGAAGGTCACCAACAGGTCTTCAATGTAGCGAGAAATTCCCGTACCCGGAGGCGTCCTTCAACTGGCCCCTAAACAAATATATACTAGTTCAGTGATAATGAATGCCATACTAATTTCCAAGTTGTACACAAGAAACGTCTTGAATAAAAGTTTACTCAATGGGTGATGAAAACATTTTTTAATTGTATGGTAGAAAATCGTTTTGAATAAGGAATGCACATGCCTAATGCATAGCCCTCATTCTCTGTTTGAATTTAGCTATGGTCTCTGGTCCTTTTCGTTTATATGAGGTCTTCAAATGTTGTATTATATAAACACTATTGTTTTTGTTATATTCTTATTTTGATATTACGTCTGCACCACGCAGTGTTCCTTAATGTTTGTAGGTCTTTGTGTCAGCAATGTTAGGAAATAGAATAAAACAACACTTCATTTGTTTATTATTTGCGTATCCTGTAAGTGCACATAATATGTATTTCATGCTAATTGAATATCAGATTTGTTTTCATGAATATGTTAGTTTGGTGTGAAGCATCATCTATTATTATACACACTCAAGTATTATACATTGTATTTAGAATATTGGTAAAAATAGACGATTGTATATCTTTTTGTCGAGAATGTGACTTCTGTTGCAGAAAGAGAGTGATCTGGTGGCGGTGGCGTTAACTAACTACCTACTTAAACAATATATATTAAAGATGGTAAAAGAATTACTACTTCATTCTTTGTTTACAGATGCCGAATGAAGCCTCCTTTTGTTATTTGTCCATTGTCCTGGCAATGTTTATTTCTGTTTTTTTTTAATGAGTAATAAGATAACTATTTTTAGTACGTGCAGGGTCTTCGTGCCTGTTTTCACCGGACCTCGACTTTATTTCAAGGATCAGTGAATAATACTAAGTCTTTGTGGTCAAATCAATATCTCAGATATCGTTCAGCAGACCATATACTTCTTGGGACAATCTCCAGGTTCCACGTAGCCGTAGATTATGCAATACTTTCAAATATTTGAGAAATATAAAACCACACTGATGATCTTTCATCACCAAGTGTATTAGAATTTCATTGAATATCATCAAATTCATTCACAAAAATGTAATCATTGCCATGCTCTGTTACAGTTTTCATTAGTCGCTCGATATCCTAGTTTTTCCAAAGCATAAAAAAAATCAAAGAGCAGATTGCTCTGAGGGATACGATTGCCATTGTTTTCATTGACACATGTATACATGTAGCTGGATAATATTATTTTCAAAACTAATTCAACTGCAAATGTAAAATGTAATTTACGTAATCTGAATAGTTACAAAATAGCCAATCCCGGTTAAAAGTGTAGGAACAATGTACTTAGGCCTATTGTGTTTTATTTTTGTACTATCAATTCCAAGTTTACTTTCCACAGTAGTCACTGAGACTCAGAATGAGAGAAGTATAATTTTTCACTTCGTATCTTATCACCTATTATCTGGTACAAGAAAATTGGTACCGTTAATTTTATTTTATTATTCCTACGTTAATTCTAGGAGGAACCCCATTCCTAACTCTTTAAAATATTTAATTTCCTTTGGGTCAGTGATCATGACTCCCTTCCGTACACATTCCTCGGTTTAAATTGCGATCGTTTTTTTAATATAATACGACGTTTATCGACAGAACGAGTTAATTTTTCTGAAAATGTTGTTGATTCAGAATTTTCGGAAGTGACTTCCGGAAGGGAGACAACTCGAAACGATAATATGGAAGACTCCATTTCGCCTAAATGGGTGTAAAAGTAAATCTTTACGAGGTGGACTAAATTTATTTTAATTTAAATGATGCATATGATTTAAAATTATGCAACAACAATAATCCTCAATAGCAGACATACATAGAAAGGATCCCATGAGTTATAAATTAATCAATTTAGTGGGGAATCCAGAGCAACCATTTAACCTAGTACCCCTTGAAGTTAAGAAAACTATACGCATGCGCATAATTACCTAAACAAACTCTGTAGTAAGAACGTATAATATTAAACCTAAATGGTTCTCTATTTTTTTTTTATGGAAGTACAATATCAAATATCAGTTTAATAACGGTGACATATAAGTGAAACCCCACTTCAGTTCTTATATGACAGAAATAGATTTATCGGAATTCAGAGAACTCTCGCATTTTTATCACAGCTGGGGAATTCCCTCTGACGTGTTTCTAAATTTATAAAAACACTAAATATAAATACTGCTTAATTCTGATTTTCGGTGTTGTTACAAACACGCATATAAGTCAAGGGAAATATTAAACATGAAGGTTATGAAAAGAATAATATAGGAAAGTTGTTTGAGTTCAATACCTTTGTTTGTTTTTACCTTTTAAACCAAGACAATCATAAGAATCTGAGATGGTCCTTAATGTTTAGAATAAAACGATTGACGTGAGGGCATTGTCCTGAACCACTGGTATAAGTCTACAGATTGCTTGAAAGCAATCGTATCCCAATAAGGAGCCTAGCTGTATTGTTCCACATACATTACGCATTATTCAATGCATCACGAATATTTGTGTTAAAGACCACTGTGTGGGTCAAAATCTTATACAGCTGTTATTTGTTCTTGACTAAGGTAACATAAATTTTGATTCTTGACGGAAGGAGATTATTGTTTTCTTCTTCACATAATAGATTCATATAAAGCATTATTCTAAGCTCACTGGAGTGAAGGGCCCTGAGCGCTACAATTATGACTAGGCGGCCGTTGTTTTCTTCATTAACATAACACAAATATAGTCTCCTCTTAAACTGCTTGGCAAATTGATACCACAATCTTCCTGAATACATATTGACAATGATTTTTTTCGACGGTTATATACATTTTTCATTCTCTGTTACTTTTATTATTTGCGACTTTTTATGAAGTTGATTCCGCTTTCCATAGGACTTTTGAAAGTTTACTTACACGGAGTTATATAAAAAAAATAATAGCCTCAGTAAGGGTCGAAATCATACTGATTAACTTATATGCGGATATATTTGAGGAGTAATGTTAAAGTGACATATCTTATTAAGTTATATTTTTCTTGATCCTTTCTCTACGCGATTCTATCATTGCTTCTTAAAGAGAGTCGACATTTAATTTTCAATTTATAATATACATAATGAAAATAAACTCATCATTGATATCAGAATTGAATTTTTTTATTTACGTTAGCCGCGCGTTTCGTCTACAAAAGACCCATTAGTGACGCTCGAATCAAAAATGTTAAAAAACAAATAAAGTACGAAGTTGAAGAGCATTGAATAGACGAGAACTTTGAAAAATGTAAAAATTAAACATAGGTCACATACTAGTTCTGACAACTTTAATTTGTCATAAACTGATATTTCAAGAGTCCAAATAATCCAATTGGTTATAAATTTATAATCTGTAAAATAGATATAAATGATGTGGTATGAGTGCCATGATAATAAGACAACCCTCCATCTAAGTCATAGTTTATAAAAGAATTGCTTTGTGCGAGTTTTCATTCGTGTAATGTTTTTAATTTTCGAAGTGTTTGTTCTCAATTTCATTGTTCTCTATTCTTTTCCTGAAAATATTTAGTTCACAGTTTCTATTTAAGTTAGAGATACTAGAAATTACATGACCGATGTCTAAGGAAATTAATGAAGTCTTAGCGTGATATTTACCAATCCAGTAATGTGAGTTGTCGAATCATTAGATATGACACAACGTAGTGCGACACGAGTATCATAAGGGATATCGCAAGTGGCGCAAGAATTTTTGACCCTACAGGAACACTTGTTCTAGTAGAATAAGTATAACCAATTTTCTGTGCTTTGAAGAATTGTTCGTCTTACAAAAGTTTTTCTTGTTGGAAATGTTTCGTATAGTTTTTTCCTAAAATCATAAATGAAAATTAATGAATAATAAATAAATCACAATTTCTCATTGAACTTAAGATTTCTTTCAAGTTTCATATTCAACAGCAGCGGCATCATACACAAATAAACTCAATATAAATACCACTTTTGCAATTTTTTGTATGCGCCTGAATCACGCGTTTCGTCTTCAAGGCTGCATTTGAGAAGAACCGTATAGTTTGATGATTAATATACCCAAATTTAAGAATATTTCCTGCTGCATTTAGTTGGAGATTAAATAAAAATAATGTTTTATGTAAATGAACTCATCACTGATACCAGAATAGAAATTTTGTATTTGGGCAAGACGCGCGTTTCGTCTACAAAAGACTCATCAGTGATGATTGGATATAAAAAAAAAAGATTAAGAGGACATCTTAAGCACGAAGTTGAAGAGCATTGATGACCAAACATTCTAAAAGTTTTGCCATATACAGCTAAGGTAATATATTCCTAGGATAACTATGCAACTCCAACAAGTATTGGTAAAATTTATGATTATTATACAAAAAGATGCTTAGCACACGAAAAATGATTTTACAAAGTGATCCAAAGTCTGTCGTGAATTCCTTCCATTATTGAAAAAAAAGCTTATTGAATATTTTATTAATCTTACTCTGAAATTCAAGTTAATGTTTTGACAATGTTTGTAATAAATATATTTCTACACTTCCTTTTGAAATAAGTCACTTACTAAATGAACCCATTATGATTGTCTTGGCTGAGTGAACTATTATGTTCATTTATTATACATACAATATTAATTAAAATGATGTACACTCTTACATAATGCAATGTTTTATCTTACTCGCCATCCTCTTTAAGTACAAAAAGCTTATAATGCTTTTAGAAATAAACAATGAGGGTCGGTTGAAAACAAAACTTTACGACAAAAGAGATGATTTCAGCTTTCCAATTGTGAACTTTCCATTTCTAAGTAGCAACATTCCAGCAGCACCTGCATACGGGGTATATATCTCCCACTTGATACGATATTCCCGTGCTTGCATTTCCTATCATGATTTTCTTGATAGAGGGTTGCTGCTCACAAGGAAGCTATTAAACCAAGAGTTCCAAATGGTGAAGTTTAAATCATCCCTTCGTAAATTTTACGGACGCCATCACGAGTTGGTTTACCGTTAAGGAACAACCGTTTCACAAATGATATCGGATATGTTCCTTACGTCGTAACTACAATGCCCTTCCTTTTCATGAATGTGACCTACGGAAGACTATTTACCGGATTTGTTATCACATAAGCAACACGACGGGTGCCACATATGGAGCAGGATCTGCTTACCCTTCCGGAGCAACTGAGATCACCCCTAGTTTTTTGGTGGGTTTCGTGTTGTTTATTCTTTAGTTTTCTATGTTGTGCCATGTGTGCTGTTGTTTGTTTGTCTTTTTCATTTTTAGCCATGACGTTGTCAGTTTGTTTTAGATATATTAGTTTGACTGTCCCTTTTGTATCTTTCGTCCCTCTTTTATAAAAAGTGAAATATGGAAAATTGTATGTCAAAGTCATATGAAACGACTTTTTTGTAATTATAATGTTGTAGAAATTTTTGAACAAATGCATGCATACATACTAAATTAAGTCCTGTATGCACCATTTTTTTTTTACATTTATCACGAATCCATAGTGTATTATCGACAACTAACATTTCATTTAATCCTTTTTGATCGCAAGCTCATTAACTTTCGATATTGTTGTTGAAGTTTTACCGGATTGTGAAATTGATTAACATAAACAATCAACACAGAGCCCGTGGAAAACTTTAAAAAAACAAGTGTATTATTAGAGCCATGATAATTTTTTATATGTTTTCTATGAGTTTCAATTTGTTATTTTAACTTTACTCAACAGTAACTATACGATATTGTGTATTTAAGTTTTTAAGCATCAGTTACTACTTTATACATCACCTCCATGTTTGTTTGTATTCATACAGCACGGTTTTTCCATTGCGATTGCGCTGTGTAGATGTCTAAGTTCTAACGAAAATTCACGAAGTTAATGTCACTTCATACGAGAATATATCGGCAAAGAAAATAACTCAATAGTAGTAAAATTATGAAGATTTAAAAGTAGAATGGCTATTCTTTTACAAGAAAGTACACTTGTTTTTATATTAAAACTAAGCCAAGTATATAAAACATATTCACATTTTTGTATTTGAAAATGCTTTGACTTTTAGAATATTTTGTACACCCTACCACTTTAAAAAGAATAACCCTACGCACTCAGTCGTGAGTTTCTATCAAAATCAATTATTAAAAACATAAAAAATATACTTGATAATACAATGAAATATTAGCTGGTGGTCATTCTATGATAATATTTATGAATTTCAATATAAGACAGTTTGTATGAAATAAGTAACTTTATGATTGTCTGCGATGAGTTAGATATCATATACAGTGGGCATTACTTTATGATTGTCGTAATCGGCTTGGAGATTGTGACCCAGTAGATCCACTTTCCTCTTTTTCTTCTAATGATTTTGTCATTCTTGCTACTAGATGTTCGCTTGGTGTTTCTCCTATCGACTGTGGCGTTTCAGATGAGGACCTCAGAATGCTAATTTGGGGTGCTCGGGTCGTTTTGGACCGATTACTCTGTTCGGCTTTGGAATCATTTTGTTCTCCTGCATAACGCTCTGTTTCAACTGAGAAGTGTCGCATTTGTTTTGTTAGAGGAGCTCTTATTCTTGATGATTTATTGTCAAAGAGATCTTTTGTTCCTAGATTATTTGATGACGACCTCAAGAATGACACTGTTTTATCCATGTTTAGACTTGCTGAAGTTTCGTTGTTATATCCAACTTCTTTTGTTATCTGATGTTGGATGTCTTGGGATGCTCTAAGGACACCAGGTTGATTCTCTGCCATCCCTTCCTTGCGTAGTCTTTCGTAACAAAACGACGATGTCCTTTTTTCCGTAGTATTATTTCTTTTCATTTCTTGCAATCGACCTAACACAGGTTCATTTCTAATGTTAGAAACAGAGTGATTGAGATTTTCAATAGAAGGCCTACGCTCCAAGATCTCATCAAGACAATCTTGTATTATGTCCTTTGTGCTTTGAGATAAATTTTCTAGTGTATAAGGACAGCCATTTAAAGCACATGGCTTGCAGTTATCGATGAATTCCGAAAGAAGTTGCTGACGTTGGTCTTTAAACGCTTGTCCCACTAAAATCTCAAATACTAAGAGACCAAAAGCATAAATGTCCGCACATGCAACATACAGATCTCCATTTAGAACTTCTGGACTGAGGTAAACGAAGTCTCCCGCAAGTACTCTATCCTTATCTACTGGTAATGGAGCAACCCTTGGTTGGCATGCTCCACAGAGTTTAACAACATGATTGTCGTCGATCTAAAAGGGAACAATATACCTGTGTTATTTTACAATGACTATTACTATTGGAGACATGCGGTATTGTTTTATCATAGGTATCAGCATCTAAATCAAGTAGATTTTGTCATTTAACATGTAACAATCGAAAAACAATAACTTTATTATAACCTAATTAGGTTTTTATTCTTTTATATGAGTGGTACAAATTAAAAGGTAACCACACATTTCTTGTATATTCGTTTCGCTGAAAAGATCAAAGTCGGAAAGTTATCTAGAAATAATGAATACCAAAGAATCTATATGAAAGTCTTAAAACACTTGTCAAGAATTTTTCACATTTGATTAAAATCATATTTTTATTATATAGTATATATTACCGTTGAATGCAATTTTGACACTATATTGAAATTTATACATGTTCTTGAAAAAAAAGTGTTTGTGACCGAATGAATACAAGTGAGAGATTTAGTTAGCTATGAAACCAGGTTTAATCCACCATTTTTCTGCATAAGAAAATGCCTGTACTAAGTGAGGAATATGACAGTTTTTATCTGTTCGTTCGATGTGTAATCTAATATTTTGATTTTGCCTTTTGATTGGAAACTTTCCGTTTGAATTTTTGTCGGAGTTCAGTATTTTTGTAATTTCATAATGCATATTTTTTTTTCAACACACTGTTTATTTTAGTTAAGAATGTATTTCTTATATATATTTTTTGATAAACGGTCTTTTCAAAATTTATTTAATTTAAAAAAAAAACATTATTTTAAGACATATATAATTTAATCATCTGTTTTTATAGTGTTACAACTTCAAAGTGCCCGCTTGCATAATAGGTGTAAATGTAAATTTTAGTTAATATTTCACGATACGTTTTTTAGGAAATTATCCTTGTCTGAATTTAATTTAGGTGAATTTTGCCGTACTCCATTTTGATACTTTTGACGGTGTGGGACACATAAACTATTGTAAAATTAAAGCTGTTGTTTGAAAAACTCCCTACAGCCTATAGTATTAGTTTTATATCAATTTACCGATGATACTGATAATATTCGAAAGACAGTGTTAAACAGAACAGCGTTTTTGAAAATAGAAACTGTTGATACACATTTCAGGAAAATAATAGTATTTTATTTACCTGGCTTTGTGTGAGTACCCTATTAGACGAAGCGCTTTGATTGAATGCATTAATATGATACACGCATATCGTTTTTCTATCCTGTTTATGAATAACTGTCATATGTTTATTCATGCCACCATCTTACATTGATTTCTAAGATAAACTATTTGTATCAAATAAAACTTATACTGATTAGTATTATAATTAGACGTTTGTTACTGTTACCATTGTCAGACATCATCAACACTAAGTATACAAAATAACTTATATCTTAATTATGCATATTTACCGCAATTGTATTCTGATTCAGTTCCATATGGACCATTTTCTTTCTGTGTATGTATTCAAGGCCGTATAGAACTTCGTGTAATATTCTTGGTACATCTTCCTTAAAATTCATAAATTTGCTTCTTATGAACCGACTTACAGGTCTAAGATGTCCATGAAACACAAAAGCTGGTGTTGGGTGATCTGAGTTCTGGATTCCTAACAATTCTGCAACATTTTCGTTCTTCAAAAGCCTGAAATCAGTAAATAATAAACATCCTAGATGTTAAAGTAATAAAAATCATTTTTTTCTTTACTGTCAAATAATAGAGATTATAAAACTTTTATATTTTCAATAATCTGGTTTAATTCAATCAAATATTTGTGTGGGTGCGTGGGTGTTGTAGCCTGTAGCTCATTGCCATATTCGGCATGGCCATAGAGGGCGCTTTCAGCTTGAATCAGAATTTTGGAATTCCCGTATCAGCTTGAACTAGAATTTTGGAATACCCGTTTCGGGCACTTGTTAATTTGCTGTCGACTAGAAAGCAGGTGTTACACAAATTAGTTAAACGTTTTAAAACAAAAAGAAAAGATGCCAAACAAGAGAAATGCCATAGGATCGCCATCAAGGGCCATGGGAAAGAGTAGAGCGGCTAAAAGGACAGGAGGATAGAGAGGGCAGAACGAAGAAATCCCCCAAAAGAAGGACGGAGCTGGCCGGAAAAGAACTGCCAAGAAAACACAAGGGGTCGGACACGTGGTAGCAGAAGGACCGGTGGAAACTACTGATTTCTCATCAGGTAATGAGTCGGAGGAGGATGCACGAGCGTTACCCGCTTTAAGGCACGACCCGTTACACCAAAACTTTGAAATTGCAAATAATTCTATTGATTTCACTCCGTCACAAGAATCTAGCATTCATGACACAGTGGGGGAACACGTGTCTTTCAAAATTAAGGAAAAAATTTGGGAGGGAAAGTTTATTGAGCTTGCAGGTTTGGAAAATGTGGTTAGAGGTAACGGTGGGGTCTACAGATGGGTGACTCTGAGACCTCTTCCACCTCATCTTAGAGAGGGGAGGCCTACATTTGCCAACAGATGGGGCACTTATAACTGGAGCATTGGTAATATGAGTGTTTTTCACGGTCACTCCCCATGGTAGGTGGTGGTGTAACCGTGTTTAACTACCAGGTGTTTTATAACTCTATGTCAACATAGGTCAGCTGATAGCCATTGTGTATAGGTAATCGGTAGTCACCCTGGCGCCTCAACAAAATATTACAGAATACTCTGTAGCCAAAGTAATGCCACAAAGTAAAAATGTATATTCTAGTAATGAAAATGTAAATATAAGTTGGTGTAATGAAATGTATGTTTAATTCAAAGGATTGTTTTTGTATAAGTTGTAAATGCAATACAGAGGATGGAACCTCTACACAAATGAGTATACTATACAGAAAGTCTGTAGTATTTTAATTTTGGTATTTGTGAATTATAATTAACAACGGACAAAGAGAGACAACTCTAGATTAATTTTTTAACATAGTTTAGAAAATACGTCAACAACTCTTGATCGTTGTTCTTCTTCTCATTGTTATTCGTTCAGTACTGATATAGGGTCTTCTTATATTAGTATGGCAATTAATCATTTTTAAATAAGAAATATTTCTCCCTTTATTTGTTTGGCTATACTTTGTTTGAATTTACGACTACATGAGCTACATTGTATAAGATAAAATACCGGTATATAGTTTTCTGTTAATTTTCGATTTTAATATCCAGTCTGCAACGGGTCAGACTGTTTTAGTGTATCAGTGTTCGTCCATACTAAGAAAAAAAATTAAAAACATTTCCATAGTTTACGAAGTAATAAGCCTAGGGATGTATATTTCAAGCAAACTGATTTGTATATATTTTTTTGCAGGAATATGGTAGTTCGACGTGAGACACTATATATTACTGTTACGAATTTACTGTTTAAGAATATTATTATATTTCTTCAGTTATATATTTTCCGATATCTCTCTATATGAGTATCCCATTTAATTTTTTTATGGATGAAAACTGTATCTAAAATCATCCCTTTATCATTGGTTGCTATCAGACGCTTTACCTGTATAATTGTTCTCTTCGAGGTCCGCGTTGGAAGTATAAATAGTGGTAGCTATTCAGTTCAAGTTGTCATTTGTATCGGAGACGTTGCATGGAGAAGAGCAGAAAGTTAAAACAGTTAATTGTTTAAGACGAGTAGCAGGATAAGTCAAACAAAGTGGAGTGTTTGAAACCTGCTGAGAAGATATAGATAGTTTAGGTTCCGCAGAAGTTGTATAAACAGGGTTAGTGCTAAGGTTTTGCGTTCCACATCTCTCACTATTGCAGTGAGTGTTAGCTGTTAAACCATACCTTAGTGCTACCCTGTTCCAACAGTTTCATAAATATATTTTAATAATAAAGTTTCATACGTCGAAAGTTTACAACAGTTGGAATAGTTTCCATACATTCGTTTTGATACGTTTCAGCCCGTTTGATACATTTAGGTTCAGCCCCGTTTTATACATTTATGTTTCAGCCCGTTTGATACATTTCGGTTCACCTCCGTTTTATGCATTTAGGTTTCAGCCCGTTTGATACATTAAGGCTTAGTCCCGATTTATACATTTAGGTGTTCAGACAATACTTCCATACATTTAGGTTTCAGACCAGTTCCAAACATGTAGGTTTCAGACCAGTTCCAAACATTTAGGTTTCAGACCAGTTCCAAATATTAAGGTTTCAGACAATAGTTCCAAACCGTCTGACCAGTTTCAAACATTTAGGTTTCAGACCAGTTCCAAACATTTAAGATTCAGACAATAGTTCCAAACCGTCTGACCAGTTTCATACATTTAGGTTTCAGACCCATTCCATAGGTTTCAGACCAGTTTCATACATTTAGGTTTCAAACCAGTTCCATACATTTAGGTTTCAGACTATAGTTTCAAACCGTTGGTTTAAACAGTATCGGACAGAAAGAGTTTTAAACAGTTTTAATTCAACAGGTTCGAGTTAGGTGTTGAAATTCGTTTTATGTAGTATAGTATATGTTTCATATTTGATAGTGATAGTGTAAACCTTTTATTGACTTTAGAACTTTTGAATTTCTTTCCAAATCACAGGAAACTGGTACGAACCAGAGAATAACAATATCTAAACGTCCCCGCTCGGTTACACGTTACATTACCATACATACACATGTATACTATTCAAAATATTGGCAAAGTCAAAAGTTTGTTCCTTTGATAAAATTGACTTTCTGATTAGTTTTGTGCAACTATGTTAATAATTACCTTAATTTAGCCACTTCTGAATCTGTATTTTCTATTCTGGCATTTGTTAGATAGATCCTTATAGTTACTGATTCTTCTTTGTTGTTAGCCATAAGAATACCATTCTGTTGTGCCGACCATAGACTTCTAGGAATAACCTTCTGGTTCCATGTTGCTGTAGATGATGCAATACTTTCAAGCATTTGAGAAACATCAAACGGCACTGATGATCGTCCTTCTCCAAGTGTTTTATTAATTATTTGAATGTCATCAACACCAAAGTCATTTACAAAAATGTAACCTTCACCATAGTCCGTTACCGTTCTCTTTAGATGCTCTAAGTTCTCCATCATCCGTTCATACACTTCACGAGACGATGAACCCTCCTTTCGGCACATGGAAATGTGATCCATATTTTTCTGGTTTGTTTCCACCATGGCTGGAATTTTCCTCTCGATATCCTTAAGAAATTCTTTTGGTTCTTTCATAAATTCACTTATTACTGTTCTAAGATGATCCTCCTGTTTATCATTTAAGAAATTATCTAGTGTCTTTTCCGACCTCCTTTTTGCCCAAGTTATTGGATCCCGACGATACTCTTTGAGTTTCCCTTCATTATAATTTTCAAAGAAAATACTGGTAACCCTTTTTCCAGCTTTTCCAAATGGTTTGAACATTCTGTTAACAAGTTTAACTGGTAGCGCTATTTTTGACATTTGCATTTGAACTGAACCGATTGGAATAGAGTATCTTCTGCCTTGTTTTACTTTCGGACTGATTGAATCTTCAGATGTTATGCTTCCTGCCTCTGACTGCATATCATCTTCAATAACTTGCAGTTCATCTTCCAGAATATTTAACTTAAATTGAATAGATCGTTCGACATTTTCTCTGACGTTTTTAATTTTTCCTTGTTCGTCTTCCCAGTTCTCTAGTTCTCTTGAAATCCTTGCGACTGTCAAATCTTCCATGTTTGCCTTTAATTCCTCGAAGTTTTTGAAAAATTCAATATCCGGCAATTCATTTTCAATCCAAGAAGTGATTGCCATTCGAGTTTTTGGCAACTTCAAGTATGTACCAAATTCTTCGCAAATTTCATCAGTTTCTTCTTGTATTTGCTTTCTGAGTTCGTTTATAGTAAGCTCAGATTTCATTTTAAGAGTGTTCAGTTTATCCCAAACACTTCTCATCTTTGTTTCTAAGTCTTTTTCTGAATTGTCAATTCTATGTACTATTGTTTTCAAATGG
This sequence comes from Mytilus edulis, assembly GCF_963676685.1. Lineage (NCBI taxonomy): Eukaryota > Metazoa > Mollusca > Bivalvia > Mytilida > Mytilidae > Mytilus > Mytilus edulis. Next base: position 14,692,570 of record NC_092344.1, read on the forward strand.
TGAACGCTTCTCTTCAAAACAGTTTCAAGCCATCTAAATGATATAAAAGAAGCAATTTTAATCAGTCGTTAATGAATGGTCTTATCTGTATGACTACAATTCTGAGAAAAGTTAAGAGTAAACAGTTCATAGTAGAATACTGTATTACATCATTTCATCCTAAATTATATATATTACTTTATAATGCACCATCATCAAAATTTGGGAAAGTTTGTTTTTGAAATGTCTAGATTCTGGTTTAAACCGGATGCACAAAAAGTTATAATGGGAACATACAAAACATCAATTTATGACAATACACACTGGCTCAAGGAGCAAGTTGTGCAACAATGGTTTGATGCACGACAATTTGCTTTTATCAGTGACACACACAAATGAAAATGATAACTACTTGTACAGCACTTTAAATAAACTTATCTTATATCAGTGTAGAGTTTTAGATTTGTTTGATGCATGTATTTCAGTAGCGGGTATTATAAATTGGTCCACTTTATCAACCTTTAAAAACTAGGCCAATAATTAGGATCATAATACTTGATACTGTGAATTCATTTATTTTCGTGCGTACCAATGTTCGTGGATTAATGAACACTTGCATATTCGTGGATACTTGATTCGTGGTTTTGGCAAAGTCTGCAATTTTTTCTGTAGAAAATTTGTATTTCGTTGAACATTTGAATTCGTGGTTCCACTGTACCCAAGAAATCCACGAATATAATAAAATATATGTATATTCGTTCAAAATGCTACTCCATTGTTTAATGAAATGAAGTGAAATACCAAAGTACTCACTTATAGGTAGAAAGAACACGGATATCCATTGCTTTATTGTACACGTTTCTTATATTATCCAGAAGTTGTTTGTAATTGTCAACGATGAAGTCTGGGTCAATGTCGCACTCCATCTTTGCTTTGAAGGCAGAAAACTTCATCAGTTGCGATTCTTTCATATTTGGCCATATTGATTTCAGTCTGTTATATGCATGACTAAATACTGTCTCAGTTTGATCTTCTGCGATAAGATCCCAAAAATTACAAACAAAAAGAGCACACGTGGATTCAAATGGTAACATTCCCCTCTCTGTCTTCTGCTTTTCTGTTTCCAAAATTACTTTTAAAAGTCCTATAAGCTGTCGAATGAAAACAAAATAATGCTCATAAAACTTTTCTTGGTTTATACTTTAGAGATATTTTGCTAGATGTTTTTCATACTTTCTTGTGTTTAAAACTTTGACTCAATTTTTACTGATATCATGCATATTTTTATATTTTTATGTTAATACTTTTTAACTTTGATACGTATGTTGTTAAACCCTATACAGCGAACTTAGGAGGTTCCAAAGATCCTGTATTTGTTTTCAAATACTTTCAATGTATGAGACAATACATACTTTAATTGAACCTTAATGTCACATTTTACTAGTAGCAGTCGTATTGTTCTGATTACGGACTCGACTGTTATATATTTTAAAATTGACTAAATGATGACGAAGGCAAAGTGTAGCCCAGTAGGCACAGTCGATTGTAAGGCGACTTTTTTTTTTAAAGTTTACAAACGATCAAACTGTTCCTTTGTTTTACCAGGTGGTTTTAAAAAAATCCTACCCTGTCTTCATCAACTCCTCCAGCATTATCAGACTTGATGGCATACAGAAATCCATTTATCGGATTCTCATTAACAAAGTCTACGATAACTTTATCCATTTCATCATTTTCTCCTATTCCTGGTGAGTCAACAACAACAAGTCCACACTGAAAGTAAATCATAATAATAAAGGATTTGTTTAGACCGGGAGTTAGGTACTTTGCAAATAAAAGCAATGACTATTGTTTATGGTGTAACATTATCATTGTTTCCCTTCAAGTTAAAACTTTGCTGTCAGAAAGTTAAAACAACAGTTACAAGTAAAATATAATTTAGGTACTATAACAAGAAGTCAACAGTTTTTGGTCAGGATCAGTTATAATTAAGTATATGCCAGAAATAAATAGCATTGAAATTTAGCAACAACAAAATAATTAATATTAACAAATATGTCTTATAAGTCTAGCTTGTTCAGTTAAACTTTCCATCCTGCTTACTAGTTCTCATACATATAGATTTAGTCCGTTATTTAACTGTATTGCATGTTCAGATCAGATATATTAATCAAGATAAACACCATTAATTTACAACATCTGATACTGTTAAAAAAGTTTGTTTCCCTTGAGTTAAAACGTTACTGTCAGAAAGCTTATACACCAGTTATAAGTAAAATATAGTTTAGATGCTATAACAAGAAACCAACAGTTTTTTGGTCATGTACAGTTATAATGTTTGATTCATGATATATAAATGTTCATTACCTCTAGAATTTTAGCTGGTACATAAATTTTAACTTCTTTGATTGGGGTTGCCAATTCCCGTTCAGATTCATCTTCAATAAATACAAATGGCTTCAGCTTTTTACATATTTCGCCGGGTGGTATGTTTCTAATTTTCTCAACTTTTCCATTCTTATATATTATTTTGGCTCGTCGTTGTTTATAATAACAAATTCGAGTAATTACAGATGTGCAGCTTCCAAAAAAAGTAGGAACCACTTCTTCGCCAAACAACAAATTCAAAATACTGGATTTGCCAGCGGAGGTTTCACCTGCAAATATATACTTTAAAGTGTAAATCATTGATAAATATAGATTCTTACATTGATACCAGTGGCTTATCGGATTTATCCAATCTCGATAGTTAAATTATCAATTTAAAATCCTAGCCTCGGTGAGGACTTTAAAATTTATAATTTAACTATCGAAATTGGATAAATCCGATAATCCCCGAGTAACTATGTAAGAATATGTTTCTCTACTGAACTTTGTTGAACGAAAATCCCCTTCGAGTGCATTTCACATTCCACGAAGTTGTTAATTTCATTAACACCAAGGTCGAGTTCAGTATCGTAGCAGCTACGTAGCGGCTACGTAGCTGCTAACAATATTTATGTTACAACTAGTCTATAGCTACACGTTCAATAGTCAAAATCTGCGTAGCACTACGTAGCTGCTACGATATTGAACGCAGCCCTTCTAGCATATTTTGATTCATCCAGTTGTCTAAAAAGGTTATGAACCTCAAAATCATCCAATGATCTTTTGAGATCACCAGCAACCACACGTTGATTAATTTTTTGTATACAATGGTTTCGGAAAGGGATAAATTTTCATAGAATTAGAGAAAACTGTGTTCTCACCTATACTTGCAAACAGTTTTAATCAACATAATATTTAATGAAAAGTAAGATGGAAATGTTCTTTTTCTTTCATCTAAATAAAGCATACCCGACGAATTAAAAGCAATAGAGGAATGTGTCCTTTTCTTTTTGAAACAAGAAGAAATATATGCGATAATATCACACTATGATAGACTTGTGATAATACATATGTTAACATGTAATTGGAGAAGACTTGAAATCATATGCAAGATTGATAATTGAAATCGAATATAACATAAAATTGAGAATGGAAATGGGGAATGTGTCAAAGAGACAACAATCCGACCATAGAACAGACAACAGCAGAAAGTCATTAATAGGTCTTCAATGCAGCGAGAAACTCCTGCATCCGGAGGCGTCCTTCAGCTGACCCCTTAACAAATATATATACTAGTTCAGTGATAACGGACGTCATACTAAACTCTGAATTACACACAAGAAACTAAAATTAAAAATCATACACGACTAACAAAGGCCAGAGGCTCCTGACTTGGAACAGGCGCAAAAATGCGCAATATGTTTTGAGAGATTGCATTAATATGATAAATAATTTCTTATAATTTTTACGGTTGAAATCATAATCTTTAGATATATTTTTTTTACATTGCCTTCAGGTAAAAAAAAAGAAGAAAGTTTTGTTCACTTTATCAATGAAATTAGATCTTCTTTACTGGGTCATATAGAATAGAGATATCATGAATCTAACCAAGTAGCAAAATAATATAGCAACTTTCACTGTCACTCTTTTCATAATCATTTTTGTCATTTTGGTTCATATATCATTGATAATAATGGTGTGGTTGTAATTTGATATAAATACAAACCAGAAACTACTATAGTACAGTCGTCACGCTTTAAAGCTTCTAATTTATTGTTGATATCTAGATCTAAGTTTTGTATGGTTCCTTCTGATTTAAGGAAACCTTTGATAACAGCACTTCCACGCCTCGACAACCCGTCTTTAGAACGTTCTGCTGGAACAGGGCCTAGTCTGTCTCTGGTGTCCGTCAGAAGTTTTAACAGTTTCTCTCTTTTCTTTCTATTTTCTGTCCTCATAGACACCATTGAGTTCCCAACCTGAAGCAAAAAATTTAAATTACATCATTGTAAGCAAAACAATAGTAAACATATGTTAATGGCAAAACAACAAGACCAGGAAATAATAAATCAATTAAGGGAGTACTAGAGGGAAAAAACAAGAGATTCTTCGACTAGTTTTTCACAACCTATTGAGACACTATAATCCCATGGGAAGACAGAATAGAGGAAGCTTATGAAAGAAAGATGGCAAAATACCAGCAGCTAGTAGAGGATCGCAAACAGCGGGAATGGAGGACGTGGTGTATGGCAATAGAAGTCGGATGCAGGGGCTTGGCAGGACAGTCAATGTGGCGGGCACTTAGGACCTTGGGAGTGGTAGGAGCAGAGAGGAAGAAACTGATTACAGAAGTGTGTAGAGAAGCAGAAGTGGCAACACAGTGGATTTGGAGGAAAAGAGACTAAGTGTGGAAAAGTGCAAAGTGATAGAACAATGAACATTTATTGTGTAGATAATGGACAGATATGAATATACAGAACAGCATTCAGTTACAGAAGAACAGCAATGACATCAGCTGAGACATCGGAGCCGTGTAGGCCATCCAGTTCCAGGTTCAGATTGATCACCTGAGCCGGCGCACCTCTGGAGGTTGTTGTGGAATAGCGCCGAAACAGCCAAGGAAGGAGGACTCCACCTGATGATGGAATTGGATCAGCATTCTTTTGATGTTTACAAGGTAATAAGAAGATATACGTCGCTACTGTTTATGACACGAGGAATGATAAATAGATCTTGATTTTCCATTTAACATTCAAATAGAGAATATCAAATTGTACGATGATTTATATTATTTTCTAAAGTAACAATAGGTGACTCTTTTACGAAGGTCAATATATAAATAAATAATTAAATACTTTACAAAGTAAATTTTTTAGAGTATCAGTTTACTTTTTTCAATCTTCATTCTAAAGACTAGATAGAATTAATTTAGATTTTGTACGAGAAAGGGTACTTCCCAACTCACTGTAGTCAAATTCATTTATCCAAATAGAAAATACAAGGCGGACATGTTTGACCATGTTTGATATCTTAAGGGGTCATATGAGAAATTGTTTTATTCCTACACAATCTATTTAGGAGTTAACTGTATAATATTTTAAGTTCCGACGACACCTATTGGTGATCCGCGGTAGCAGAGCTAGTAAACGGGTTTTTGTGACCATCAAATCACCAATTGATGCCGTCGAAATACAACATGGTTATCTCCATTATAATGAAACTGACAGAAAACAACGTCAAATCATACATTTAAAACCTGGCACACGTCGTCTGTGGTTGCGAGTACGTGTTTGTCAAAATTGGTGACGTCATCCAATCAAAATGAACATTACAAACGATGTCGCTTTATACATGTTAGAATGATAATAGATGTAGATGGAAGTATGTGAATAAAATAGTATATAAGTATGGTTTACTATAAGCCTTTGTACTTTAACTTATAAATTTGAGACCGTATGAGTTATACAAATAAAATATTCCTCTTTCAAACAAGGAAGCAAATTTTATGATTGTCTTTTATGTTATTTCGCCTTTCGTGCTTATTTACGTTGTTATGAATACAAATAATTTGTTTAATAATACAATGTATAACCAACAAAGGATGATAAAAAAGATGGGTTCACAATCAACAAAACTCAATGTAGAAATACACACTTTATAACCATTAATGTAATGATAAAATAAGAGGGAAACAGTTTTGCAATGTTACTGCATCATATACAATAAATGAATGAATCATGTCTGGTACAACATGTAACTTATATGATAATACAGGAACAATTCAGAACCGACAAATTGTTAAATTGTTTGGGGATAAACATGATAATAAATAAAGATTTCCGACTTTTCACTACAATACAAAAAAAAAAAATCTTTTAATAATAATTTCCTAAATTGAATAAGAGAGAGAACATGATTTTAAAAACTTCTATATATGCTTGATTTGCTCAGTTTTACTCTTAGATAGAGTTGAAATTAACCAAAAATAATTAAGCTGTTATGCATGGCTTCATGGCAATTATGATATAAGTATTTTAAAAATAGTGAAGATACCACACTATCAAAGTATTGTTCTTTACCTGTCAATGTTCAACATATATACTAGTCAACACAAGACACGATACAAGGCAATATATTTTCCATAATTTGATATAATGTGCACTGTAACAAGGTTATAATTGTCCAATTGGTCTAAAATTTACAGAGAGTTATTTACTTACCAAAAGCATTGAATTAAGGAAAATATGCAATTTTTGTTATTTCAAAAATCAAATTTTCTTCCAAATATTCAAAACCGATATTGTACCTTAAAACTTTTAACATTAACATGGGTCTGCTAACGTCTTTGCAGATATTTGAATACTTAGTTCTTATCTTCGAAATTAATACCGATTGTGTCATCATTTTCCGCCTGATAAATTTGACCCCTGTGTTCAATAACGCGTTATTTCCTCACTTTCCTATTTGGTCTAATATATTTAATCGCATGCTTTGTTTTAAAAATGAATTATTTTCTTTAGACAATTTAAAAGTTTTTCCTATCTTTTAATATGTTTTTGATAAATTGGAGCTCAACTTGTGTGTTGTTACTTTTGGTCTTCATTATTGTTCTGACAAACACTCGTAGAATGTAGAAATTTATTATTTAATATATACACATGGAAAAAAGTATTGCAACACCAAATTGAAATTGAAATTAAAAAAACACTCTTTATTTTTTTGTGATATAATTTGGTAAAATAGAACTAGTTAAACATAATTTAAGTATCACCTGAGTTTAATCAATAAATGTCGACTCGATAAGTTTTTTATCTGCGCACGCAGCTACTGTACCCGTAAACAGCAAAACAGATGTTTTATCCTCATTGTTTTCAACACTTTAAATAACCAAGTTTTTAAAGTTATGTGATTGACACCTTGTAATGGGTCCTTGACAACTCTTAACTGCAGCAAGATGGCAGATTATCAGCATAAGAGAAGCAGGGATGTCGCTGTAACAACTGCACGTATTGTTGGTCATCACCATTCCACTATAAGTCGTTTTGAGAATAAAAATCAGGCAGTAAACGCTGTTAAAGACCTTCAGAGATAATGAAGACCCCCTATACCATTTGCTAGGGAAAATCAAGCATAATGAAGGTTGGTCAGAAAGAAACCCATTGCATACAAGACAATCCTAAAAAGAGAGTGGTGACCATACAGGAGCCTTTTTAACAAGAACTGTTCGAGATTGACTTATCGCTACTGGTTATCGTGCGATAAGACCATTTCGGAGACCTTTGCTAACGAACAGACACACAGTTTTCCGTATCAAATGTAGTGCAGAGCTCGCCAAAGTTGGAAATTAGCATCGTGGAGGAAGATCCAATGTTCAAATGGAATTCGGTTCATCTTCCTTGGCCCGATCGAAGCCCGGATTTGAACACCATCGAGCATATTTTGGGACACTATTTGGCGAAAGGACACCCCAGTTCAAACACATCATGAAATAAACAATGCCCTTTATCAGAAATGGTTGCTGCTACCTTAGCAACAAATTAGTCGATTTATGGCAGGAATCAGAAGACGTTTAGATGCGGTTATCCGTTTGAATGGAGGCTGTGCACAAAGTACTAATTCTGTGGCGTATAACGATCAACCATGATGTGAACAGTCATCTAAAGATTAATTTTGGAATGTCTGACATTGTAAAGTTCGACTACAGTAAAATTTGTAAAATGCATTTTTTTGTACAAAAAACACTTCATTTTGTTATTAAAATTGTGGTTATATAAATCATTTTTTTTTCAAAAATGTTTTGTTCGTTTCAATGCCAATATTTCATCCAAACAAAGAGGCTGATTTTTCAAGTTTTGAAAAATCAAGGTGTTGCAATACTTTTTTCCATGTGTATAGTTGCATGTGGAGATACATTGATCACAAATATACAATTTTTCCATTTTATCAAAAGTAGATATAGAACATTAAATGACTAACACTACGAATCGTCTATAATGTTAGGTCTACTCAGTTGATATAAACAAAATCAATATTTGTGAAGACATGTGAATATAATTTTGAGAAGTCGTTTTATATCTTTTTATAAACTACATGTACTTCTTAAACTGTTGCGCTTCATATTCGTGTGTAGCAGAGCCATGCATTATTAAACTGTGCCCCTTTCCAAATCTATCAAATTCATTTAAAAAATACCTCAACCAGTAAGTTAGCATTCAGGCTGAAAAGATTTCTACAATTTGATCCACAAATTATGTTACGGGACTTTCCCTTTTTATTTGAAGGAAAATACATGAAATATCTTAAACAATAACGAAATTTTACGCCCTTCCAGTTAATGAATAATCAAGTATAATACAAAAATATTTCTATTGATAGGAAATGTTAAGTTTGAACCTAATTAGTGTTTGATTAGAATAAGAGTTCTAATTTGTTTGGCATATTTTGATATATATGAGTGGTTTGTTAATATCAAAACGTATCGGTTCAGTAATAGTCAAAATTGCTGCAGAGGTTGAAATATAATCAGTCCGTCGATTTTGAATTAACACAACCTATAAAATAAAACCTGAAGGTTGATAGACAATGTTCATTAGAAATGAAAAGATATTTTTAGCATTTTAAAAAATAAGAACATCGCCGTACAAGGTGAAAAATTTTATTCAGTTAGTTGCACGATTAACAGATCTTTAGGTGGAACTATTATTACTTCTTTGTACATTTCATAACGTTTTGTATTAAAAAATATTTCCCATTAGGCAAACTTATTAATTTTAATATTTTGATTGTTTGGTGAAATACAATCAATAAGAAATGAAATGAAATGCTTCTTTCTAAACGGAAAATTATTATCGTGCCAGTAACTCTTGATTTTACAAATGTATGAAATTTGAGAATTTATAATCAAATGTGTTGTAATCCTTTCAAATCTAAGATTGAGATGGTTTTAAAATCTATTCTAGATCATAGCAGGATACATATGCTAATCACAAACATTAATAGTATCTATTTTTGAATAGTTTTGAAAGATTGCCTAGTTTATCATTTATTCGTTATTTAAGCTGTGACTATAACATGTCTACAAGATATTTACAATAAGCGTATGCCGAACCAACACCGAATATGAATGAGGAAAAGTAAAATTCACAAACATACTGAACTCTGAGGAAAATTCAAAAGCCCAAACACATCAAACATACGGACAACAACTGTTATATACCTGACTTTGTACAGGGATTTTCCTATGTAAAAAGGTGGATTAATCCTGGTCTCATAGCTAGCAAAACCTTTAACTTGTATGACAGTCGCACCAAATTTCAATATATTGACAACGAAGTGTGAACAAAAGACAGTTAGAATTAAGGGGGGCAATCTCAAAATGATATTTTTGTAATAACAAATGTAGTATAAAACTGTTTCGGCATTTCTTTCTGACGTTGATGCCTTCAAAGTGTTCTTGTGACTATAAAATTAATATATGAACCAATAACGTGATAGTGGATAAAACTGTACTGAAATATATATTACTAGTGTTTCTGTTAATATTAAAAGTTTTCGGTACAATAATAGTCAAAATTGCTGAAGTTGTTGAAATAATCTGTTGGTCAATTTACAATTAACACAACATATAAAATAAGACCTGCAGGTTAACAGACAATGCATGATCAAGTAGAAATAGAAAGATATTCTGAGCATTTCAAGAAAGTATAACATAGATATAAGAAGATGTGGTATGAGTGCAGCTCCCCATCCATGCCACAATTTATTAAAGTAAACTATTATAGTTCAAATTACGGTCTTCAACACGAAGCCTTGGCCCACGCCGAATAGAAAGCTATAAATGGCCCCAAAAAATATTAGTGTAAAACCGTTCAAACGGGAAACCAAACCGTATATTCTATATAAAAAACAGGAAACGAGAAACACTTATGAACCACATCAACAAACGACAACTACTAAACATCAGATTCCTCACTGTATAAGTGAAAGTTGCCATAAATTTCATTTTATATCGAAATTTATAAATTTTATTTAGTTCATTTCACGAGTGACAGATCTAATATATGTGGAAGTACAAGACTCAAACTATAATCCTTTATTTGGGTATTCATACATTTTGTATAAACTCTCACTTTCCAAAAAGGCAAACATACTAACTTTATTATTTTGATTGTTTGAGAAATACAAGCCCTTTGCAAAAAAATGCTTTTCCAAATGTAAATTATTAACGTGCCTATAAATATTGTTTTAAAAGATGTATCAAATTTAAACTCTTTTAAATCAAACATGTTGTAATCCTTTCAATTTTAAAATGGAGGTGGTTTAAAAATCTATTTTCGAACATAACACGATACATATGCTAGTCACAAACATTATCTCTTTCTGAATAGTGTAGAACGATTGAGTAGTTAATCATATATCTCTATATGTTTATGTGATCATACATGTCGATAAGATAATTGCAATAAGTTAATGCCGAACCAACTCCGACTCCTATTACGAATAAAGAAAAAGTAAAATCACAAGAATATTTAACTCTAAGGAAGATTCATAACGGAAAGCCCTATGCTAACCAAATGGCAAAATAAAAAGGTCAAAATCATCAAACAAACGGATAATAACGGTCAAATTCCCGACTGGGTACAGGCATTTTCCTATGTAAAAAATGTGGATTAAATCTGGTTTTATAGCTAGCTAATCCTCTCACTTGCATGGCAGTCGCATAAAATTGCATTATATTGACAACGATGAGTGAACAAAAGACAGTTATAATTAAAAAGCAATCTCAAAATGATATTTTTATAATAAAAAATATTTTTTTTTTTGTAATGTGTTTATTGGCAAAGAACTACATGTATATTAACAATAGTAAATAAGTTCATAGTACATCAGCAAAATCGAGACAAGTGCATAAAGTTGACATTTTGAATCCTTCTATAAACATATAATAATTATTAATAATAACTTTAAAAAAGAATAGAAAATCTTAATCTGAGGTAGCATGGATTGGGTAGATATTTTTATTACGTGAAAGTTAACTTATAAAATCATTCTATTAGTTGGAGCCAGGGGTTCCAGCAGGTGTACGCTCTTTGCAGTGGTTTATTTTTATAAAATATTATTTTTTCAATAAACAGATTTTCTTTAAGATAATTTTTTAAGGCTACACTATTTACTTGTCCACATTGCATTTTTGTTTTGTATATATAGTATTTAGTTAATAGTATTATGAGATTTCTTATGTAGTTTTTTTCTGTTTTTTCTAATATCCCAAATAAGACAATATCTAAATTTAGTGGTAGTTCAATTTGGACTTTTGAATATATCCATTTATTAAGTTCTTCCCAAACATCAAAAACTTTCGGACATGTCCAGAATATGTGTTCAATAGTTTCTATTGAGTCCAAACAGAAAGTGCATTTATTGTTTTGTGAGACTTTAATTTTGTAGAGTAATTTATTAGTTCCCAAAATTCTGTGATTTATCCTGTATTGGAGCCACTGTAATTTTGAGTTTTTAGTAATGTAAAACGGAAGTCTGTATATTTTATTCCAAATAATATTATGTCTATTTAAGATTAAGGACCACTTTTCCTGTGATGTGATATTTGTTATTTTTTCATTTAAAACATTGTACATGTCTTTTGATCCTTTTGTAGATTTCATAAATATAGAAATAGTAGTTGGTATAATTGGCCCATAAGGCTTTATAAGCTGATTACTTTTAATATTAAGACTTTTCATATAGGAATAAACAGCTGACATTACTCCTTGAAATATAAGAAAGTTAGTTTCAATATCATATGTTTTTTTAAATTCCTGCCAATTCATTAAATGTCCCTCATTATCAATTAAATCATTTATTAGCCAGACGCCCTTTTCAGTCCATTTTTTATACAGAGGGATTTGATTACCAATTTTAATTTCTTTATTATTCCAAAGATTAGATGTGATAAAATCGTTTTCGTTCTTAATAGCTATTTTGGTTTGTAGTTCAGTCCAAGCATTAAAAACCTCCTGCCAAAAAGGATTTCTTACTTGTGTTCTTGGACCTACCAAGAATAATTCATTTAATTCAATTTTTTCAGTACAAGTTAGTAACTTACAATAATTATTAGTTTGTTTGATTATTCTTCTTATCCAAGTTAGTTTTAATCCTTTGATGTATTGTTTTAGATTTAACATGTTAAGTCCACCCAGTTCATATATTTGAGCTATTGTTTCTCTTTTAATTTTGTCTGGTTTACCATCCCAAATAAAATCAAATAATTTTTTTATGAATTGATTTAGTAATCCATTATTAAGATTTGGTAAAGTTAGAAATAGGTGATTGAGCTTTGAAATTATAAGGCTTTTAATTATAGTAATTTTTCCAATTGGGGATAAGTATTTGTTAGACCAGCTTTTCATTGTTCTTTCTATCTCTTTAAATTTGGGTTCAAAATTTAGCGTTTCCATTTCTTGTAAGTCTACTGAATATTTAATACCCAAGAGCGTAAATCTGTTGGAACCCCATTCCAATCCCCACTTTACACACATTGTATCTTGGCTATATTTCTTTTTCCCAATCCAGACTACCTTTGTTTTCTCTAAATTCATCTTGAGACCAGACCATTCAGCATATAGTTCTAAAACACAAAGAGATGCATCTAAGGATTCTGGTGAACCATCTAAAATAAGTGTGGTGTCATCAGCATATTGTGATATCAAAAATTCTGAGTCTTCAATAGTAATACCTTTTATATTTTCGTTTTTTCTAAGTAATATTCCTAAAATTTCTGCACATAACAAGAAAATGTAAGGGGATAAAGGATCCCCTTGTCTGCAACCTCTTTCAATTGTAAAAAAATCTGATAGAAAATTATTCTGAGTTATTGCTGATTTGGTATTTGTAAAAAAAGTTTTAACCCAATGTTTTATAGAATTTCCAAAGTTGAAAAAATCAAGAACTTGTTCTATGAAAATCCAGGATATTGTATCAAAAGCTTTTTCAAAGTCAATGAGGAGGAGAATGCCTGGGATATCATTTTCTTCGGTGTAGTGTAATAAATCGTATATTAGTCTGGTGTTTTCACCAATAAATCTACCAGGTATAAATCCTGTCTGGTCATTATTAATTAAGATTGTTAAAACTGACTTTATCCTTTCTGCAATGCAACTTGATGCTAATTTATAAATATTATTTAGAAGACTGATTGGCCGCCAATTCTTCATGTATTGTTTTGGTTTGTCACCTTTTGGTATGCAAGTTATAATACCTTGTTTTTGGGTAATAGACATTTCCCCTTGATTATAGCCATATTTAATTGATCTATGTATGAATTTGCCTATATCAATCCAAAAAAATTTTATGAATTCATTTGTATATCCATCCGATCCAGGGCTTTTCTCATTTTTCATTCTTTTAATTGCATCAGTCAATTCTATAAATGATATTTCCCCTTCTAAAGACGCTTTCATATTTTCAGATAATTTTGGTATATCTTTATGTGGTAAAGCATTGTTCAGATTAATAGATTTTATTGTCTCATTTTTGGAATATAGATTTTTGTAATAATTTTTCGCTTCGTTTAGAATACGTTTTTGGTTTTCAATTATATTTCCTGATTTATCAATTAATTTAGGAATTGTTTTATTTACATAATTTTTCGTCTCTAAATTTATGAAATATTTTGAAGGTTTCTCTCCTTCTTCTACCCATTGTGTTTTTGACCTTATGTATTGACCCCTCATTTTATTTTGTCTGAGAATTCTAAGATCTGTTTTCTTTTTTTCTATCTGTTCCAAAATTTCATCTGTTTGAGTTATTTCTTCCAACTTGTTTATATCTTCAGATAGCAAATGTTCTGATTTATTTGTTTCTTTCTTTTTAAATGAAGCATATGATATTGTTTTCCCCCTTATTTCAGTTAACAATGTTTCTAAAAATAATTGATCACTAATTGTGAAATCAATTTCATTAGAGTCTATTAAGTTTAGGTTTTCTCGATTATATACAAGAGAAGCATATTGCTCTTTGGTTTTATTTATTACCTCTTTAACAATATGGACATAATTTGGATCATATAGAAGAGAGTTGTTAAATTTCCATAAACCCCTCCCAATTCTGAAGTTATTAAGTTTTATTTGTAAAATAATAGGCGAGTGATCTGATCTATAACTATTTTGTATCTTTAAGTCATGTACATTTGGATAAAAGCTCTGTGAAACTAAAAAAAAATCTAGTCTGGCCTGTTTTATAGGGTTTGGTTTCCTCCAAGTATATCTTTTACTTTCTGGATATAGTTCTCTAAAGGGATCAGTTAAGTTGTAAATTTCCTTTATATCTAAAACTTTTTCCTTGGCTTTTGGATTATTTATATTTAAGTAATTAAAAGTATCAAGGTCTTGATTTTGCACTAAGTTATAATCTCCTGTCACAATGACAGTATGATTATCAAATTCTTCAATTATTTCACTAACTTTATCATAAAAATCAGGGCTGTCACTGTTTGGACCATATAATGTAATTAAAGTAATATTACTATCTTCAATTTTAATATTCAATCCTAATAGATTACCATTTTGATCTTTTTTACTTTGTAAAATCTTATATTCAAAATTATTATTAAATAAAATGGCCACTCCTCTTTGATTTGAAGAAAAGGAACTAAAGACACATTCTCCACCCCATTGACTCTTAACAAATTGTTCATCTTTTTCAGAAAAGTGTGTATCTTGAAGACAATACATGCTACAATCTTTTGCTCTTAGATAGTCTAAAACATCTCTTCGCTTTTCAATTGAATTAAGTCCTTGGCAGTTGTATGAGACAATCTGAATAAGATTATTTTTCATTTAGAGTATAAATGACACAAATAGTTTGAAACATAATTTATATAAAATGACAGAAAAAGTCCCACACAACTGGCAATAAGTGAAGAAAAGTTAACACAATGTGTGTTATGTAGTAATGGTCTGGTCTCTGATTCAAACATGATGTTAATAGTAATACTTCTGCTATGAATTTCTATATCTTCATGTATATTTGCCAACAGAATAATAAACAAAATAAAAAAACATTGTAAAGAAAAGAAATGAAAAAAAATTGAGTAAAAAATAAAGGAAAATAATAAATAAGAGTAAGTTAAAAAATACAAGATATATACCTGCAAATGGTATAGTCACCCAGTTTACTGAAATTACAATTTATAGTCTGCTGTGGGGGGGGGGGGGGGGGGTATTAGTTATACTTTGATCAAAGGTTAACATTATGAAATGATCATTCATGGAGTTGAAAATATAACTTGATTTATGAATAAATCAGCTGTACTCATCACATCATTCTTTTGTAGTTTTAATTAGTTAATATTTTTTAAATATACTGAGTACATCTCTTGTTTCAACTAAAAAAAATCCAAATGCAATGAATATCTTTTGAGTTATTTCCCTTTGATTGTAAAAAGTAGATTTGTGTTAAATCTTGAAATTATTTTTGTCTTTACTTTTCCTAAATTGTCACCTAAGGATGTTTTGGCTAAAGTTTTTGTTTGTTTTCAAGTTTCACTGTCAAGGTTTCATTGCATGTTTATGAACATCTTTGGTATAAATATTATCCATTAAGAAGTCTATACTATATAAAAAATATGGTATAAAACTGTTTCGGCATTTGCTTCTAACGTGGATGCTTTCAAAGTGTTCTCGTTAGCGTTTTTACAAGTGTACCAATAATGCTTATCTATATTTTCATTTAGAAGGGAAAAAGGATTCTGTTTTCCAATTTTATCATTTTTATTTTTAACTGTTTTATGATATCTTCCTTTTCTTCATTTATATCAAAATTCTATCATTCAGTGTTCTTTCTTATTACATATAAGTGACCTCCTTATGTAGAATTTTACAAAAGTATCAGAGTATAAACTGAAGCTTGAAAAAAAGTACGGTGACCGATTACTTTTAATATATAATTGAAAATATTACTTAACGTTGGAAAAGTGTGAAATCACAAAAAAACTGAACTTCGAGGAAAATTCAAAACGGTATCCAAATTCAAATGTCAAAATCAAAAGCCCAAACACACCAAACGAATAGATAACAACTGTCATATTCCTGACTTGGTACAGACATTTTCTTATGTAGAAAATGGTGGATTAAACATGGTTTTATAGCTAGCTAACCCTTTCACTTGTATGACAGCCACACTAAATCCATTACATTTAAAAGGACATGTTTTATAAATGTTAAACCATACATTGATTGGAATATTTGTAGTTTATAATCTCAACCTCTGTAGGCCCCTGTTATTCGCGTTTTGTTAAGTTAAGTTGTAAGGTTCACCGGCAATTATGTTGTGTAGTGACCTTTGAAATTTTAACAAGCGGAGTTCCAACAGTTTACATGTATTAATACCTTATCTTGATCAAAATGTATGTATAATTATGTAATGTGCATTGCAGTTTTCTCTACACACCCAATTATGCCTTTTTCTGGGACCTTGGTCGAACAAGGAAAATGTTCCGAACTTTTAAGAAAAGAAACTATGAGGTTAATTAAGGTTTACAGTGTGAATGTGCAATTACTGTAAAACATTTAGCCATGAAGTTCTATTTAGTAACACATAATCAAACTATATCTGAATTGACAGCTGTACAGAGAAAGCCTTCATTTGAAAATAGTTTTGATTCGAAGATTTAAAAAATTATAACGACATCCTGTCAAGAGATTTTTTGAGTTAAAAAGAATGTTTTCTTATCTTCATTAAACAGTTTTATTGTATAAATATTTCCGGACTATCTTGTCCATTTACCGAAAAACAAATGTATGGACAATTGGTTTACATATAAATAGATATTAGAAGATGTGGTATGAGTGCCAATGAGATAACTCCCAAAACCAAGTCACAATTTGTATAAAATGTAAACCATTATATGTCAAAGTACTATTTTCAACACGGAGCCTTTGTTTCAACAAACAGCAAGCTAGCTATAAAGGGCCCTCCAATTGACTAGTGTAAAACCATTTAAACAGTGAAACCAACGGTCTAATCTATATAAAAAAAAACACAAAAAAGAAAAACACTTATCGACCACATCAACAAACGACAACTCCTCGACAACAGGTTCCTGACCTATAGGAAAAGGTGCAAGCAAATGCAGAGAGTTTACACGTTGTATGATTATCGATGTCATGTACCAGTGCCAATGAACAAATGTGTGTGAAGCTGAACGAATGAAACGTGTTGGAGGAAAACAATCAATAGATTCCAAACATTTGACCTTGGGGAGGATTGGGGAATTGTAACGTTATATTAAAAAAACCTGCAAATTTCATATAAATCATGCTGGTCGACCGGCACCTGTGTAGATGATAGTAATATATATGCTAAATTAATAAACACTATAGGTGGGTTCTTAAACAATTGGGACGGGACTGGAAATTTGTCTTTCAGTTAAAATGATAGTATGTTGAATATGGGAAGATTTGTTGCAAGGTTCTTTAACATGCAGAGACATTTCATGAAACTACGTTTATGAACGGAGCTTTGATTTAGACCTCTCCATTCTCACAGCAGAGATGGGAGCGTTTTTCACCGTCCCAAACAGCAAAACCTACGTCAAGGTTGGTAATGGCTCTGAGCTAGCTTTCAGTAACAGTGAGTACTCTCATGTATGTACTTTGTGTCTTTGCGGTTTGTTAGGATTTTCTTGCGCTTTATAGCAATCTGATGAAGTCCATTTCAACTGGTTTTTATAGTTTGTTCTGATGTTAACTGTTCTGTTGCTATCCTGTTCAAGGTGGGAGAGGATTAAGAAGAAGTTAACATGTTTAACCAGCCACATTCTCTGTGTGCCTGTATCGAGTCAGGGGGTCTAATGTAGTTGTTTTCGTTTGTTAAATAGATATGTCATAATTTTTTTTCATCAAATGTTTTGCTTTGTACATAAATCAGGCCGTTATTAGTTTGCTTGTTTGAGCATTTCAGTGTCTTTTATAGTTATTGTGTGCAATGAGTTTTGCTCATTGTTGAAGACCGTATGATGATATACAGATGTTAATTTATACGTCATTTGGTCTCAAGTAGAAAGTTGTCTCATTGGCAATCAAACCATATCTTCTCATTTTAATATCGATATACTATTATTTTGTTACTGTCTTTTTGACGTTTATCCATGCCTATTCTTATTTACCTCTAGTATGAGATTATAATTGAGAATGGAAATGGGGAATATGTCAAAAAGACAACAAACAACCTGACCATAGAACAGATAACAGCCGAAACAGGGTCATAAGGATCGAATGAATGCATTATGGTGTATATATAAAATGGTCATTATACAAATAGAGATACCACATGATATAATTACACAGAAGATAGTTCATAACTTTATTTAAAATAATCATAACTTACCACATCCTTGTAATTGGGTTCACCTTCACATTTGTTGTAGAAAAGTATAAGCCTTGTTTTCATATCTTCTATTTCGTCAAGACCGCCTAAATCTATACCCATCGTGTCAGCAATTTCAAAAATATCACCATAGTCGTCTGCCTCTACAATGCTCTCGCGCGAAATAGCAAATGTCTGCGCTCTCTCTGGTCCAGGTCTATACGTTTTGGTATTGTCATCATCAGGCGCCAAAGCCATTTTCCTTCTTAATTTTTCTAAAGGAAATAAAGAAAATCCATATACATACTAGACACCCATCTTTAGTTGTATGACGACATTTTTAAAGTTCCGGGTATCGTCAAGTTTTATGTATAGAATGTTTAAATCTTTATGCATGGTGGTTCACAAAGACGTTTGGTTTACAATTTCAAGTTGGTATTGTTGACAATTATATTATGCAAATATACCGTAGTACTAGCTCATTATATTTGAAGACACACATCAAGTTTATTGAATATACACACCTACAAAGATTTTGATCACTTCCTAGTATTGATAGTTCTTCGGATTTATTTTACAGTATAATTTTAACGAAAATCTTTGTTGATATTTCATGACAGGGCAGAAGTTACCTAATTACTGCACATGTTTAATTGTGAATTTTATTTCATACAAAATTATTTAAATGGCTTCTACACATGATATTTTAGAATATGATAACGTTATCTCGTCTTTAAAATAGTTCCATTTCGTCCTTGTAAACGACAAATAAAGATATCTGTATAGATTGGACCATTGTTTGTATTTTAACATGTATTTGTTTTGACGGTCCAGGCATTTTATGAAGCATATAAGGCGATTAAAATCAGCTGCAACAGATAGCTTTTTAAAAGAAAATATCTAATGATTCGTGTGTCTTGTCTGTAAAATACTTATGACAATAGAAAATTTTCATCCAGATTGTCAATTCTTCCACTTGGGAGAATCCATCGCTAAATTTCGGGTTTTAAAACATTATTTGATAAAATTTGTTGTTTTTTGTTTAAAAGCTGCATATAATTTTGAAAACAATAATCTAGTTTACAAGTTTATTCACACAATAGACAGTGCAAAAGACTACGCAATTTATTTAGAGCTCTAACTCCTGATAAATTGAAAAAGACATACCTTAATAAGTGAAGAGTTATAAAAATTGGCTCCTAAAGATTCCAAAAAGGTTAGCAATAATACCGCATTTGGAAAAGATTCTATCGATCCTTAATATAATATTCCATAAAATCAGGTCTTAGTTATGGCATGAAATTTAAAACATAGTGACATAACAATAAACGTTCATAAAATCGAAATTCTAAGAACACTGACAACAAAGAAAACAAAACGAAATCAATGGTTGAACGAATTCATGGCTTTTTACAAACAATATCCTTGAACGAGATAAGTAACAACGGGTTTTATGGCGCATATCTTCTCACTTTTATGGACTGATTGAAAATTGAAGAGACAAAACCAAACACAAAGCACAGACTACAGGTGTAGAAGAATCTATGAGACGCAATGAACCCAACACCAACAACCACTCATACCAATAAACCCTCAGTAAATAAACTCATCATAGATACCAGGACTAAATTTTGTATATAAGCCAGACGTGCGTTTCGTCTACAAAAGACTCATTAGTGACGCTCGAATTCAAAAAAGTTAAATTAGACCGTTGTCGTTTCGTTCCCTTATTTTCCCGTCGATTTCAAAATTTACCATTTATCAAAATCTTTTCTGTTATGAAACGGTATGGCATTTAACTTAATGTAGTGGAACACCAGTCACCGCGATCACTATCAATCTGTTACGCATCTAAGATACATGGCTTATCATTTACTCATGATATATCAAATGCCTTTCTTATTTGTAGACGAAGACGAGCGCCTCATGATTCGTCTACATGAGATTAACCAGTATCCCTCAATAACCAAAAAGTTGTGCAATTTCCGGGTTAACACATTTGAATATTGAACACTGAGAACACACGATTCCTGATAATTGCTGCACAGTTTTCTTAGAATTGGCCGACGGTTTCTTCAGTTTTATCAAAAAGAAGTCGACATCAAATGGGTAAAAATAAAATGTAGAGACGTGATGCATGGTAAATTGTGCTCATAAATATGAACACACGACACACGACTAAACTATGGGGTAGGTATAATCTGATAGTCTGACTATTATCAAAACACAAAACGAGCATAACCATGTGGCAGATGACCGAAAGTCAGAGGCTATGAACTACGGGTACGGTCAAGTCTGGAGATGTTTCTTGTGGTCCTTCTTCCATCTCCCCGTGGTGAGCAGGGGACAACAGTTATATTTATATATATATATATAATTTAAAAGTAAAAAACACAAAAAATCACATCATAAATCGAACATTGTTTCTGTTATATATATATATATACATGTTATGATTGACAATTCATTTCATTTGTACAAGTGGCTAACCGAAGACGTCTATTATAATAAATGAAATATAACATGACTTTGTTAGAGAGTTGTCTCATTGGCACTCATACCACATCTTCTTATATATATTCACCTGTAATTTACCTGTAAAAAAATCGGCGCAAATGAAAAAAAAAATCGGCGCAATTGAAAGAAAAAAATCGGCGCAAATGAAATGCAGATCGGCGCAAATGCAAAACGCCGGTATAATCAGCTGGATATTTTCAACGTTAGTTAAGAGTTGCCGAGCGATAATACTTTATTCACATGCACGTTTTTATCTGTAATCAGTTGAATGTAAGTCTCAGAGGTTTTCAACATATTTGTATCTTTGTACATTCTGATAATACTAGAAGATACACTGAAAATGAAAATCTTCATTCTAACTCTTTATAAAAAATTATTTGAAACCAATTATATATTTACCTTACAAGAAATTACTCAATCTAAACAGAATGCCTTATTCCATGATATAACACATTTAACGTATAGGGCTACACAAAAAATGCATATCCAACCATTTCAATGTATTGTGACAAATGTCAGTATGGCTTGCATGCTTTCTTTCAATTGACTAACACATTAATATGTATTACCAAGAATAACGTTAAAGTTATTTAGTTACAAACAAACGGCCCTTTGTCAATAAAATAATATTTAGTATTTCTGTCAAGTTTATATTATTTTTTTTATTTCTGTTTAATTCTTATTTTATTTTCTCTTAAGCAGATTATTGAAACTTTAAGGACATACTAACAACTATAACTAACGCTGGCAGGTACAGTAATTTTAGACCTTATGTTTAAAATGACTTGTATTTGAACGTCTCGTCTTTCGTTGTAACAAAATACGTTATAAATCATACTTGAAAATACATTAAACCTTATCGGGTACGTCCCCACTGAATATATTCATGTTGATATAAGAAGGGATCAATTATTTGATATTTTTTTTCACAATAATATACATGAACTTCAAAATTGATATATGAGATGCAAACTCAGATACAAAACAGGACAGCCAAACTAATAAGTTGCAAATAAACTGACAACGCCATATCAAAAAAGGAAAAAGACTAAATACATATTTGTTTTTCTTTCATTTTTTTATATAAATAAGGCCGTTAGTTTTCTCGTTTGAATTGTTTTACATTGTCTTATCGGGGCCTTTTATAGCTGACTATGCGGTATGGGCTTTGCTCATTGTTGAAGGCCGTACGGTGACCTGCAGTTGTTAATGTCTGTGTCATTTTGGTCTCTTGTGGACAGTTGTCTCATTGGCAATCATTATAACATATTCTTTTTTTTTTTATAAATGACAAAAACAACAGAATACAAAACACAACATAGAAAACTACAGACTAAGCAACACGAAACCCATCTAAAACTTGTTGCTACATCAGGTACTCCAGAAGGCTTAGCAAGATTAATCCTGCTCTAACTGTGACACCCATCGGGTGGCACATATAAGTATAATTCCCATTATAAGTCTAATTTGGTAGGTTACATTCGGGAAAAGGAGGACGGATAATGATCACGATAATGATTGGATTATTTATTCGTCGTCATATGTTAAGATATACATCGTACATATTACACAGACACTTGAGGCATTGACCCTCTTTTTCTGTGTTACAGATATTTGCATTTACAAAAAAAGTAAAATCACAAAAATACTGAACTCCAAGGAAAATTCAAAAAGGAAAGTCCCCAATCAAATGGAAAAATCAAAAGTTCAAACACATCAAACGAATGGATGACAACTGTCATATTCCTGACTTGGTACAGGCATTTTCTTATGTATAAAATGGTGGATTGAACCTGGTTTTATAGCTAGCTAAACCTCTCACTTGTATGACAGTCGCATCAAATTCCCTTATATGGTCACCGATGCGTGAACAAAACAAACACTCAGTCAGACACAATAGGTAAAAATGTCAAAAATAGGGGTACAGCAGTAAATATTGTGTTATCATCTTAATCACTATAAAAACAACAAATGTAACGAAGAAGCACAAAAAGGCATACATCAAAATTAACATCCTCACTATGCTTATATTATACGATTTTATTTATCTACGTAAAATGCACCCATAAAGGATGGAAGGTTTTAAGTACTGGTGTAAAATTGCGCGTTTGAAATTCGCACAATCTATCTCTGAAATCCGCTTTATTTAATATATTCGTTCCTTATTAACACAATATTGTAATGGTTGCAGTTTATATATGTCGCATTTCTATTTTATTTATATGCATAAACAAGTTTACAGGTTTTTGTGCCGATACCATTATAAAGCGGAAAAGTGTGAACTAAAACCCAAAGAAGGCAAAAAATGTGTCTCGGGAAACATTTTGGATAGTTTGAGATAATTGTAAGCTGATTTTAATTGTTCCGAATCAAATCTTTTTTGATACATTACATCAGAATGTCAAAAGTCGTTTCTAATACATGAAATTTGTTGATTTCGAAATATGCAAACGTTGAACACCAATAACACATGATTATATGTCCATCCCCAGAGATAATTCGGCATGCAATGATTACGTATACAATGTTGATTTCTAAATGCAATCTTACTGAATGTTCCTGTTTTCCCAATAGATCCATCCATTTATCATAATGACACATTGTTATCTACTGAAACAAGACTTGTGTTTCGTACGAGGTGTCATTTGGGATTCAGGATGCCCTTAACCTTCTGTAGTACCTGATGCAGTTCGTAGTTTGGGATGGGATCTCACAACATGACAAGTCTAAAGTTATATGACTTATGTTGAAAACAAAGTGTCTATGTCTATCCATAACGTCTGTCTTCCAATATAACAAATATATGAGGCAACAGTTTTACTACCATAACAGGGACACTATATAGAAAGGGTATATTTCCTTAGATTGTGATTATGTTAGATATAGATCGGTTGTTCACCTTGTGGCAAAATCATCTTTAAGTTGACAATTGTTAATGTCAAACGACAATGTGGGTAATGACAACAGGATGTTTGATACAATTTTACGCGTTTCTCGGGTAACCTTCTCGTGACTATTAGAGATGTACATCATAAAATCTCGATACAATTCAATAATCGGTTATCAAGCTGACCTCATAAGAGGTTTGGCATTTGTTGTATCTTCTGATTTAACTATTATCTAAACACGTCATCCACATGAGGTGGTAAAACATAGAACAAATATTATTTAGCATTTACCTAATAACTATATATATATATATATATAAGAAAAAGTTAAGTAAAGTCCGTATGCTGGTAACATATAAGAAAATTATTAAAAGATAAAAACGGTTTCAATGCATCACTTTTTTACTAGTACTTTCACTGCTTCCGCAGATCTTCAGGTAATGTGACTTGTATATAAATAAAACAATTGATTGACGTTAACAATAGTATGACGTAAACAAATACAAGGGAGACTACTAATGTCATTTTAAGACTTTAAAATGTTACGTTAAAATTAGAATATCATTTATCATTTAATCCCGGGTTGAGAATGTTTATGAATAATTCTTCCTTCTTCCTCCGGAGAAAATCATTTTGACGATTGACCATATACAATGGAAATATTTTAAATCGTCCATTAGAACAACGATGGAAATGGTCGTTTGCCCTGATGAGTGTTAAATCTTCATGGTTGGTTTGCTGTCTATGTAAAGTCATTCTAGTCCGCAGTTCATTTTTTGTCTCTCCAACATAGAATTCCTCACAATTTGAACATATGAGAGAATAGATGACGTTTGAACTTTTACAAGACATATTTTGCCTCACAGTAAAATGCTTTCCATTTTTGAAATAAATTGAACTTTCTTCTATTAAATTTGGACAAGTCATACATCGTTTATCGGTACATTTTTTTACAATTGGCACAGTTTCATTAAAGTCAAATTTTGAAGATGTTAAATATCGTTTCAGACTTTTCGACTGTCTTTTGCTGTTGATAATCTTCTTTTTCTGTAAGACCTTGTCCATTCTTTCACTTTTGTGTAAATTTGTTTCAATTTGTCGCATGAAACTAAAAATGTCATAATCTCGCGGATTATAAGTTGTGACAAACGGAATAATTTTGTTTAAATTGTTCGATGATTCCTCGGTAGTTTCGGATCGCCGTGATTCTGTAACAATTGGTCCTTTTGTCAGTGCCTTTTGAATTCCGTAATTTATTACTTGTTCCGGGTAGTGTTGCTTCTTTAAATACGCTTTTAATTCTTCCAGTCTTTTATTGCGTAATATGTCTGTGCTTGTAATAGTGATTATTCTTGACGCTAGATTAAAAGGTATATTTAATTTAACATGTTTTGGATGGTTTGAGTAAAAATTTAAATACATATGTGTATCAGTGTCTTTAGAGAAGATATCTGTGACAATTTCATTGTCTTCCGTTATAATGACCAAAATATCCAAAAACGGCATTTCCCTGACATTTCTGTTAATAGTGAAATGAATATATGGATTTAAAGAATTTAAATCAGAATGAAAATCTGAGACAGATATATCCGAATTCCAAATTATAAAACAGTCGTCAAGAAATCGTTTCCAGTTTTGACGTATGTAAATGGCAAATTCATTTCCGTACTTGTGACTCATTTTTTCGTATAATAATTGTTCCAAATATCCAAGTACCAAAGTGGCATATGAAGGCGCCATTTTAGTACCCATAGCTGTTCCTTTTTTCTGATGATAGTATGTTCCGTTAAAGTAAAAAATATTTCTTTCTAGTATAAGTTTCAAAGATGCAAGGATAAATTCTTTTGTTAATCTGTTTTCAATGACGTTTTCCGTATTTTCTAACCAATATTTTACGGCTGTAATTCCTAAGTCATGAGGAATATTTGTGTATAGGCTGACAATATCAAAAGTAATGAGTTCTGAATTCGGGTTTACAGTTTTAGGTAGATGATTTAAAAATTCCAAATCGTCTCGTATAAAACTTGGAACTTCACGACATAAAGGTTTAAGCACAATGTCTATAAAATGGCTTAAATTCTGTGTAACACTGTTGGGTCCACCCACAATTGGTCGAAATTTTAAATCATTTGGTGTTAAAAGTTCGATGTATTCACTGTTTTGTTCTGATATCGCATTTGAAATTTCCTCACTTTTGTGAATTTTTGGTAAACCATAGAAATAGCTTTCTGAAAATTTAGAATTTGAAATGTAATCTATCTCTTCTTTAAACAATTCCGTTTCATGTTTCTTTAGTAATTTCTTAATCATTGTACTTGTTTGTCGGTCCAATTTTTTATCTGTCACCTCATAAGACATTTCATCTTGTAACATATTTAAAATACTATCTCTGTAATACTCACGGTCCATGATTACAACTGCATTACCTTTATCCGCTTCTTTTATTATTATTGATTTATCTGATTTTAAATTTTGTAAAGCTGTTTTCTCCTCTCGGGTTAAATTGTCCTTGATATTTTTATTGCTTGTAAGTGAATTTGTTTTTAATGTTTTAATAGTTTCTTCTAAATCTTTATCTTTTGTTGGTCTTGGAATCCAGTCTGATTTATTTCTTACCAGTGGTTTAATTTCTTCTTCTTCGTTTTCTTCATTATCCTTACAAAAAATATAATTTATCCTCAATCTTCTGCCAAATTCATCAATGTCGGCTCCAAGTTGTGTTTTATCCTCATTAGGTGTTGGTGTAAATTTTAATCCTCTTTTTAAAAGATTTATTTCCCTTAATTGTAATTTTCTATGCGACAAGTTTATGATTCTAGGGTGAATTTTATCCGTGTTTGTTAGGCTATTTCCTTCGGGAATGTCTCCTCGTAATTCGTGTTGACTGATGATTGAATTTGGTTCCGGATACTGCGGTCTGTTGTCCCTCCCCCTTTGTCGTTCATCCTGCGTTGTCCTAAAAAATGGTTCTGTACGTTTTGTCCTATGTATATAGTACCATTATCATTTACAAAATTTTGTTGTCTTCTATGTGGTTCAGGATTTCTTCGTAATCTCAAATTATAGTTATTTTGATTCGCATTTGTTGTTTGTTTAGAATAACGGTTTTGATTTTGATGACACTTTGGTTTATTCCGGGGCTGGATATTTGTGTGCGGAGTATGTGATACATGTACTACTGCTTGATTTGTTAAGTTATCATCGGTATTGTGTGAAGTTCCGGGATAATTTCTTTGTACTTTCCTTTCTTTACGTGGAAAGGTTTTCTTTTTATATGCGTCATCAACCTGTGTGTTTTCTTCAGTAACGAATAAATCACCAAAATGGTCTTCGTATTCTTCAAGCCATAGCTGTTTCCTTTCCCAGATTTGTACAGATTTAATTTCTTCTTTTTCACAATCAGATCTCCATAAATTGTTAATACTTTCTGTGATTTCGGCGTTAAATTTTGCAACAAAAGTTTCGAACATTTCTTCATCTATTTGTTTGTAGTTATGTTCATATCTGTTAGCTTTATTTTTCAAAAGTTTAATTTCAACCTCAAAATTACGAATGGCATTCTCGCGGCGAATATTAATGTCATCAGTGTGTTCTCCGGGAATGGTTTTTGGTCTTAACTTTCTTGGAATTACTGGCATTTCTTTTCCCAACCATGTTTCGTAAATAATTACAGTATTTTGACTTTTAAGAAAGTTCCAGAAATTTTGTTTTCTCTCATTTAATTTTCGTTTCCATAATGAGATAATGGATTTTCTTACATTGTTAATATCTTGTGAAGAATTAATCAAAAGTTCTTGTGAGTTGACGGCTTGCTGCTCATCCACAATATTGAAAGATATTTTCAGTTCTCGTTTAAGAGTTTCAATGATTTTAGTTTCATCAATTTTTTGAGTCTTTGAAATATTTATCAGCTCTCTTAAATCTTCATGAATTAATATCAACTTACTTGATAATTCTTTAAATGCTGTAGTCTCCATATTAATAATGATCCTCAATTGTTCGAATCCCGAATATTATCATGCCAATACATACGTAAGTAGATAAGAAAAAGTTAAGTAAAGTCCGTATGCTGGTAACATATAAGAAAATTATTAAAAGATAAAAACGGTTTCAATGCATCACTTTTTTACTAGTACTTTCACTGCTTCCGCAGATCTTCAGGTAATGTGACTTGTATATAAATAAAACAATTGATTGACGTTAACAATAGTATGACGTAAACAAATACAAGGGAGACTACTAATGTCATTTTAAGACTTTAAAATGTTACGTTAAAATTAGAATATCATTTATCATTTAATCCCGGGTTGAGAATGTTTATGAATAATTCTTCCTTCTTCCTCCGGAGAAAATCATTTTGACGATTGACCATATACAATGGAAATATTTTAAATCGTCCATTAGAACAACGATGGAAATGGTCGTTTGCCCTGATGAGTGTTAAATCTTCATGGTTGGTTTGCTGTCTATGTAAAGTCATTCTAGTCCGCAGTTCATTTTTTGTCTCTCCAACATAGAATTCCTCACAATTTGAACATATGAGAGAATAGATGACGTTTGAACTTTTACAAGACATATTTTGCCTCACAGTAAAATGCTTTCCATTTTTGAAATAAATTGAACTTTCTTCTATTAAATTTGGACAAGTCATACATCGTTTATCGGTACATTTTTTTACAATTGGCACAGTTTCATTAAAGTCAAATTTTGAAGATGTTAAATATCGTTTCAGACTTTTCGACTGTCTTTTGCTGTTGATAATCTTCTTTTTCTGTAAGACCTTGTCCATTCTTTCACTTTTGTGTAAATTTGTTTCAATTTGTCGCATGAAACTAAAAATGTCATAATCTCGCGGATTATAAGTTGTGACAAACGGAATAATTTTGTTTAAATTGTTCGATGATTCCTCGGTAGTTTCGGATCGCCGTGATTCTGTAACAATTGGTCCTTTTGTCAGTGCCTTTTGAATTCCGTAATTTATTACTTGTTCCGGGTAGTGTTGCTTCTTTAAATACGCTTTTAATTCTTCCAGTCTTTTATTGCGTAATATGTCTGTGCTTGTAATAGTGATTATTCTTGACGCTAGATTAAAAGGTATATTTAATTTAACATGTTTTGGATGGTTTGAGTAAAAATTTAAATACATATGTGTATCAGTGTCTTTAGAGAAGATATCTGTGACAATTTCATTGTCTTCCGTTATAATGACCAAAATATCCAAAAACGGCATTTCCCTGACATTTCTGTTAATAGTGAAATGAATATATGGATCTAAAGAATTTAAATCAGAATGAAAATCTGAGACAGATATATCCGAATTCCAAATTATAAAACAGTCGTCAAGAAATCGTTTCCAGTTTTGACGTATGTAAATGGCAAATTCATTTCCGTACTTGTGACTCATTTTTTCGTATAATAATTGTTCCAAATATCCAAGTACCAAAGTGGCATATGAAGGCGCCATTTTAGTACCCATAGCTGTTCCTTTTTTCTGATGATAGTATGTTCCGTTAAAGTAAAAAATATTTCTTTCTAGTATAAGTTTCAAAGATGCAAGGATAAATTCTTTTGTTAATCTGTTTTCAATGACGTTTTCCGTATTTTCTAACCAATATTTTACGGCTGTAATTCCTAAGTCATGAGGAATATTTGTGTATAGGCTGACAATATCAAAAGTAATGAGTTCTGAATTCGGGTTTACAGTTTTAGGTAGATGATTTAAAAATTCCAAATCGTCTCGTATAAAACTTGGAACTTCACGACATAAAGGTTTAAGCACAATGTCTATAAAATGGCTTAAATTCTGTGTAACACTGTTGGGTCCACCCACAATTGGTCGAAATTTTAAATCATTTGGTGTTAAAAGTTCGATGTATTCACTGTTTTGTTCTGATATCGCATTTGAAATTTCCTCACTTTTGTGACGTCAATGAATTTGTTTACGTCATACTATTGTTAACGTCAATCAATTGTTTTATTTATATACAAGTCACATTACCTGAAGATCTGCGGAAGCAGTGAAAGTACTAGTAAAAAAGTGATGCATTGAAACCGTTTTTATCTTTTAATAATTTTCTTATATATATATATATATACTAGGACACATTTAAATGTGATACATAGCAATCGTATGATCAGTATAACTATGAATGAGAGGAAATTGTATACCAACACACACACAAAACCTTTATAATATGGCATGATAGTAGAAGGAATTTGTCCTCTGACCAACTTTACTATATTAAGAAACTAAAACACCAGTATTTCATAGCTATTTAAATACATTTCTTGGAATTTGTTTTGTGACGTCAATGAAAAATACCAGCTGGCTTAAAATAGAGAAGTTATATAAGAGGTGTGTGCAAGGCATGCTATGTAATAGTTTTCATTTCAAATATGATAGGGACTAAGAATGTTAGATGAATAACATGATATGACAGAAACGAAAGTAGATACTCTTGCTTTATAAAAAAAGTCAAAAGTTCATCTAGCTTTAAGTAATAATGCTACCAATATATACCAACATCCTGTCCGACGGTAAATACACTCGTAATATGACAATCAAAAATGTACACGATATCTTGGAGACCTGATTGTAGGTAGATGACCATCGGAAAGTATTTAAGGTACATAAGTATAGTGCCATAGATAACATACCGATCCTTCGAGGGTGAATTACCACAGCTTTGACCAGATGGTGTACCCTGTTTCTAATTTTGTAGCTCATGTTAGATTTTAACAAATAAATTAAAAATCTATAAACTGATATAAAAAAAACACAAGGAAAAAATAGCAAAAAAATTGTCTTTAATAAGATACTTTAATGGCTGTTATCCTTCAAAGATGAAACCGAAGGTGTAATATTCTGTAAATAAATGTAACCAGTAAGCTATTTCGCTTCTGATCTGTTCATGGACCTAAATCTCCAGTGTCCAATGAAGACTTCCTTGCAAGACCACATTTTTATCGTATAAAACCTGAAAAAAACTAATAATCATTCACTCCAAGACATATTCAATTCAGTGTGAAATCCCTGTTTTGACGATAGTTCGTATTTAGTCATAAAAAAAACTGTAAAAATTATACTTCATCAAACACGCGATGCAGCCATCGCAGATCAGCAAACTGAATTATTCGGGTTATTTTTACAAAAAAAGCAATATATTTATTTATATGTTTCGAAATTTGTTGTCATGCACATACATTGTAATGTCTCTGAGCAAGTCCCTTGCCCAATTCATGTCAGCCTATTTTGAGCCGGTACATTATTTAGTTTAAACAAGGGCCGATCTCAACTTTAAAACACCTATTCACCTTTTTGATATAACGGGTTTATTGCTTTAATACGAACTTCAAGATTCAAAGCGAGGGCATCTGAAACCAGTCGAATAATCCAGAATTTGTATTTCAAAGTACTTCGGGATTGCGGGCAATGAACTATTCAAAACTGATGCTATGTTTAGAAAATTGTAATTTTTCCTGATTCATTGATGGTGTGACACAGATGACATAATACATGGTTTAACAATACTATAGAAGATGTCTTACATGTTTTTCTTTTATCTTATCACGAAGGTGGTTGTTAAACCATTTAAACAGGTATTCATTTGTTTCAAAAGGAACATGAAAATGTATCTCTATTTTCAGAGTGGAATTTGCGATTACCTTGTTATCTATAAATACAAAAAAGAATTTTGCATATGTGGGTTTTTTGGTTTTTCAACTGGATTAATTTCTTTAGTGTTAATTTCAGAGGTGCAGGTAGATTTAAAAATACAACTGGCGAAATATTTTTGCAAGGATTTGAATTTAGTCCATAAAAGTCAATAGTTGTCGTTTATCTTAGCCGGGTTAATAAAAAAATCTGTTTATAAAGCTAATTAGATAATAGATCCACATGAAATTAGTCATATTGTTAGATATCGAGAAAATTCGAGAAAATGTGAACATCGACTTGCAGAATGAAAACTTATGATAACAGTCAGCAGCCCAAAGTGTCCTTCTGGTCTACTTATTATGCCGCTAGTCCTCGAAATTTGAAAGCATTTAGTCTTCGCTTTGTCCGTACGTGCGTCTATCGGTATGTCAATATAAAAAATGGAAAAATGCCTTCATACCTGGAGTTAATATCAAATGATTTGATTGCAACTAAAACAGAGAGAAGATACAAGAAGGGTGAAGAAACATATTGAAGGTCGAAGATCTAGGTCATTTAATTTAAATCGAATTTTGTATACTTGTGTTTGTCTGATGGTCGTTTTTAACCATGGCGTTGTCAGTTTATTCGACTTATAAGTTGGAATGTCCATTTGGTTTGTTTCGCCGCTCTTTTGTATTATACATGTTTTGTCTTATTTTGAATCATAAAACAAGAACTATCTTTAAAAAAGATATCCGACGTATTTAAATTTGAGTATATGTTTAAAACTATCATTTCGATAATCTTCAGAAGCACAAAGATACCATTTAAATAACGTTTTCTCTGTTTGTGTTCAGTATTCTCGATCCTCGTATCTTTCTGTTTACATTCACCAAAACCCCGCGGAAATCTCAGATGCGTAGATGCGTTCTAAAAGTCATGTACGTTCGTACAACAAAGTTTACATTAAAAATTATATAATTATCCCGAATAAACAGCTGTCACGGATGCAAAGAGCTATTTGAGAAACAATTATTTTAATAAAAATAGAAATCTTTGTAAGATCTAGTTCAAATATTTAATAGTTTTTCAATTGCTTTCCATTACGATATAATTAACGAGACGTTTTTTCAAACACAACCAAATCATCCACCATGTCAGCATTTTGTCCAATCACAGAAAGGATTTTCGAGCATGCGTATTCTGTTGCCATAGTTAAGCGTCCTTAAGTTCAAAGGGCACAAACCGAAACTATACCGACTACGTCGGAAAAACACGTTTTTCGTTATAGTGCCTAGATATTGAATGGATATGAAATTATCTTTCTTTTACTTTTGGCATAACCTTTTAAATGATGGCTTGTAAATTTGTTTGCCACAAGATATCACACGTTTTCGCATGTCTGAAGCCATTAGTTATGCTGATCTTCGGTGCGTTTTGTGTTTAAAATGAGTATGAGTCAACGATACAGGGAATTTGCGAGAAAATTAACAAAACATACGTGTAGTACACATTCTTATAATTGTTATGATAATTTCCATTCGGTTGATTTTCTAAGTTTTAAATAATCAAGCCTTCGAATTCAACTCGGCTTTACGATTTGAAGCTCAGTTTTTCGTGTTGTTTGAACATAATAAATAGTCAAAGATTCATGTGTTGGTTTTAAAATACTTTTTTCGAAAAGGTTATATTGATGTCACGCCGACACTGCATTTCTGACTTGAATAATACGTGTTACAAATTAATGTCCTTGAAATCATTTCAAGGGTATAATTGATAATGTCTCCGTACGTCATGTTCAAATTATATGTGAGATACATTTAAATGTATAATAATTACATAGTTTGGAGAGACATTTAAAAAATGCAGTGTTTATAAAACAGATCATCAAGACAGTATCATGTTTCCTCGGGTTTTTCCCTTTTCTTTGTTGTCTATTTAATAATTTTGCACTATTCAAAAGCACCATTGTTACAATGGAGGAATGTTTCGTCAATTTGAATTTAAACTTCTTTGTACAAATACTGCATTAGGTGTGTATCTATCCGATACATTTTGAAGGTATTTTTTAAAACTGAAAAATGTGTTCTTGGAACATTTAGAGATTATCTCATGTTTATCTTTCGACTTTACAAAAAAATAGCACTTTCTAAGCATACAATACACAATTTTCATAACGTTAAAATATAAAAACCGTGATAGTGGAGAAATACAATGTGCAAAATAAAAAAATTTCATATCACAAATTAAGACAAGTGTTATATCAATGTTTTACACACATTTGATTTTGCCATTCAATATCTACTTGCAAAGATTAAAAAAAATAAACAATAATGCATATCTGACCATAAAGATATATAAAATGGAAGTAAATTTGCATCACCATCGCAAATTTTTGGACTTATATATAAAGGAGCCGAATTTTCCTTTTAGATTTTTTAGTTCCAGCATATAGCTCAATGACAAAATATATTTAAGAATTGAATGCTTCTTTTTGCAAATTTATTGGGGTGTAAAAGCGTTGACCGAAGTACATTTTGTATGAAGCGCGGAAATGACCAACTCTGATAATGACAGGACCAACATCGACACGGTTTTTATCAAGTTTTTATTTAATTCACCTGTGCACTTTATTTTGGGACCTCGTGTCATCATGAAATATTTCATTGTGTGATGCAATTGATTAAGGAATAACACGTGATGTGCGGTTAGCCAATCAGAATAACGTATTATAATGAAACATACATCTTATGTAATTATGTAAAAATGACTTAATCGAATTATTATTAAAAAGATACATTTCCCTAATCCCATGCACAACTTTAAAATTAGTCATCGTATTGATGCTGGGGCAATTTTACGTATGAAATTTCCTCTTTCAGTACTTCCAACATCGATATTTGTAAATGACCATCAAGGACTAGGTCAACTTCAATTCATATTAAAGTTAGTAGATTACACCGCATATCGATATTATCGCCATAACAGACTGCAATAAGACAAATGGCATAAACAAAAGAGGGAAAACTTTAAAAAAAAAAAACCAACTTTGGACTGATCGACGTCTTTGTAAAGCATTTAGGTGTTGGTTACATGCTTTCATTACCACGAAAGAAAGAAAAAAAAAAACTCGGAAAAATAGGTTTCAGAGCATGCTACATGGTTTGAAAACTTTAACGTCACGTCATCAATTAAACTTTCGACCTGCAAACTTTATCTAGACAATCAAGTAATGTATGTTTGAAAAAGAAAAATTCAAAAAGGTAATTTAGTGTTGCGTTCTTAAAGATAATCAGTATATATGTTTCCATTCAGTTCGTCAATTAAAATCTGGAAACTTTCAAATTTCAAAATTGTTTTGAAATAAAATTATATTAATAATTAAATTGGGATATTTATCAAATCCATACATGCTAATTTTATATTCAATTCCGAGAAAAGTATTTAACACGACTGGGGGTGAAAGTATTTAAACAAATTGCTATGTAGGATTATATTTTTATTAAACATTCTTCCTGACTACATCACAAAAGTTATAATTGTTTATAACAAACATAAATATTGGTCTTAATAGGATTTTAATTTGATATGAATTTGATAACCAGTTTGAAGTAAAAAAAAAAATGGCAGTTAGCTTCTCGTATAGTTTTGAAAAATTTAAATCGAATGTTTTTTTCTTTGTTAGAAAATTTGAAATTAAAGTGATTACAAATATATTAATTAATGAAAAGTAACGCATTTGATCAAAGTAATTACATTTTTCTTGGGTTAATTCTTTGATGGCTGTTTAAAATTCAGTTGCAAAAATTACATGTATTTAAGAGAAAATATTATGTTAATGTAATACTGACATGCAATGTGTTGTATAAGACCGAGACCTTGAATAAATTTAAAATGCACAAGCTAACAACTTGATAGTGCACAAGATCCATATCACACCGTTAGAACTTTTACGGGTTTTGCTCATAATTGAAGGTCGCAAGGTGACAAAAAAAAATGGTCACACGACATTCTGATTACGGATCTGTTAGACAAGATTTCCTTATTTTTATTCCCCACCTACGATAGTAGAGGGGCATTATGTTTTCTTGTCTGTGCGTTCGTGCGTTCGTCCGTTCGTCCGTCGTACCGTCCGTTCGTTCGTTCGTCGTACCGTCCGTTCGTTCGTTCGTCCGTCTGTTTGTTCGTTCGTCCGTCCGTCTGTCCCGCTTCAGGTTAAAGTTTTTGGTCAAGGTAGTTTTTGATGAAGCTAAAGTCCAATCAACTTCAAACTTAGTAGACATATACCTCATGATATGATCTTTCTAATTTAATGCCAAATTTACCCATCCACGGTCCACTGAACATAAAAAATGATAGTGCGAGTGGGGCATCCGTGTACTATGGACAGATTCTTGTTAGAATTATTGTTGACATTAGATAAGCATGCTTTCTTCAACTACCCTTATTGGGGCAACATAGATCGAATGGTGGTTAAGTTGATTTGTTCATGTTTAATTTGGAATTTTATATTACCATATAGTACAATTATTTTGTAGGATAAAGATTTTTATACATCAAACAATTTATCGCTGTTTCTATGAAACGAAAAGATTAATAGTAATATATACCCTTCTATAGCATTACGACTGAAAAGAAAGATGATGAGGTTTCCCTCCCCTGTCCCACAAATGATGAATTAACCACCAATCGTAGAGGTCCACCTTCAATATTTATATAACGTCAAGAATTTACAACAAGCACGTACAAGATGTGTAGCAAAATGGGACAAAATCGCGGATAACAAGTATGTAAAAGTTCACAATCCCCGATAAAATTACCATACTTTATAATTTGTGGCAAATGAGACAATAGAGTGCCAATAGAAGCATAGATAATTGTTGTGCTAAATAATTAATTCAGTCGGTTTACGAAATGCTAGTAATTATTTAACGCATTAACAACGTACATAACAACGATTTAGGAACTTCCTTGTTGGTGTCTACTCAATATTTACAGAAGACTATGATGAATTAACAAATTATTTTTAAATACCACGTACGATGTATTGAATTTCATTTTTTTTATTATGAATAAGTTTTTAAAATATTTTATTGCAAAACAATTCTGCATATGATTTTTAATTAGATCTAGCTGGCAAGGTCTTAGTTGAAGGTAGAGTCGTCAATTAGAATCACGTACTTAACATGTTTGTCGACACAAGTAGTGGAACATATGCGAACGTACGTACTCGAATTACATTGTTTTGGAGAACCTTTAATCTTGACTGACAATACTTGTTTTTCGAAACACAAGAAATTAAATGTTTATTTAATGCGTAGCTATCTATTTTCAAAAAGACGCCACACTATGTTTTGTTTATTTTGTTCAAGATATTCAGTATTCGGATTAAAGTCGTAGTTTTGTATTTTATAAAAAAAGATAGCATATTTCCAACCTAGTGTACAGTTCTAGCTTGTTGAAAAAATGAGTTGTCTATTTTCGATATTTTTTCATAATCGCAGTCAAATTTATAAGTGTATTACTGCTTTAAAAAACCCTCAGAAGTCAAACGAGAAACCTAGTCATCAAAAATAGAGTAAACATAAGCATTCGCAAATGTTATTTGAAAAGGAGTAGGTCAGTTCAGTAAGACCCCTTTTTGGCCCCAAAATATAACAGTTTTACAAAATTGTTAAAATGTAAACTTTTAGTTATTTATTGGACAGTAGAATGCTTCTGCTACATAAATATGGGCTGTTTTTGACAATACAATGCATATATATCCGGTATTAGCACCATTAAGTCGTGCTAAATTACTGAAATCTTCACAATTCTAGCATTTTAGTTAAATTTTAGTCGGTTTTCGTGTAAAACGAAAGTGGCCGCATTCGTGTTCATCCTTAATATTAAAATGTAAGTTGTATTTGATGATAATACACAACATATATAAAAGTTGAGGATGAACACGGATGCGGCCACTTCCATTTTTTCCAAAAACCATATGAAAGGTGACATTTTTCGGCATATTTGGTAGATTTTTCACATTTGAGCTTGAATCGGATCGTTTTTAATGACTTAATCAGTTAAAATCTTTCCCATAAACTAATTAATTCAAATAAAATAGACACTTAAGTATTTAAAAAGTGGTCAAAATATTTCGTTAGATGAACCTGAAATTTGAGGCCAAAATCGGTCCTTACCGGACCTACTCCTTTGAATATCAAACAAAAGGATATGTAGAATGACTTACTAGAACAAACGTTTTTCAGTTTTTCAGAAACACAGGATTTCTTGTCTTTCGGTCATTTGTTTTGTTTCGTGTAAATGTTATTTGTATATTCGTCCCGTTTAACTGTGCAGTACATTCTTTTTTTTGTTAAGTCTGACTTGATAAGTTTATTCATCCATTATATTGTAACTGTTGAGTGTTTTTGGTTTGTATGAAAGAATTTGTTATGTTTATACTACTTGAACTTCAAGCTTCATGTAATGCATTTTTTTTTTATAAAAAAGTAAACGAAAATGTTCTTATCCACTTCAACAATAAAAAAAAATCAAATTTAATCTTATGTAAGATTTGACTATCATTTTTTCAAGTTTTTAAATTTGATAAATGCTTATATCATTCCATGGACATTGATGCTATGTAGAGCGAAGCATTTATTTTTTTAAATTAATAGCATCATACTGGTAAAGTTCTGATCAAGTTTATCGGCGAACAGGCTTATTTTTTTATATTTTGTGTTGTCACTCCACTGTTCTTGGTTAGAGAAAGTATTGAGAGATCGCAAAAATGTTTAACTATAACACAAACTATATGCATCTGTCTTAAGTTATGAATCTGTAATGCAGTGTTTGTCGTTAGTGTATGTCTGCTCAGTAAAATGGGCTCGCCAATTTTCGATTTGACAATATGTTAAAAAGAAAATAGGACCTTCGTTTAAGCAAACATTAATCCGTTACACTTTAGTCGTGTTACGTAACAAACCTGTAATAGTAAAGACGGATAATTTAACATCATATAATATAATCGTACAGGGTTTTCATTTCAGAAAGAAGTAGAACTCAAAACTCTTTGAACTGTAACCAAACTTCCTTGTCTGTTCTTAAGAAAAAATTGTGTTCTGAATATTATTATTCTATAACATAAATACAAAAGCGCTACATTAGTATTCCGTTTGCAATATATTTTTATTTTCTAAATCTTGTTCGTTTCAAGGTTATTGTACAAAATATAATTAAATATGTACATAGCTTGACGGTTTGGTTATATATCTATAATTACTCAGCATAATGAAATAAAAAGAAAATTAAAGTGATTAAGAAACCAATATCATTATCCAAAATCTGTTACAGAAAGAAAGAAAAAACGAAATTAATTATAAAGATTGGTACATATAACACTGCATGATATAATGATTTTGTAAAAAGTCATAAAAATGTTTAATTGCCTAATATCAGGATTCATAAGTGTTAATAACGCATGCTCTGATAGCTAAAGTCCATGTGTGTGCTCCTACTGAAATGTTGACTTTGCGACTTCAAAGCGTTTCGATCCTTATATTTTTCTTCTTTGAATTTCCTAGTAATCAAAACGGAACATACTAAATTCAATCTACATTATGCATAAAAAAAATATCAAAGTCGCTGGTAAAACAATTGTCTTAAATGTCAGCCTAGAACAGTCAGAACAGAATATAAAATCCGATGGGGTAAAACTGAAAGGTCACTATACGTACTTTAGCAAAGTGCAAAACACGTAAAATATAGTAAGCTATAAAAGACTCCGATATGACAACAGGTGATTGTCCTATTAGTACCCCCTTTTTTGGGTGAAAAAACGATTGAAAAAAAAGGGGGGGGGGGTATTACCACACATTTTTTAAAAAGATTTATGTGTTGAATTTATTTGGGTTATTCTTATAAATGTTATCATTAGTTTTGGAAACCAAATAATTGTTTCTATAACTCCTTCTTTGATGGACATTACGTCCTTTCAATCAATCCCTAACATCCAACTTGGGACAAAAGATAATAGCGTCAGACTGATATAATTCCTTCTGTAAAAATTCACCTCAAAGATCGATTTAGTGAAGTCAATGAATTCAAATATTTCGTACGCAAAATGGAAAGGAACAGAATCCTATAATTATGTCCATTCAACTCGAATTGAAAAGTATATTTAATAAACTCAACATAACCATTTATACTAGGAAGGTCAATGAAGGACAATTGGTGAATCGAAACCAATAGAAATGTTTGAGCAGCAGTATACTACTGTCGCCTTTATTTACTCTTCTATTTGATGAAGGTAAAACAAGTTCATAATAAAATTGATCAAATTAACTATTAAGAAAAATCGTTAAATGTTTTGACCAGTTTGAATTAAAAAAAATCTGTTTACACTTCACTCCTATCGTCTGCACTAATTCAGACAGTATTGTCGCACTTGAAGTTACTTTGTTGTAAGTACAGATTTTGTTGGCACTTTTGGAAAATTCATAAGGTCGACTGAGCAAATTGAAACCTGCTTCCGTGTAATTTTCTGAAAATCCAAATGACTAGTTACTCAAAATTAATCCTAAATATTTCCTCTAAAGATGGCATTTAATAAAAATCATTTTACATATACATTGTGGTCTCCTGTCTGGTCTGAACTCTTTGTCGCTTTTAAAAAAATAGTTTTAAATATATTTCAGGAAGGTTTTCTTTTATGAATAAGAAAATGTGGTATAATTTCCAATGAGAAAGCCATCGACCACATAACACATGACATAAATGTAACTATCTACAAGTCTCTAAACGGCCTTCAAACAGGAGAACAGAACCAGTACTTCATAAAATGTTACAATAGACACACACATGAAAAATGTATTAAAAACAATACATTTTTGGACTGAGAAAGCAAGTCCTATAACGTAATTTATTTTCATCTAAAGAGAAAACAT
The DNA here is from genome assembly GCF_963676685.1 of Mytilus edulis. NCBI lineage: Eukaryota > Metazoa > Mollusca > Bivalvia > Mytilida > Mytilidae > Mytilus > Mytilus edulis. The sequence goes on from NC_092344.1 coordinate 14,733,252, forward strand.
TTCTCTGGTAATTTAATTCTGGCTAAAAAAGTATCTACAATTCTATACTTTTTGAGTTAGTAGGATACGATAAAATTGAGAATGGAAATGGGGAATGTGTCAAAGAGACAACGACCTGACCGAGAAATAACACTACTTTAGTTGTCAATAGTTGTATCCTTTAGGTAATAAGGTGTCGATGCTAACTTTGTAGTTTGTAAATTTATTCACAAATTGTAATTTTGTAAATGGACATTGATGCTATGTAGAGCTAATCATTTATTTTTCAAATTAATAGCATCATACTGGTAAAGTTCTGATCAAGTTTATCGGCGAAAAGGTTTATTTTGATTTTGTGATCTTCTTTTATTATTTTCTTTTCATAAAGCTAAAAAGGGATGATTTGCACGAGAGAAAAGAAATGCACACCAAGAATTTGCCCTTATTTTGTCCCAGCATCAACGTTTCGCTGGTATTGAACACTACATGCAGTTTAAGACGAAGGACCAATTTTCCTTTGTAAATTGGATAATTTCAAATATTGGGGCCATTTTAATTTAGTCTTTAAATCTGTCAACATATGCAGTATCACAGCTCCAATGTGTATACTTTTAAGTTCTAGCAATATCATATCGGGGATCATTTTAAAAAAAATGTCGAAACGATCAGCATCTAACGGTAACTCAAAACTGCTATTTTGGTAGATTTTACCAAATCTTTAGCACTAGTTCATAACCCGAAATTTGTATATGATAACTCGAAAACCATATTATGTTGGAAGTGACGCTATAAATTGTCGTTCGGATACACACGGATTATTTTTGTTTTTGTTTATTTAGAGATGTCCAATCAAAGCAAAATTTTATAAATGCAATTTGAATCACAAGGTCTTCAACAGCAATACGTAGAAAAAATAAAAAAACACTTTTAGATCGGTTCTTTATTTTATTTAATGAATTTTATAAATGCAATTTGAATCACAAGTTCTTCAACAGCAATACGTAGAAAAAAAATAAAACACTTTTAGATCGGTTCTTTATTTTATTTAATGAATTTTATAAATGCAATTTGAATCACAAGGTCTTCAACAGCAATACGTAGAAAAAAAATAAAACACTTTTAGATCGGTTCTTTATTTTATTTAATGAATTTTATAAATGCAATTTGAATTACAAGGTCTTCAACAGCAATACGTAGAAAAAAAATAAAAAACTTTTAGATCGGTTCTTTATTTTATTTAAAGAATTTTATAAATGCAATTTGAATCACAAGGTCTTCAACAGCAATACGTAGAAAAAAAATAAAACACTTTTAGATCGGTTCTTTATTTTATTTAAAGAATTTTATAAATGCAATTTGAATCACAAGGTCTTCAACAGCAATACGTAGAAAAAAAATAAAACACTTTTAGATCGGTTCTTTATTTTATTTAATGAATTTTATAAATGCAATTTGAATCACAAGGTCTTCAACAGCAATACGTAGAAAAAAAATAAAACACTTTTAGATCGGTTCTTTATTTTGTTTAATGAATTTTATAAATGCAATTTGAATTACAAGGTCTTCAACAGCAATACGTAGAAAAAAAATAAAAAACTTTTAGATCGGTTCTTTATTTTATTTAATGAATTTTATAAATGCAATTTGAATCACAAGGTTTTCAACAGCAATACGTAGAGAAAAAATAAAACACTTTTAGATCGGTTCTTTATTTAATTTAATGAATCAAGCCCCATTTCAACTGCTTTCTACAGATTGTATTTATGTTGTGCTGTTATCCCAATGCCGTTGGTCAGAGATGATTTAGATTTCGCAAACATAATTAACTCTGAATCAAAATATATGCATTTGTCTAAAGTTAGGAATCTGTAATTCAGTAGTTGTCGTAAGTTGCTGTCTGCTCAGCAAAATTGGCTCGTCAATTTTCGATTTTACCATATGTTAAAAAGAAAATAGAGCCTTCATTTAGCTGAGCAAAATTAATCCGTCAATCGTTAATCGTGTTACGTAACCAAACATATAATAAAGACGATAATTTAATATCATATAATGTGATAATTTAATGAGGGTCTTCAATATCATATAATGTAATCATATAGGGATTTTACGTAAGAAAGAAGTAGAACTCAAAACACATTGAACTGTAACCAAACTTCCTTGTATGTTATTTCGAAATAATCGTGGTCTGCATATTATTTTTGTATGGTATTTAATAACATTACTGTAATACAAAAGCGCTACATTGGTATTCCGTTTGCAATATATTTCTATTTTTTAAATCTCGTTTCAAGGTTATTGTACAAAATGTAATAAAAATGTACTTAACAGTTTGGTTATATATCTATAATTACTCAGCATAAATGAAATATTAAGAAAGTTAAAATGACAAAGAAACCAATATCATTATCCAAAAACTGTAACAGAAAAAAAACGAAATTAGTTTTAGAGATTTGTACATCTAACACTTCATTATATAATTATCTTGTAAAAAGTCATAAAAATATTTAAATGTCTACTTTCGTATTTCATAAGTGCTAATAACGCATGTTCTGATAGCTTGAGTCCATGTGTGTACTCCTACTAAAATGTTAACTTTGAGACTTCAAAGTGTTTTAATACTCTTTTTTTTTCTTCATAGGTTTTCCAAGTAACCAAAACGGAATATAATATCTAAAAAGTCTTCAGGAAAACGTGATTGTTTTATCGATACCCCCTTTGTGCAAAAAAAAAGGTCGGGTGTTCTTACCAAACATTTTTGAAATAGATTTGTTTTTAAATTTCATTTGGTTTATCAAAATTATTCAAAATAATTGCTTCATAACTCTTGCTTTGATGGACATTAATTCCATCTAACTTGGGATAAGGATAATAACGTCAGGCTGACATAATTCCTTCTGTAAAGAATTAACTCAAAGATTGATTTAGTGAAGTCAGTGTACTCAACCATTTCATACACACGGTACCTTTCATACACACTATGGAAAGGAACAAAATTTTATAATTAATTCCATTCAACTCGAATTGAATGGTATATTAAATAAATTCATGGGAACCATTTATACTTTGAAGGTCAATGAAGGACAACTGGTGAATCGGGACCAATAGAAATGTTCGAACAGCGGTATACTACTGTTGCCTTTATTTACTCTTCTGTTTGATAAAGGTTAAACAAGTTCATAATAAAATTGATCAAATTAACTATTATGATTTTTTTTTAATATTTTGACTTGTTTGAATAAAAAAAAATCTGTTTACACTTCACTCCTATCGTCTGCAGATTTTGTTGGCACTTTTACTAGTTACTCAAAATTAATCTTAAAGATTTCCTCTAAAGATGGCATTTGATAAAAATCATTTTCATATACATTGTGGTTTCCTGTCTGGTCTGAACTATTTGTCGCTTTTTTAAAAATCGTTTTAAATATATTCCAGGAAGGTTTCCTTTAAGAATAAGAAAATGTGGTATAATTGCCAATGAGAAAGCCATCGACCACATAACACATGACATACATGTAAGTAACTACAAACCTCTAAACGGCCTTCAAACGGGAGAACAGAACCAGTACTTCATAAAAGGTTACAATAGGCACACAAATGAAAAATGTATTTACAACAATACATTTTGGGACTGAGAAAGCAAGTCCTATAACGTAAATAATACATTTTCATCTAAAAAGAAAACATTTCTAGGCTAATTTAATTCTGGTTTAAAAAAGTATCTACAATTCTATACTTTTTCAGTCAGTAGGATATGATAAAATTGAGAATGGAAATGGGGAATGTGTCAAAGAGACAACGACCCGACCGTGAATAACACTACTTTAGTTGTCAATAGTTGCATGATTTGCGAGATTTAGACTTTCCTATTGTTCGATACCGTATTTGCTCTTTACGTTAATAGTTAACTCGAATTGAAAGTATATTTAATAAATTCAACAGAACCATTTATACTTTGAAGGTCAATGAAGGACAACTGGTGAATCGAGACCAATAGAAATGTTCGAACAGCGGTATACTACTGTTGCCTTTATTTACTCTTCTGTTTGATAAAGGTAAAATAAGTTCATAATAACATTTATCAAACTGACTATTATATAAGAAACTTTTAATATTTCTACTTGTTTGGATAAAAAAAATCTATGCACTTGACCCCTGTCGTCTGCACTCATTAAAACCGAAGTCACACGTGAGCTTACGTACATGTTGTTCTAAGTAAAGATTTTGGCACTTTTGGTATACTGTTTCATCGACATAAACCCAACATTTCCCTTTATTCACCTTAATGGTGCTTCCGTTGTGCATTTAAAAAAAAATTATTCGTTAAGATACTGAAATAGTTGTCGGATTTGTTTACAGAATGGGACATATTCTCAATTCTTACATTTTTGTCTGAGTGTGGAATTGCATGGCTGCTGAAGCTTGCGTAGTAGGCTATGTATGCATGCCCTGTGAACGGAAAATCTTTATCATTTTGGACGTCTTTCGATTTCGTTATTTTTGTAGCTTGATTTGCATGTTCTTGGTAGATTTGTGAGATTTTTGTACCTTGATTTGCATGTTCTTGATAGATTTGTGAGATTTTTGTACCTTGATTTGCATGTTCTTGATAGATTTGTGAGATTTGAACATTGGTTGAATACTGTTGCCTCCAATTCAGAAAATACATTGTAGTATATAGAAGTATTTATTACTCGATTCATTTCACTTGACTGGGCGGAGTTTAACCGGTTCACTCACAATAAACCAGTCCATCTATAGATAGGTGTTTTAGGATAAACTCATCAATGAAGTGTCCAGTCATTGTTTTGTAAATTCCTTTGATGACACTGATAGGTGATTAGAAATCAGTTATAATTATAACGGCAATCATTCTTATCACACACATCTTCAAATAGACTTTCCTTATGCAAATTAAAACGTAAGCTCCGCCCGATCAGTTGAAATAACATTTGTAATAGCAACCTGAATAAAATACAGTTCATGATTTCATGATTCCTTATTTGTAATAATCATTTATATAAATAAACTCATCATAAATACAAGGATTTAATTTTGTATTTACGACCGACGAGCGTTTCGTCTACAAAAGACTCATCAGTGACGCTCGAATCCAAAAAAGTTATTTTAATCAGAGAGAAACAAGTGGTTACTTAATATCCTTGTGCTTAGGATTGTATACAGGGATTCGGAAGACTTTTTTGTTCGCTAGATTCAGCTTCTATTTACTTAAGATGCGAAAAACAAAATGACAAGGCATTCATAAGATAAGCCAAAAATATCTTTCGAGTTATTTTATTGACCTTTAAACAGGTAGAACATAGCAACAGAAATATAAACTTTGTTAATACAAAATCAGACAGTTACATTATTCATATCCATTTAAAAATGTAGTATTGCACCGTAACAAACCCGTCAACTGGAATAAGTTTACTATGGAAATAACTATATGGTACACTATACCAACACCAAACACCTAACACTAAAAATAACAAAATAATAATCTACAGGTAAAAACATACAAAACCTGACAATACAAATAATGACTACGAGGACAATCGAAAAATTACATTGTTAAACCCGGGAAGTTTTATAATATTATAATAGTTAAACACAGCGAAAATGACGACGTAGATGAAAACATAATTTCCTTAATTTATTATTATAGCACTTTTATATAAATCAAGCTAAATAAATAGTTTATACACTTTCAATCCGTTCCTGCAATCTATGCAAATAACCTCTTCATATATATACAAATTAACAATTTTTAAAAACCATACTGTCCATAAAGGATCTTGATTCAATCCTGCAAATATGACAGCGTTCGTCTTGACCCATCAGATATCTCGAAAAAACAAATGTATATTACATAAGTATGCAAATTAGATAATTATATTCAGTATGCAAATTAGATAATTAAATTCAGTATGCAAATTAGATAATTATATTCCAGACTAGACGTTTTCTATCAAAAACATGACTTGAATTCTGTAAAGAGACAAGATACCACATTCGATAAAATAGGCAATATAAACTCATAGCCTATACAAAGAACAACCGAAATAAATAAATATTGCCTAGTCCGTAACAGCCTTAAAATGAGACTATAAAACAAACGATATCAAAGTTAATGAGACAATTCGGACTAAAGGAAACAACAAGAACAATCATTCAATATACAAATACAATCAGGAATAAGCAGTCCAAATAAAATGTAAAAGTTACAAAAATATTAAAATAAATAAAATTCTTTAAGGATATCAATCTATTCTGTACTCGTTTTTCTGTCAGTGGCAATACATGTACTCTGATTGGTTGAGTTCTTCGGTACTTTTCAAATTGAGGACCTAATGCATAAACCTAAGTATAATTTCTTTTGCTTTATTGGACATACATCAGGTATATCAGCTCCTAAAATAAACTTTTCGGGAAAATAAAATTAATCATTCTACCCAGATATGTTAAAAAAATGTGATACTAAAACAAGTGTATTGTCTGTTAACATACAAATCTGAAGCAAGCATATTATTTCATAAAAGTAAATTATCTATAGATACATAGGCTATCACAACTATTTTACTGTTTAAAAGAACAGCCGAAATGCATACCGAATCTAAAATACAATTGATCAATCAACCAATCAGTCTAAATAATTGTAAAAGGTACAATCCATTTTTTCTAGTCTCTTCCATTTTTAAGTCGCCTGTAAGTTACTTCAGATTGCTTGGGTACTTTGGCATGTTGGTCAGTTTTGAGGACCTCTACTTGTTCTTGTAAATTTAAAAGTGTTGGTCTTGATTCCTCTGATATGTCCAAGCACCGAAGTATAATGTCAATTGCATCATCAGACAAATCAGATTGTTCGGTTGTTAGACTTATCATTTCTTTAGGATTTATTCTTTTGATAAACAGATCTAGCGACATTCTTCTTTGGCTGTCAAAAGCCGGCGTTTTCGACATCATGTCAAACATCAGAAGGCCAAATGCATAGGCATCTGCACTTGCAGTGTACAAATCTCCTCTCAAAACTTCCGGTGCCAAATAGACAAAATCTCCACTAATATGTTGCTCTTGGTTTCCTGGGAGATCTGCTTTACGAGGGAGGCAACCACCAGTGAGACGAATATTTCCGGTAGAATCCAACTACAAACAAGACACAAAAGTAAAATTATTTTGTTTTTGCCAACTGTAAGTTTGCATGCTAATAAATTAACAAATGGAATATATTATATTTGCAATAATTGTAGTAAAAAAATATCGCACCGTCACCGTATGTTTTGTATTTGTTTGTTGTTGCTGCTTTTCATAATTGTGTTAAAATATTGAAATATTTCTGTAACAAACCAAGATTTTCTATATTTGCCTATCTTTCTTTGTTTAATTACTACGTCTTTTGTACTCCTATTGTCATGCGCAAAAAAGTCGACTCTCCAATTGAATAATCTGTTGGACGTCAGATCCATACACATGTGCTCTTGAGACATCTGTATAACTTAAAGTGACGACGAAAATATTTTAAAGTACCATCGACCATAGATTTTATAAGATATATTTTTATTTCAAATTTTAATCATATCATTTAGAAATAACTAATCATTTAGAAATAACTGAAAAATATATGTACCATAACAGTGTTCATATTGAGTTCCATATGGACCATCCCATGTCTATGAAGGTATTGTAACCCCATTGTAACCTCCTGGAGTAAGTTGGAGATGTTTAAATGTCCGGAATGTTTCTCGTACTGATGTCGAAGTGTTCTCAATGGTTTGTTGTATACCATTGCAGGAAAATACGATTCTGAATTTTGTATTCCTAAGAATTCTGCAACATTGCTATGTTCTAGTAATCTGAAATACAATAAGACTATCGTTGTTATGATGTGACATTGGATAGTTCCATCAAATAAATTTTTAACAGGTATGAGTTTATCTTTACAACTTTAAAAATGATAAAAACTGAAATAAAAAATTAAAACACGAAAATGTACTATTGTTTTTAACACATTTCATTTTAAAGATATTGAAACATGTGTTTGATTATATTTTACATTCAGTTACATACGATAGTGTACTAACCTCAGCTTTGCAATTTCGGAATAGCATTTGTCAATGTTGCATGAAGGAAGATAAATTTTAATGGTAACTTTTTCTTCGCTATTTTCAAGTTTCAGTAGCCCTCTCTGGTGTGCAGTCCACAACCCTCTAGGGCATTGTTGAATCGTGATAGTTTGTGAACTTGACATGTTCATCAAGAATTCTGATATTTTGAAAGGAGTTGTTGACCTTCCTGTTGCGTCATTAGGATCAATAATCTGTAACTCATTTGGTTTAAAATCTTCAATAAATATATACCCAGCACCATAGTCTGCTAGAAGACGTTTGAGAACTTCTAATTCTTTCATCATTTCCTCATATACCCGAAGATTTTTTGCAACATCACGTTTACACGTTAACACGTGACTAAAAATGTCCTGGTTTGATTTGATTAAATTTGGAATCTCAAGAATAGATTTATCTAATATTTCCTTGGCTCCTTCCATAAAACAGTCAATGACAATTTTCAGCGAATCTTCCTCATTTCGGCATAGCTCGGTAAATGTTTTCAGAAGTTTTTCAGATCGACCCTTTGCATATGCACATTTGTTACTCGCGTAAACCTTCCACTTATTAGCACCCGGAAATATCCGCATAACTTTCTTCATCGGCTGGAACACCTTACTTCTCGCAAGGACACTAAGATAGTATTGAGTATCTTCAAGTTGCATTTTGCCAAAATAGGTAGCGCAAACAGTTTCACGTCTGCTATCTCTTCGAGACGCGGGTTTTGGAATGGATGCGATTGAATCTCTAGACCCTGTTGATGAATGAAGATCTGTCTCTACTTTTGTCACTTCATTGGTTAGTCCTAAAACCTTTTGCTGAATTTCGTTAATAACCAAGGTTTCAAGCCAATCAATGGTACCGTTTTCTTCTTCCCATTTGTCAAGTTCAATAGCGATCCTTTCAATTATCAAAGAATCAATTTCCGTTTTGAATTCGATCCATTCTTTCTTGACTGCTGTAGGCTCTCCATCCTGATCTAGAATGAACTCGCTTGGAAGTTCTTGTTCTATCCACTGTGTTATAGCCATTCGAACCACAGGGAGCTTCAAGTACTCTCGAAATAAACCGCAAATTTGACAAGACTTGTTGTTGATCATAGCTCTTAAAGATGTTATGACGTTAACTGATTCATTTTTAAGCTTTTCCAAATTTTCATTCGCTTCCTTCATATTGTTTTCCATTCTATCATCCGAACAGTTGAGTTGTTTAACCATTGTTTTCATGTGATGAACTGATCGAAGTAAAAGAGTTTTCATCCACCTGTGAAAAAAACGTTAATATTGCAGTATGTTACCAACCATTAAATATAATAGAAAAACATTGGATATGCAAGATCCATCCACCCATGACACAAAATCAGAACATGCATAGCAAAAAATAACAACACAAAAAGCAAAGGAACAGCGCTTTTTTGCTGTTTTTTTTTTTTATCTTAAATTCACAATGAGGCCTTCAACACGGAGCCAAAAAAAACCCCAAACTCTCACCTCGCTGTAAGTCATCAGCCATATTATCAATATCAGAAAATAGAAACTCAATACTATTGAGTCTTTTTATTGCATTATTGTCTCTCCTTTAACAAGTAGAAAGAAGTGTGTATTTTGAAAATAAACTATAAAGTTAAGCTCATTACACTGTCAAACTATTCTTTTGGTCAAAAATAGATCTCATATATAAATTTAGATTTTAAAGTTTCAACTAATGACGAAGAGGGTTCTCGTTTAAAATCATTGTTATTTTGTCGTGTTTGACACCAATTTATAATTAACTTACTTGTAAGTGACCTTTACTCGTTCATTCAAAGCTTGACTGTAAATATTTCTCAATATATTTAATACATCTTGAAAATCTGGTGTTATGTAATCTTGATCTCTCTCCATTTCGGTTTTAGCCTTGAATGATGAAATTGTCTTTACTTTCTCTTCATCAAACTTAGGCCAAATTTTATGAAGTCTGTCAACTATGTGTTGATATACTGTGTCTTTTTCATTTACTCTATCCCAATGATTACAAATGAACATTGCACAACTAGGATCAAATCTAAATGTGCCCTTTTCTCCTTTTGTCTTTTCCTTTTGTAGAATTATCTTCATCAATTTAACCAGCTGAAAGGACCAAAACACTTGAAATCACCAATTACAACATTAACATTAAACAATTAAGCTATAAAACATGATATTGGTTAAGATTGGTACTTCGATGGTCAGTATTTATTACTTACTAAGTGAAATGAAAATGTAATGGATTGTTAGATAGTAGGTATCAGGATACATATAAACAAATGGCACATACTTCAGTAAGCAACAAATATGTTTCAGAATACAATTCATTAAATCTTATTCTAGAACAAGAGTTCTACATACGGTAAAACATTTGTTAATACAAAAACTAGGTGGCATATGCAGACAGAACATAACATAAAAAAGGAAACTTTGAATAAGTGTTAGGAGTTAGGTTAAGAATTTCTTAGTTCATTGTTCGGCAAACGACCCTGTTGCTAATTTAAGCAAATTTTGTTCAGCTTACTTTTGCTGTTTGTTTCCATTTTCATTAAACCGGATTTCAAGCTAGGTATACTATTAATAATGGTTGACCGTTTTACGTTTTTATGGTAAATATACGTTGTTATATGATTTTTCGTTTTGTTCATGTGAAACAATATGCGATGTAATAAATAAGCCATGATGAAAACAAATGATTTAAAGCCAGAATGACTTATATAGAAAATCCGAGATTCGTTTTATTTATTTAACTTTATCGTATTATCTACTGGTAAAAACAAAAAAATAATTACCCTGTCTTCATCCACTCCTCCGCCGTTATCAGATTTAATCATGTAAATGAATCCCGTGACTTGATTTTCGTCTACAAATTTTTCTACCACAACGTCCATGCCATCGTTTTCTCCTATACCAGGTGTATCTATCAGTACCATTCCACTCTAAATAAAGGCAACATAATTCTAAATTAGACCCCTACGATAATTAGGATTCCTGAAGTATAATTTACATATCTGGATAAATAAAATAAAAATTAAAAGTTGCTTTCACGGAAGTTAGCGTATGTCTGTCCGATTAACATTAAATGAAGGAACTTGTTATCGATGGTATATCTTTGATTAACTTCCTTACTCACGACAGTTAAGAGCTTGACCTATCGAATGAACGTTTTCCTATTGTCGAAGACCATTTATTTTTCTTTAAAATATCTTTGTTTCGTTTTATATTGCTTGTCAATTATGAATACGCCACATATCATTTAGTTTTTTATTTGTATTTTTTTTATTCAATGTGGACGTAAGGCGTAAGAAATGAGCAGCATTTGTATGTTTGCCTTTTCTTCTGATTTATTTTGAAGACATTGCTCTTCTGTGCTTTACTGTGGCTATAACTTTTATAAAAAATCATCTGATCATTATAAATAATTAACAAAATTGTTTAGAAAAAAAACCCAATTTAACTTATATATTGCTTCGCCAAACAATTAATAGTTAGAAAGTTTTACCTCTAAAAGTTTAGCTGGAAGAAATATCTGGACTTCCTTTATATCAGAAGTGGTTTCCCTCTTGTCTAGGTTTTCTTCGTACACTAGTTTATGGATTTCGCCATGATCAATATTATCGTATACATCATCTGGTCTGTTTTTGTCATGATAGATAACTCTAGCATGTTTTGTCTTGCCATATGACAATCGGGTGATGACACTTGTGCAAGACCCATGTTTTGACGTCAGTATGTCTTCACCCAATATCAGGTTTAAGAATAGAGATTTTCCAGCTGACGTTTCACCTGCAAAATAAGTACAAACTTTCTTTATATTTTTCTTTTGAAAATAAAAGATGTGGCATAGTGCCAATAAGACAATTATCCATTTGAGACCAAATGACACAGAAGTAAGTAACTAGAGGTCACCATGAGCCTTCAACAATGAGCAAAACTCATATCGCACAACAAGCTATGAAAGTAAAAAAAACACACTTTAGACGACAAATCTGACTGCCTGATTTATGTTAAAAAAAATTTTTTTTAAAAAGTTTGTTGATTTTGATGTAAACTTTTTGCAAAATAAACAAGTTTTCTAATTCATTTATATGTTTCGGAGTTTATCATGGCGACAATTTTCACTGAACTAGTTGGTACATATTTTTGTTCAGATGCCAGTTGAAGTCCGCCTACGGGTGCGGGATTATCTTGCTGTGTTGAACACCAATGGTGGCCTTCGGTCGGGTTGTTGTCTCTTTGACACATTCCCCATTTCCGTTCTTAATTTTATTTTGTAAAAGAATTGTTAAGGTTATTGAGCTTTGTTTTTGCTGATTTTCTTGTGAGTTGTAAAATTAAAAGGAGTTGAATTTCGACTATGGACTTAATTAATGATGTTTTTAAAGTTTATTATGAATGGAACTGATCACAGTTTCAAAAGCACTAAAGAAAGGGAAAATATTCATTAGTCAACGATTCGTCTTGATTTCGATTTAAATGGGCATATACATTATACTAAAGGCTTTACACACCTGCAACAACGATGCAACACTCTCCTTTCTGGATGGTCTCCTGTCTACTGCAGAACTCATCACCAAGATTTGTTACAAATCCTTCTGTTTTGAGAGTCTTCTCTATTATAGAAATTCCCTCGGAAGAATTGGCATCTGCTATTGAGAACTTAGTTTTGGTTTGGGTTAATAAGTCATGAAGTTTTCCTCTTTTGTTATTGTCATCTCTTTTATAATCTCTCATTTCCCGACATATCTGAAAGTATTGAGAAATCACATTTAAAAGAAATATCAAGTATGCCATTTTTGAATATGAATGAGAATACCCCAAATAAATTAAAACAACATATGAAACGCATTAGGATTTGCTAGTAAAATGATCAGCTCCAACTTGACAGAAAATCAAACCCCCATTATTTGAACAAGAAGGCTATATATGGGATGTATAAGATCTTTTGAACTAGAATCAATTTTTGTTTTCGTTTCAGATTTGGGGCTCTTATAAAAAAAAAACCAAAAACGTGTATATTCAGTGCCCCTGCTTTCTAAGTTTTAATTCTTAATGCCATTTCCCAAAATACCTAATATTTTGGATATATGAAAAAAATATGAAATGTTCGAATAAAACTGTTTTCGAACTCCTGGGTACAGGACACATTTTTTCGTCGTTGAGAGAGTCGACAAAACGTTCGTCTATCTTGGGCAACGAGAACCATAAACAAAGAATACACGTTCCCATTGTACAAGCAACAGAGGATGTAAATAAAGAAGCCAACAAAAGTAACGACACATAATATGAACTCGAATTTTAAATAAATTATCATAAATTGGAAAAAAAATTTAATTATAATTTTCATTTGCAAAACAATAGCACATGGTTTAAAAAATCTGACCAAGTCGGAAAGTGAGAAAAAAACCTGTGTTTTTGAACAAATGTATTATATTTATTGCCTGAGAATGATTTATAAATCGGCACCAAATATCAAACATGGTAATTTAGTATTCATTTTTCTGAGAATAAGTTCACAATTTAAATTTTCAAGGTTAAAGCTCAAATACCGAAATTTGACATTTTGGGTAAAACAATGTTTTTCCAGATCCAAAAGTAAGCTAGTAAAATATTTCGCGTTATTGCCTAGAACCGGTGGTTTTAAGAATAAAAACAACACTGTAAAATGAGAACAATTGTTTTTAAGCTTGTTACCGTGTATCCATTTTCCGTTCTATAGTTTCTTTTCTTGACTAGTTCATATAGATAAAAAAAAGAAAAAAAAAGAAGACAAAATGAAAATAAGAACTGATTGATAGCATTTATAGACTTCTGTTATTATAAAAAAATTGTATGAATAAGAGCAAGAACACATAAAGGAAAACAAAAACAAGTCCCCTAGTGCATGTATATATCACATGAGAGGTTTAAATAGTATTATGCTAAACATACTATCATGTGAGCCAACTGAGCTTGAAAGTCAATTACATACAACTAAAGGAAAAAAAGGATCACTTTTGCACAGCATGATAGCATTCACATCAAAATATAGAACGATGTTCTTCAAAGTAGAGATAATATTGTTCCTTGTTGGTGTATGAGCCAATCAAATCCCGCAATTATTTTTTTAAATGAAAAAAAAATCCAATAAATTATTGAAAACATAATTATGTTCATTTCATAATGCACTTATCATTTAAAATCAATCCTTGAAATGGTTAACCAATACTTCCTGATTTACGGTGCCAAAGTTTTGAATAAAAACATTTTAATATAATCAATTGTTGACACAAAGTGTTCTGTCAAACATGCTAATTTTTGTGAATTGATTTTCAAATGCCTAATGTCACTATTCGTGTTTGGTAGATAGGCATCGAACCGTTACCTGAATGCACATATTTTACCGAACCAAAGAATTAAAAATCGTCAGTATTGTAGTGTGTGCATAAAGTCGTACGATATTAACCTTTCCACATATCATTGAATTCTATTAAATTAAAGATATAATACAACAATATATATATTAAGAGGACAAGATACGCTTCAACAATAGACAGGTGTGTATAAAGTAAGTCGAGCTATGAAGATCTATGAATTGTTCTGATCTTTTATTCGCTGTGAATAAATTACACAGAAATTATTAAGACCCCCTCCTCCCCCCTCCCATTACTTAAGATTTATGTTATTGAACTTAGAGAATCAAAATCTATTTTTAAAATTCGACAATAACTGTTTTAAAAGGGTGCTATAATTAACAGTGTGTAAAGTGCTTAGTCAGACTTAATTTGAAAATTTTCACTTTGAATTGTTGGAGTTCTGCGAAATACAAGATGACCGGGTCATTTAATTGAAAACTTTGATTCAACAAAACGATAATTCATATTAAATAACTTATACAATGCTTAATTTTAAAGAAAGGCTACGTGTCTAATTTGAAAGAGAAGTGATGGTATATAGTAATTTTCTGAATTTAACATCTGAAAAGTATTACGCTGTATTTTAATAAAATAAACTGTTAAAAAGTAAAAATTTAAATTCAGTCTATATCAACTTTCAGATAGATTTAATGCTGTTTGCTATTAAGCAACATGTTGCTTGAAAAGAGCTTTTGAAGTAGTATGTCAACGGTTGTCTTCCGCCATCTTGGAATAACAGAGAACCCAAGATCCAGATTTTCAATCAAAATAGCAAAAAAATGATGAGGATTGCAGATAACTAATGTGAATTTCATACAAAGGTATAACTGTTCAATATAAATATCATTTATTTTACAAGCGCAGATTAATTTTGAGTGATTTTCAATGTTTTTTAAATTGTCATTTTAAGGGGAGGAAACTCTAAAATATTGCATTTTCTGAAGGAAAAAGCATGAAATTTTGCTATTTAACATTTTTGCCGGGGAAAAAACCGCACAGAGACCCTATCTTTTCTTTTGACATTCCCAAAGCATTTTCTAAAAGCAACCTTCTCGTATTTTATTTTACAATTCTATAATTAAGTTTAGCTTCATATCACATAATGTTGTTTTCCCCTGTATGCACCATACACGTCATACACAAAGTATCATTCTGTCACAAAAGAGGGGCGGAAGATACCAGAGGAACAGTCAAACTCATAAATCGAAAATAAAATGACAACGCCATGGCCAGAATATAAAAAGACAAACAGACAAATAATACTGCGTACACAAGAAACAACACCAAAAAGACTGAGTAACACGAACCCCACCAAAAACTAGGGGTGATATCAAGTGCTTCGGAAGAGTAAGCAGATCCTGCTCCACATTTGAACAGTCAAACTCATAAATCGAAAATAAAATGACAACGCCATGGCCAGAATATAAAAAGACAAACAGACAAATAATACTGCGTACACAAGAAACAACACCAAAAAGACTGAGTAACACGAACCCCACCAAAAACTAGGGGTGATATCAAGTGCTTCGGAAGAGTAAGCAGATCCTGCTCCACATGTGGCACCCGTTGAGAAAATATTCGGTGAGCTGTCATTTTTATTGTATTTTTGAACATATCACTATATATATACTACGCTTTGGCCAGATGCGCGTTTTGTCTATAAAAGACTTTCAGTGACGCTCGAATTCAAAAAAGTTAAAAAGGCCAAACAAAGTATGAACAAATTCTATCATTTTTAATTTATACTCTCATACCACCTTAATTAAGCTTTAAAAAAGAATTCCACTCGCTTACATACCTTTTTCATTAGATATCAAATTAGGCTGTGTTATCAATGAAAAGTTTCTATTCTATCTATAGCAAACAACCTACATAGCTAGTCTATAAATGAAGATTATCGTTGAAAAAATCATTAAATGAAGCAATATTTTATTTTAAAAATGTCAAGGAATATTTCATCTACATATGCTAAACAATGGAAAATTTTAGTTAACTAATATAAAGCGTCAAACGATAACTTTTGTGAAAAATATAAACAAAATGAAGCTGATGTTGCTTGTCAATTTTAATTACTCCCTCAAAGATGAAGAACTTTGATGAATTAAACTACGCTAACTGTAAACTGATGTAGCCGTCTCACCCGAAAAAACAGTTTTACCATTTTTTCAACATTTTTTTCCAAGAACCAAGTAAGTATACTAAAATGATGAGTAGTTGGAAATTGAATAAATGCGGTAATATTTTACAGAACATGTTGAATTAAGCATGTAAAGAAACTTTTCGTCTACCAATTCCTGACAATGCAAATTCAAGTTAATACTATTCTTCTTATTTGTATTATCATTATGATTTATTCAAGAGATAAACTTTATATTTATCGTTATTATAAACACAATAAATTTATACCATCGGGATTTTCCCTTAAAACAACAATATTTTAGTTGCTGCATCTTTGTAGCACCTTTAAAATTTTTAGATTTTCCGAAACCCCTTTCCTAAAGTAAAACTGAAAGCATACGGACCTACGACGTAGGTGAAAACTAATGAACATAAAATACTATAGCACATACAATATGTTGAACAACTCAATCAAATCCCGCCGAGAAGGCTCTAAAACCATAATGTGTGTAAAAAAAAAAATCATTTATATGGATTATTCAAACTTGTAAGTGCTGAAACAAATCTCAAGAAATAAAGAAAAAAAACTTCACTTGAAGTACAGTATTGCAAATCTAAACGTGCCACAGAAGACATTGCATGGTAAAGAGGCGACCACATATTTTCATTTACCGACCTTTTCTTTATAATTTATAAATCCAGGCTGACATTTCTGGAATTCCATCATCAGTCTTTCTTTCATTTCTTCCAGCTCTTCAAGCCCACCAAGGTCGACGTCTAAATTTTCCGAAATGTCAAATGCTTCAGAAAAGTCTTCAATTTCTTGTATAATTTTAAAGGATATATCTATTGATTTTTCACTGCTTCCTTCTAATGTACCCGCCATTCCGTACAAATGTTTTACCACGATTTATATTGAATATAGATAGATATACTAGTAAGTCAATTAGCTAATATTATAGTTTAAATGTCGATGGCACGTGTTAAAAGTCAACAGAATATTATACACTCATTTTTGTTGATCTTCATAATTGATCCGTATATTCAAAACAAATATAGTATTGTAGTTTTAAACGGGTTTTGTGAGGTTAACATTACAGACAAGAACTTAAATACCATTTTAACAGCGACTGCGCATAGGTTTTTACATTTGTTATAAATAATTCTACTTTTTTACAATAAGGAAGTTAGGTTCAACCACTGTGACCAAAATTGCACCCTTTTACACGGAATCGGATTATGGAGCAATTATAAGGAATCTCAAGGCTTCCTTATCACAGCAAACGTGAAAGAAATTGCTGATCACTGACAAGACAAAATGGCAGAAATACAAATAAACAAAGTAGAAGATATTTTACAACTGAAAGATATACAGTCCATGATGAAACTTTTTAAACAGTGGGGAATTAAAGCACCAAAAACTGCAAATAAAGATATTTTCGTATCCGAACTAGTAAAATTTTATAAGGAAAATGGAGCTGTCGCACCCAAAGACAGAAAAACGGTAAGATTTTGTTTTATCGGTTTTCGACCTTTATCTTTTATGCATACATTATACAAATCCATAGTCTTATTAATGTATGTTTAAAATTGTCACCGGCTTTATAATTGGTTTTGAAAATGCAAAAGGAAAAATACGAGAGTGCTGTACATGAGACAGAAACTTATTCTGCAAACTGGCAAACTTAAGATTTTATTGATCATTCGGTCTGCTTTGGCGTGTCTATATTTGAATCTTGCTTGACTCTTGTTGAATATCAATTCTAAAGAAATAGAGGAGACTGATATTTTTTATCAATATTTATTCAGTGATATATATCTAAAATGATAATTTATGTATGCACTCTTTTTTAATCATGTAGGCGAATAACTCAATGACATTACAAATAACAATCACTGCAACACGATACCAGTTTATGTATTAACCGTTTTCAAAAGAATCAGTCGTTCGGAACATTGAGACTATTTCGCCTTTTCATCGTTACTATATTACATTGTATAAAGTATCCGATCAAATTGTTTGGGGAAAGTCCCAGACTAATTGTTCCAAAAAAGTGTTAGTTCATCGCTTTAAATAAATTTAAATTTATGATTGACACTCTACTGATCATTGAAAATAATTCTGAAGTACCCACATGTGAATTTTAAACATGCTATGCTTCATTTGACTAAACATGTAGACTTTTCGTACTTAATTACATTGCGATATTGATTTCTACATTTGTTTTGTTTTTTGTTTTAACTTTTTAATGAACTTGCGCCTATGTATTATTATTTTTTATCTATTCGTATTTTCGTTTTCATGCATTCTATATATAAGCAAAGTGTGAGTATAACATAGAAGATAAGAACTCATTGCTGACATTCATTCCATTTGATCTTTGGTGGATAGTTGTCTCTCATGGCAATCATACCACATCTTAATTTTATAAATGGTCCAAGTATACTGGTCATAATTGTCTTTGCTTCCAATGACATAAATGTGATGTCATAATTGACCTTGTAGAGGCATTCTTTTTAATTGTTCTTTTAAATTCAACTGAATTTGTAATATTGATGCAGTCAATACTTGTCTTTTGTTCTTCTGCTATAGTACAAATATATTGGTCAATAGTTATCTTAAGTTCTAATGAGACAGGTCACGGGTAT
Organism: Mytilus edulis; assembly: GCF_963676685.1. NCBI lineage: Eukaryota > Metazoa > Mollusca > Bivalvia > Mytilida > Mytilidae > Mytilus > Mytilus edulis. Next base: position 14,752,500 of record NC_092344.1, read on the forward strand.
ACAGGTCAGTGGTTGCCTTAAGTTTTATAGTGACTTGGTACATGTATACAGGGCATTGTTTGTCTAAAGTTCTAGTGACTTGGTACATATATACAGGTTAGGGGTTGTCTTAAGTTGTAGTGGTTTGGTACATGTATACAGGGCATTGTAAAAGTTCTAGTGACTTGGTACAAAGATATAAGAAGATGTGATGTGAGTGCCAATGAGACAACTCTCCATCCAAATAACAATTTATAAAACTAACCATTATAGGTTAGTGCACAGCCTTCAACACGGAGCCTCGACTCACAACGAACAACAAGCTATAAAGGGCCCCAAAATTACGAATGTAAAACCATTCAAACGGGAAAACATGTCAGGGGTTGTCTAAAGTGGTAGTGACTTGGTACATGTATACAGGGCATTGTTCGTCTAAAGTTCTAGTGACTTGGTACATATATACAAGTCAGGGGTTGCCTAAAGTGGTAGTGACTTGGTACATGTATATAGGGCATTGTTCGTCTAAAGTTCTAGTGACTTGGTACATATATACAAGTCAGGGGTTGCCTAAAGTGGTAGTGACTTGGTACATGTAAACAGGGCATTGTTTGTCCAAATTTCTAGTGACTTGGTAACATATTTGCAAGTCAGGGGTCGTCTAAAGTGGTAGTGACTTGGTACATGTATACAGGGCATTGTTTGTCCAAAGTTCTAGTGATTTGGTACATATATACAAGTCAGAGGTTGTCTAAAGTGGTAGTAACTTGGTACATGTATACAGGGCATTGTTTGTCCAAATTTCTAGTGACTTGGTACACATATACAAGTTTATATAGTTTATGACAGACAGGGGTTGTCAAAATTTGTAGTGACTTTGCATATGTATACAGTTAGTGGTTATCTAAAGTTGTAGTGACTTGGGACATGTTAACAAGCTAGTGGTTGTCTAGAGTTGTGGTGACTTGTATATGCATACAGGTCAGGGGTTGTCTTAAGTTGTAGTGACTTGCTACATGTATACAGGTCAGTGGTTGTCGAAATTTGAAGTGACTTGTAACATGTATACAGTGGTTGTAATGACTTAGAACAGGTATACAGGTCAGAGATTGTCTCGTTACACACTCTACATCCGATATGTTGTTTTCATCACAAATTATATTGCATTTTTAAACAAAAAAATGTTCTGTAATGGTTGTGTAAAGGTTTTGCTGTTGTATATGAATTGTAATAGGTACAAGCTGATTAGATTTAGGAATTTTATATTTTTCAAAGATTTGAAATTAAGTAATACGTATGAACAATTGTCCATTAAAAAAATAATCACACAGAAGACTGTGTTACCAATTATTTAAAAAAGAAATGGAATGTCATTATATATGTAAGTCTCAGATCGACGTCTGGCCTCTAATCGACGTCCGTTCCTCAAATCGACGTCCGTTTCGCAAATCGCCGTCCAAATCTGACTTCACATCCTCAAATCTCCGTCCAATATTTTGATACTCTATTAATGGACGTCTAATGTGACGTCATGTTTTGCCAAAACGACGTCCGATTGATTGTAATCGTCTTAATTCGATGTCCAATAACAATGAATAATAATTTAATATTGGATGTAACGCGTCTTCTGATTGGCTGATGTTTTGTTTATCAGCTCATAGACGTAATTTTGCCATGTGACCGTGACGTCATCAACATTTTTTCATGGTTAACGCCGGTTTAAAATGGAATTTAGAATATAATTATAAGAAATGACTAATATTTTTCTGTCTATTCGCTACGCGGGTTATTCAGTGTGCACCACATTTTTGATGTTATTTCTTCATAGACAGAAAAAATATTACAGTCATTCCTTAGATAAATTACTGGACTTAATTTACGTGTGTAGTAGGGTTCTTAAATCAGCTAAATTTTCAAACATTTATATTATTTTTACATTTACTTATTTCAACTCTAGTGGATAGATTGGAAATCATACTTCATCTTTTTATTTTTATGTAATCTCTAAAATTTAAAATTTGATATAACAACCTGTTTACATACTTACATTTTTTTTCTAATAGATCTTATTTGTTACACATAATATGTTTGAAGGTCTAAAGGCTTCAGCTGCTATCGGTTCAGTTCAATTTGGTAGTCCATGTCTAAAACGGACGTTGATTAGAGAAGCTAAAAATTGGACGTCGATTAGAGAAGCATAAAAATGGACGTCGATTAGATAGGCACAACATTGGTCGTCGATTTGGAATCTTATTCTAGTGTGACGTCAGATTTGGACGTCGATTTGAGGAACGGACGTTGATTAAAGACCGGACATCGATCTGAGTCTTACATATATAACTTGCTTATTTTTATACTTTCTTTTTAAATTTTAGGGAGGAACAGTTTTACAAGAAGCATTGCAATACCACAGAGGAAATAGAGAGAAATTAATGAAACTATATGACAAAGTCGTGAACTTTTATAGAGAACTACCTGTCAACTTCCAACAAGATTTGAACAGTATCTTTCCAGACATTGAGAAGAATGCCCATTCCAAGCGATCTGAATTGTCATCACCTGAATGTAACATTCTTGTTGCAGGTATAAATACGGTTTCATTTTAGAAAAAAAAATATATATGGAATGATTCAGTTTAACATGAAAACAGACAACGAACATAAATAACACATTTTTCCAACAACACTGTTCAACTATCACTGCAAGTTAAATTTACTACTAGATATTAATTACAAAAAAAACCAGTTGTCATGAACATTAAATTCCTTTCATTTGTAACTCTTGCAAAGATTTCTTCAATAACGTTTGAAGTTAATACCGATTACAATATCAAATGGTATCGTTTTGGTAGACGGTTGGGCCGGTTTTGACCTTGCCAACATGTTTTGCTGTGAGGTGTGATCAGCAATGAAAGCACTGGACCAAGGATGAAGTTTTAATTTCTCAAATTACACAAGAATTATGTATTATGCATGTGCACCCAAGTGATGTTCTTTCTTTTCTTATGACATGACATTGAAATAATTGCTAAATTAATTTCTTTATCTTGAAAATTTTCAAAATATAAATGTATTTTCGAGCCTCCTCATGGATTTTTTTAATTATTTGATTACTGGATCAAATATTTCATGATTATTTGATTATTTGATAATCTAGGACTATTATATTGCTAAAAAAGATGATTATGTGATTATAATGATTATAAAGGCAAAAAAGTGATTATGTGATTACTTGGACACACCTGAGGGGGCGGCGCCTCATTTTCGCACGACAATGAGCTCTAAATCATGATTTTCTAGGTGAAGCAACATCAGGAAAAAGTAGTCTTATAAACTTATTGCTGGAAGCTGATATTCTTCCTACAAGTGGTATTAAATGTACACAAACAGTCTGCGAAATTCGAAAGAGCAAAGATGGTAGAAAGAAGGCAATCTGCTTTGGGGCTAATGGCGGACAGAGATCAGAAATAGATCTAAGTACCAAGGAAGGACAAGAAAGGTTAAGAAGAGAAATAGTATATGAAGATGATTATGGTGACAATCCATACGAAAAAATAGAAATATATTGGCCAACTGACGTAATCGAGGTATGTATAATGATTATGTGATATATACACTGTTTCAATTGCAATTTCGTGTTTATCAAGTTGGACATGTTTTTTCATCTTTTATTCACTCAAGTGTTGTTCCGCGACATTTCAGTGTCATTTTTCAATGAATTATGAAAAGTCAACTGTGGCGTTTTTAAACTTTGCTAGGTGTATCAAGGATCAAGTCGAGTTATATTTCATAAAATTCAGATGTCTCTGTTACATTAAAAATAATGTCTTCCAACTGTCTATTATAAAATGATTTGGTTTCCTATTTTAATTTAACAAATAAGTATTACTAGATGACTTTCTTACAGCTGTAAGATGCGTATACCTGAAGTTGCAGTTGACTTTCCAAACTAAAATTGAACGTTCTTGTTGAATTTTGATTTTGAAAAATTGGAGAATATTGAGCACAATGTATTGTCAACTTATATTATGAAAGAACTTCTATTCCGTGACTGTATTACCCACTTTACTGTGATTTAATTACTAGATGTGGTTTATGACTACATGATATTAAAATGTTTGCATTGAACTGGCCTTTATGAGGATATGTAATTTGTTTAAATATTAGCAATTAAAGTCTTGTTACGCAATTTGTTTTTCTTTTTCAAAATTTAAATGGCAATGTTCAACAGCGTTGCCGTTTAAGGGAAAAGAGAGCATGTGGGAATCTATTACAACAGTTATGGATGATTAAATGTCATATTTCATAATTGCCGTCTACCAAATTTTGCTTTCTTGTATATTTATTGTACAAAGAAAAATTATATTGTAATTCGTAATGTAACAAAATTTCCAATCAACTGTTTTTTCTTCTGTAGGAAGGTCTGGTGATAATAGATACTCCTGGATTTGGTGACAATCAGATGCACAAATCACTTAAAAAATACCTCTCAAAGTCGTGTGGCTTCATTTATGTTGTAAATACTGCTAATGCAGGCGGTGTTCAGAGAGGACGGGTAAGAAATGGTTTAGAACTTACTAATGTCCATCAAGTGCTTTGTGAGTGTTGAACTATAAAACATACTTATATAATACCTTCCAGGCTTTATACATTCACATGGTCTTTAATGTTTAAAAGGAGACGTTGTATATATGTTACAGTAAATAGGTGAAATTAGGAATTACATGTAATTACTAAAATTTAGGAATTACAGGTAATTCCCGATGCACTTAGTTAATACAAGTAATTCCTTAAACGGCCCAGTTATTACCAGTAATTACTAATTTTAAAATGAATTTTTACACCTATTTACTGACTGCTAAAACAATGTTGTATTATGGTTAAATGATCAAAAGTTATGGTAATACTAACTAGTAGATCAGTTAGTACTCTTAAAATTTTGAATGGTTGATTTGTATGAAAAAATCTATTGAATAAATATGGACTTTCAAATATTTGGTTAAATCAGAGTAACTTTAGTTTTAATCCAAAATGGTTAAAGTTGACCATTATACAGATAATTTTTGACCAATTTCAGCAGACATGGAAATCAGAAATGGAAAATTCTCCAAAAGCATTATGTTTTAACTTTTAAAGAAAACTTTGAATTTGAAGAATATTTAGACTTATTACCTTAATATAAGATAAAGTTATGTCATTAGCTTCTAGATATAAAAAGAATAAATGTATTTTTTTGTTGTTTAAAAATCATTAATAAAAATGATATAGTGAAATTAGAATTCACTGTTAGCAGCCAATCTGGTTCTATTTTGTTAAATTAGCTGAGAAACAAAGTTGATGAGTTGTGCACTTGCGAGTGAATATTTGGACCTCATTGAATACCTTCAATTCAACCCCTAGCTGTAGATGGGTTATTGATGTATTAAGCTATTAAAATTGTAAGGGTATTACATGCCTCGCCTTCTTTTGCTGTTATTCGCAGGCTCAACAAAAATGAGGAAAAAATATTAAAATTTTCCTCTAGATACTATCTTTTGACTAGTACTGTAAGAAGCTTCTGTCAAAATTGGGTAAAAATACAGGATGGTTTATAAAATCTAATGTTTTAAAAACCTTAACTGCAGAGTGTATGTAATGTTAACTGGGGAAAAACTAGTCCTTTTATAAGTAATATACGAAAAAAAGGATTTTTTTTCAAACTTTACTTTTGGATATTATCTTATGATCATAAGCATTAAGCTTCTGTCCAAGTTTGGTAGAAATCCAGGATATTTAGAGAAAATGATTTTAAAGTTTTAAACCACAGTGCACGATGGTAATTTTAGGTTAACAAAATTATGAAAATCAATTTTGAATTGATATCATTGTCTTGCATGCATATATTTACGGAGTTTCAAAACCTATAAAACAACCATTTTCCAGTTTCAATTCATAAAACACTAAAGAGTATGCACTTTTGATGTGTCTTATATTCCAACATCCCTAAGTAAGCTCCCTTAAAATACCCTACCCTTTACTTTTTTATTTGGTATCTTGAATTATGTTTTTAATTTTAAAACAAAAACATCAAGTTAGTAAATAGCTGTAAAAATGACATTAAAAATCAGTGATTACCAGTAATCACTGAAACAACTAGTAAATACATGTAATTACTAAATTGGCTAGTAATTACAGGTATTTACTGAAATGTTTAGTAATTACATGTAATTCCTAATTTCACCTATTTACTGTAACATATACACTAATGAAAGCTCACATCAAAGAAAGCAATAAAAAAAAAATCTCTAGGTAAACATAAGGTCTACAACAATAGACAGGCGTCTTAGACCGTTTATTTTCCAAATTGAAATGTTTCGTATTTTTCATGTCGTTGCCTTTATAGCCGACAATACGATACGCAGCCAACAACAAGATTTGAAGATAAGTGAATCAGATATTATTCAGTTTTGCAAAACCAAAAAATTATCGATTGCACTTCACATATCGACTATCGGTGTTGCAGATGCAATAGGCAAAACATATCAAAATCCTCTGTACACTCTTTAAAAATCTATCGGATTACAATCACTAAAGGAACGGTAGACAGAATCTGCTGTACATGTAACACAACCAATAGTTTTGAATGGAAGTCATGTTGTATATCCTGTAGTGGTAGCCAGTCACAGATTGACATATAATTGGAAATAATTAAAGAGCAGTAATCGAAAAAGACTGAATGTCAATGTAATATTGTATTTAAACATGGAAAACACAATGTGAAAATAACATGTATGGCATTCGATAGCTGTTAGTTAAACTATGATACCTCAGGACCCTTGCTGTATCAAAAAGACCCTATCGTTCAAGACAAAAAGACTTTAATCTGAAAAAGCATAAAGTGCTGATATGTTCTGAAATCATTCATGCTTTGTATATTTTAGTTGAAGGATTTTCTAAGAAATATAGTCAACTCTTCAGAAGAAGATTTCAGTCCGTCGTCAACTTTATTTATTTGCAATAAATGGGATGTCGTACCACCGAAAGACAGGGAAGAAATAAAGCGGGGAATTGTGTACCGACTAGAACAAATATTTCAAGGACTTCGACAAGATCAAATATTTTACTTTTCAACAACAGAGGTAATTGCTCAAAGATTTGAAATCAATACAAGAAATTTGCTGTCAATATTTATTTTCTTGGAATTTTTATAGCAAAGTTCTATCATGAAATTAAAAAGGGATTGTTGTATTTGATATGAATATTTTCCTCACCCAATATTAGTTACTGATTCACTTTAGAGTGGCGGTATTCTTTATTTAGTCCATCCATCCATCATTATCGAAAGCTTATTACTCACCTTCTTTCAATTCTCAGTTGTACCATTTAATCGGTTTACAGATCAACAAAGCTTTTGCCAAGGTTTGTTTGGATGAATTTAATAGAAAAGTTACATCAGTCATATCAGTTGTTTTGGCCATAATGATATTATGTGTATCTTAATGCGATTTAATACATTTTTTCAAGAAACATCATATTTTACGAGTTTCTTCTTAAATTGATTATATTCACAGATGCTCAAAATTCAACTTCAGTTCCCACAGTGTATAAGTATTTCTTATGCCTAGTCATTAAACTCGTTTTGGTAGGCGATATTAAAATGTTCTTTCTTATATTTAGGCCAAACGTGCAATAGAATTCGGAACCATAAACTCTGGTCATGAAGATTTGATCTCCAATGGACTGCAGCGATTGTTTCCAGCCAGTTTACGTCAACAGCTCAATTCACATTATAGGTAATTATAGTTAAATATTTTGTAACTTGTGGTGATAGTAAAGCATACCAAACTGAAAAAGTGGCAAAACAACTACACAAACTAAGGAGAAATGCAATATTCTCTCATTGGTGTATATCCTACATCTTAACGTCTTCGCTATTAGTAAAAGGATAAGTTACGACTTTTTCAAAAAAAGAAAGTTCCATAATTATGCACCCTTCCATAATTAAATTTATTTGCTTTATAATTGGTTCACGAGAAACACACGTTTACGATTAGTTTGGACATCGTGTCATTCCTCTGAGACCCAGCTATTTTATCATTACTTTACCGAGACCGAATGTAATTATTTGATTATCATGCATTTTATTCAAAATTTTAGGTGGTTGTCGCAGATCCTTAAAAGAGCCAATTACTCCCTTAAAGTATCTAAGACATTGGACGCTGTAGACAAAGAAGAAATGACAAAAAAGATGGACGGAATAAAACGTAATATGGACGCTTTAGAGGCTAAATCCAGACAAACGATTGACGATCTGAGAAAAGGACTACAATATGAGATAACTGATTTGCATAAAACAACAGCTGACGTGTTAAGGTCACGAAACATGCTCAGCACATTAACTGACTGGAACCAGGTTGAATGTCCACCTCCTGATGATTCTAAGAAGTTGGCAAAGGAAGCAGCCGAAAGAATTGCCAGTAAAGTTGCAGCAGAGTTAAATAGATGGGAAAAGGAGCAACGAATTATACACTCACTCAAAGAGAAAATGATTAAGAAATTCAAACGAGATTGCGAACTGCTAGAGGACCAAATCATAACAATAGAAGGTAAAGTCTCTTTTATAGTCATGATTTGTTTTATATATCGATAAAGATACCAGGCTTGTAACTTTGTAACCCAGAGAGTTTGCTACTAGTTTCGAACTTTATACAAAAAAAAATATAACTAGTTAATAAAAGTACCAGGATAATAATTTAATACGCCAGACGTGCGTTTCACCTACATAAGACTCATCAGTGACGCTCGGATAAAAAAAATTGTAAAGCCAAACAAGTACAAAGTTGAAGATCATTGATACAGTATATCACAACTCATAAAATGATGCTAAAAATAAGAAAACTGGAACTTCACATCAGCAAAAAATCTCAAATCTCCCATATTTACTGTCTTTCTGTGTGCAGTCAAATTGAAGAATATGTTTTGTGTCTAATATAATCTTATTTACATTGAAGCATGATACAATATACTCAATGGTCGAGTTTGACAATTACAGTGCTTGTATAATTATTAAAAGTCAAATCTGAAAAACATTTAATTCGTTTGGAAATTACAAATTTGGTAAAAAAAAATGATTAAGTTAAAAACATACTGTTTTTGTCTGCTCTATAGTCGGGTTGTTATCGCTTTGACCCATTCCCTATTTCCTTTCTCAATTTTATGGTTTTCGTTTTTAATGAGTAAGTAACACATATTAAAGAATACATTTTTTCCATTAAAAGGTACTCTTGTCGGAGAACAGGATAAAAAGATAATAAACGACCTCCACAAATCAATGAAAAAGCAAGCACCAGTTAAAGCCTTATGGAGAAAAGCGAAAAGAGATGGTGCTGATGACGACGTCAGAGGTTTAGGAGGAGCTGTCGGAGCTGTCGGTTCAGTAATTGCCAGTAACAAAAAATTTAGGGAAATATTCAAAGGTTATAAGAAAGATAACAATACAAAGAAAATGGCAGAGGCAACAGTGATGTTTATCGAGTCCCTCTTTCAAGGAAATGAATTAATGGACAAAATTTCAAACTATCTTGGAAAATTGGTAAAAGGTGTGGACGAAATTGCCAAGAAAATACCAGAATTTCTTAAAGCAGATAGTCAGCTTCTGGAAAAAATCACACACAGTGTTCGAGATACAGATGACAAGATGAGAAAGATGTATCCACAATTAATTTCCTCTGGTCACACAATTCAAGGTGAACTGGATCTCTTTTACGTTTATTACATCATGGACATGGATTACAGATTAAGTGACGTTGAATGGGACAGAGACGATCTTTTAGGAAGTGGAAGTTTTGCAGACGTATTCAAAGGTCAACTTAAACTACCTAACCAGAATGAAAATGTTGCACTGAAGTATTGCAAAGATCCATTGTCGGAGAAAGTTATATCAGACATTTTATTAGAAGATAGAACGTTAAGGTACTAGTATTACTCTTAAGTCAATATCAAAACAATGTTAGTTGTATAGGTCACATGCGTTGTTTTAATGTAAAAATGGTTTTGTTGTCAATTTCAGTGATGTATAGTGGAATTTTAAAGCATTTTAGTGGTAGTATCTCGATTCTTATGTTTAAAAATTTTTACAATACCTGAAGCGCCGCAACAAAAAATTTAAATTGTGGGTTTTTTTTTCTCTCGATTTGATTTATTGTTCATTGCATTTTTTTTTAATTCCGTGGCAAATGTTTCAGCAACCTAGTGTTAGAGAACGATATGAATGAGAAATGTAATCGGAAAACGGCGATTTACAAAAGAATAAAATGTTACAGTTGTACACATTTTTATTTCAGGGAACTACAGCATCCAAATATTATACAATATTATGGATGCACTTTACAACAGAGTGGGAAAACCAGGAGAATGGTTCACTGGATTATGATAATGGAGTACTGCGATGACACACTGAAAAGTAAATTCATTAGCCCAGACTACGAAAACCCTGGTAAAGTTGAAATATACTCTGTACAGATAGAGCAAATGGAGGAGCTTGCAAGATATGCTGTCCAGATATGTGGAGGATTGGAGTTTCTACACAAGAAGAAAATGGTTCATCGTGATATGAAATTAGAAAACATTTTGGTAAATTTATTAAAATCTGTAAAAAACTGACAATATTGATTTTAGATCAATTTAAACGATTGCAGCTCATTGATATTATTTTCAGTTTTAGTTGAGGTCATGTTGAACAATATTTATTTTTCTGAGCAATGTTTTGTTGTTTCCTGTTAGTCGTTTCGTCATTCTCGCTCTTTTGACCCCAAAAAATCATTTATTCGACTTCCTATATGGGATATCTATATTTGACTTTAAGTAGTGGAAATATACTGGCTGATACAACAATCGACAAATAGTATCAAGGTTACAAAAAAGAAGCACTAAAATATGTAGTGTATTTTTCAACTGGTAGATATTCTTATGTTCAACTAAATATATTCTAACAATTATTACTGTATACTTTTTATTAAACTTTCAAACCAATCAAATATTCATTGCTGACTTTACATTACCTTTTGTATTGCAGACGGTGAAAAAAGATGGACAAGACATAGTCAAACTTACCGATGTAGGGTTAACGAAAAGGGAAGATCATATTGGTGGATCAATTTTAGGTTCACCTGTGTATATGGCACCGGAAGTACTTGTTCCGAAAGGAATCTATGACAGAAGAGCTGATATTTATGCACTCGGAATAATGCTGTGGGAAATGTGGTATGGAATTGACGCCGCAGACCATATACAGCAACAACTGTATACCTCTCTGGAAAAAGCGGTAGTAGATGAAGGACTGCGACCTTCGTTATCATTGAAATATAAACCAGACGAAAATTGGCAAAATCTTATAAAAGCATGCTGGGCTAAAGATCAAAATCAGAGACCTGAAGCTACAGATATAAAAATATTTTTTGAAAAATTTCTGCGACATTAGTACAAGGATATAAAAATTTGCAATTATTTTTGTTTGCGGAGGTAGTGACTATGGTATGCGGTTTGCTATAGCTAAAGGAAAACCAATATTAAGACGCTGATACAGTACATAACTCAATATAAAGGGGCATAGACACTTTTGATTAAATAAATAGTAAAACACTTTGAGATGCATAATATGTAGATATGAAATTAATAAATATGAACATGACTTTCATTATTGACATATAAAATGTCGAAAACAACACATTTTTATATATAATAATTATAGTAAAAGGCAGAAAATAAGTGAAGGATTCTAAAAAAAAAAACCAAAGAAAGACAAACACCATTACTGGAACACAACACAGGAAAAAAAGCAATATCAAATCCCCCTAAAACAAAGGTATGAGCCTATGTGCTATGAAGGAGGAGAGTTACTACTCAGATAGTAATATCTGCCGTGCTGCAAGTGATAAATCATAATCAAGAATGGAATGATATAAGAAAAAGAGGACGGAATTGTATCTCCGACACGAATAACATATCCGTGGGTATCTGTGACAGTGTTATTCTATTAAGTCTAATGAAATCTTAAAAAATCGGTAAAACTTCCGGTTTTATAACTTCAACTTTATCACTAAGAACACAAGGGTAACGGTCCAACATCTTCGTTGTAAATACCTACATCCGGTCCTTTAACATTGTCAATTGAGAGATAAATATTTCATTTGTCCCCAATCTGAAGATACTGAGTAGTTTCGCTACATAATGACGGAAATTCACAATGGGGAACTGGTATAAAATATATTATCAAGCCTATAAATGCTCCGATCATACATTAGTGGATTTCCCTCGGCGGGGTCAGATCCGGTAAAAGTCCATTCGTTATGACTTTTTATTACGTTGTTTTACAATGCAAATTTAAACCTTGTGTTTTGATGAAATTAAATATTCAATTTGAATACTTGAACATTCTTTATCGTGTAAGTCAAGTTTTGATATGAAAATACACAATTTGCGTAAAATCCTTGTTATTGATAGCCGATCACAAACAAGTTAAAGATAAGTCGTATACAGTATCATTTATGTCAACTTCGATGTTATATCTGCGATCTTCATAGTAAGTCACTGCAGTTGTGATATTGCAACTGATATGCAGCAAAAGGCAAAATCATAAGAGTAAGCCTCATGTGAGTTCTTCTTGAGATGCCTGAGTTGAAGCTTGACTAAAAAAAGGAACACGTCGACGAAAATAGAACACTTGACAAGATATATCGCATTTTGTGTCAACCGTGTGATATTAATTGTTCACAATTGACCGTTTCGGAATCTAAAGGACTATGGGTTATTTTATTGTTCGTACCCCAAAGTGAAAATAACGTCACGTCATTGGTTGAACTTCCATTGTTTATAACATTTTTAACCAATCACGACGTTTTGGTGTACACTTTTGAAAATATTACCCAGGATGCATTAGATTCTGGTTCCATAAAGAATGAGAACTAGAAAACGATTCATTTCAACTTTCTTTATTTAGGTTCACCAATAATAGTTATCAGTAGGTATCAAAGGTACCAGGATTATAATTTAGTACGCCAGACGCGCGTTTCGTCTACACAGGACTCATCAAAACTCGGCAAAGGAACAGTTTTTAAGCAAATAATTCGTGTTGATATCAAGCGATATCCAATTCTTACTCGGTATGAAATCTAAATCTAGACAATCGCTTCAAAGGCACGATACTTATGAAGTCTTTTTAAAAAAAAAATTACTAATCTTAAGTAAAAAACAATGTAAGCGTGCGAAAACAATGCAGTACAAACAGCTAAATATGTGATGAATTAATTATACAAAAAATTCCTTTAAACATATGCCAATTTGCCAGTTTAATAGAGTAACAAAAAAAGTAAAAAGCATGCTAGGATTTATAGAACGCAACATACGAACAAATAATAGCGTGTTTAAGACTAACTCAAATGCTGCAATTGTCAGATCCAACTTAGAATTATGTGCAACAGTGTGGAACCTATACCCCCCCAAAAAAAAATAGGCGAAAAAGATGAATGGTCCAGCTTCGTGCAGCCCATTACACCACCAATCGCTATAGGAACACCAGAAGTGTGGGCAGCATCTTGACAAAAATAAAATGGGAAGCATTGGAAAAGAGTCTAGTCCTTCGTGAAGCTCGGTGAGTGTGATGAATGTTTTTAATTCTACCGTGACGTAGACGCAGTCATGGTCATCGTGAATATGAATCACCTACTCTGCATGATGTCTTTATTAATGACTTGCTGCCATTTATACAAAAGCCGTTAGGTATTCATCACTTTTGATCGAAACTTCATTCATTACCCTTTCAAAACTTCATTCTTTGTTCAGTTTATGTTTGGAAACCACTGTTACAAACCCTTATTCAAACTTACAGCTATCATTTCGGATATTGCAAGTCACAGACTTTTAAAACCAGTTTGCACTGGAAAAGATGAAAAAGAGATAAGATATGTACTTAACATTTCCTTTCCAATAAAGGTCTCGATGGCGTCAACTTCATCACAAATAAGTTCAACCAAAAGTACCTCCTGATTTCAAAGATCAGTCTGTACCAATCATATCTTATACCTATATCAAACCAATTGCAAGTAACATATTCAATTACAAACACATTTTGCAGGATCTCAATATTGACGACTTCAAGTTTGGACCTCCTGATTGCACATGCGCTACTTCACAATTCAAATATAATCCGGCTGGCCATGTTATTACCGGTGACCTCAACATTGTCAGTAACAAATCCCTGTAAAATGTGTTATCCATAGTTCCGAAATATTGTGAGCCTAAAATAAACCCATCAATTGGAAATACAACTCCAAAATACTGATGGATTCAGTCGAGGACTATGCCAGGCAATGGGATTATCGCGAGAAGGAAGACGTAGATACTCTTTCCGAATGGATTAAGGTTGTGATGTTGTTGATACAAATCAGAATTAAGAAACTGAATGGGTCTATCAATACCCATGCTACGTCAATCTTTAAAGACCCAAATGTTGCAAATCACTTGGTCTACCTCCATGACAAATATTTTGTTGTCCCTGCAGATTAAGCCCCAAACAACATCGTTTTTGTCTGTAGAACTCATTAAATTAACTGCTTGATAAATGAATGTGGTATTGATAATTCTTTTGGAAACTCAAAATATACCCTCACGACAGTTACCAAAGAGGAAATCCTGGATAATCATAGGTCTGTTCTATGTTTCTTTGGAATTTCAACCAAAAATGAAGAACTGGATCTTCCATCACTGTATTGGATATCTAAAACACATAAGTGTCCTTACAAACAACAGTATATTGATGGGTCTTCTAAGTGCTCCATGAAACCTCTTTCTAAATTATCAACATCTATTTATCAGCAATCAAAGCCGCGCTGCCTATTCTAGCGGTGGTGTGAATCAGATGTGGATACTAAAAAAATCCAAAGATCTTTAAGAGAACATACAATCTAAGACACTTTCATCTTGCAACAGTATTAAAACATTTGACTTTTCTACACAATACACAAGTATTCCACATTCCAAACTAAAAGACAAATTGAACGAGTTGTTTTATTTCATAAAAAAAGAATGGCAAACGTAGAAACAAGCATCTTGTCTTAGGGAGGGATAAATCCTACTTAAAAGGATCACCCTGATTCAAACAAAAAATTCTCTAAAACTGAAATTATCAAGATGCTTGATTACTTGGTTGACAACATATTTGTTACGTTAGGAGGACATCTTTATCAACAGACTGTCGGTATTCCAATGGGAACCAATTGTCGCCCTCTTCTTGCCGACTTGTTTCTTTATTATTATGAGGCTGACATCATACAGCAACTTCTAATGAAGAAAGATAAGTAAGCAATATCCTTAAACTTTATTTTCCGCTATATAGATGATGTTCTCTCAAAATAATTCAAAATTTTGTGACTATGTTGAACGCATCTATCCCATCGAACTAGAGATCAGGGATACAACAGATACAGTCAAGTCGGCCTCATATCTTGACTAATATTCAGGCCTGATGAAAGAAATGCAAATGGGTATCCCCCTTTCTTCCGTTTTGTAATTTTCTTTATTATTTCCTATCCTTCCTATATACTTAATCATGCTGTATATATTATATATACTTACATATTGTGGACGAATGAAGAGGCAACTCACTTTTTCCTAATGTCTTCTTCTTTTAAAAAAAACATGTAAATGCTTTGAAATTATAAATCTATTAACATGTATCACATTTTCCGTCTCAAAATATTTTCACATGCTAATAGAAACGATGATTAATAAACCAATAGAACACAGATTTTGCAATGAAACGTTCATTTTGATCTGATTAGCTCTTTAAAGAATGAACAGTAAATTATTGGGTTTGATCCAGTCTTTCAGTAATCTTTCAGACCTATAATTAACTGTGATACACTTGGAGCGAATTTATTGCAAGTCAAACCAGTTTGAGTTTGGTTTTTGGGTTTAGAAAAACAATTAAGGGTTTAGAAAATCGTTTAAGGGTTTAGAACAAACAGTTTATAACTACACCATGGTTTGCTTAATTTCGGTGAACGTATCGTTTCATTACATAACATGTTTTGCTTTTCGTTCATTTTTTGGTACATTTATTAGGCCGTTAGTTAACTCGTTTAAATTGTTTTACATTTATGATTTGGGGGTATTTTATAGCTGACTGTGCATGCGGTATGGGCTTTGTTCATTGTTGAAGGCTTACGGTGACCCATAGCTGTTTTTTTGTGGAGAGTTGTCTCATTGACAATCATACCACATCTTCATTTTTATATGGCTGATATTCTTAGGATGATAGATTGGTTATCACAAAGCGGGGATGACAGCGTAAATACACGATAAAGGCAACTTAATCACCATTTTTACGCAGAACATGTCAGTTCACATTTATGTTAGCTTTTATAGAGAAACGTAGAAAGATAGCCAGAATTGAAGACTATGGTGAAAATGTACTTCCAGTGTACTCCCCTGATGACTTTAGATAACATTTCAGAATGAGCAGATCCACAATTGACAGAGTAGTCATTCATTATTCCATAGATTAAATGTTGGAAATAAGTGAGGCATTATGTAAATGACTGTATACAGAGGAGAACAGCTGTTAATATTTATTAGATATGCCTCTTCCCAACAAAAACTGAGAGAAATAACTTTGGCTTATGTGAGGGTACTGTTCATGCCATTGTCCATAGAGCACCGTCTAATATGCTACCCGATTTGTTTAAATAGCCTACCAGATTAAAATTCCTCGAAACTATCAACAGTTTTTTTCAAGCACAAAGATTTTCCTTGTGTCATAGGTGCTATATATCATGGCCCCATATACCTGCAGTCGATGCTGAACAATACTATAAACCACAAGCACTTGTTGTCTCAGATTTTTTTGTTTCATTTATACTTTAATTTAACCTTTTTTTCTGAGAAAAGCGCATGTATTATAACCGAAAAATTAATTCCATCTATCGTACTGCAAGCAGTTTATGACCAAAATTTACATTTTCTGATTGTTTTATGTGGATGGCTGGGTTCAGTACATGATTCTAGGGTTTTGAAAAACTCGCCTGTTTATGGAAAAGGATTTGAAAATAAGGATACATTTTCTCCATGTATTGCAGACCCATTGGTGGCCTTTGGCGGTTTCCTGCTCTGAGGTCGATTTGTCTCTTTGACACATTCCCCATTTTCATTCTCAATTTTATTAACTCTTAAATAAGTCTTATTCGGTAGGTATAATATATGCTTATAGTCGTTTAACATAAACACATAAAAAAAACTTGAAAGTCATATAATGATGATAGTTACGCTTTTTTTTGGTAATAATAAAATCGATGAATAAAACATACAAAATATCACATTCCTAGTAATATGTATTGATGAATCAATAAGGTCACCTTTGGAAT
Source organism: Mytilus edulis (assembly GCF_963676685.1). Taxonomy (NCBI): domain Eukaryota; kingdom Metazoa; phylum Mollusca; class Bivalvia; order Mytilida; family Mytilidae; genus Mytilus; species Mytilus edulis. The sequence goes on from NC_092344.1 coordinate 14,769,871, forward strand.
AGGGAAACATTCTCAGATATAAGTTCCAATTGTTTTTCTTCATTTTGTCATGGTGTTGCTTTTAATCTTTGACAACAGCCAGTGTTGTTCTTTTTTGAATTCCTCCTGCATAGTCTCTACGACCTGCAACATTTTCCTTTGTGGTTCATTCTTTTCCCACTTTGAATATATGAATATAAATAAAATTAATGAACAGAACTATAAGAAATGTAATCCGTGTCACCTGTAATTGCTTACTGCAGTGTGATTTGGATTGGGAGTTGTCTCATTTGGCATTCATACCAAATCTTTTTTATATTAAATGTCGAATACCGTTGACTAAAAACACCAATCGCTGTGTCTTCTCTTACAAAACAGCGTAGGAAAAATCAATATGTTTAAATACATTATTTTCTAAAGCACTACTTCTTTCTGGGAAAGCTATGTGAAACTAGATCCAGGTTTTATTGTTTAAATCTGGATCAATAGTAAATTGTATGTTAAAAAAGGTTCAGTTAGCCATTTGAATTAGTTGTATTTTGTGTGGTTATTTTTCGGTTTTGGAAAATGATTATGCAATGCATTTCCCTAATGTTTAAGCAATTTGAATTAGTTTATAGTGTATGCGTTTATGTGTCGATATCTCCCAACAACAGATAAGAAAGATTTGACTTTGAAAGATGCATACAAGGATATTTTTACCGTTTTTTTCATGAAAATCATCTGTACGCACAATTCAGCACATGGGCTCGGAAGTTGAAAATCAATAAGTTTGGGTTTGTGTTTATTTACCCAAGTTCTAATTACTTCAATACTTGTGCTCGATCAACATAGCACATTTTTGTTTACAGCCACTTCATTCAAACTCTGTTGGTTAGTTATAGATCTCATTGGTGATTATCCCACATCTCCTTATATTATTCTATATTATGTTTATATCATCATGAAAATACGTAATCCACCCACCTTTATCGTGTTGGTCGCATATCCACTGTACTTTTTCCGTATCTTCTAGTTCAAGTCTCAATTTTCTTTGCGACATCACCATATTTGTTGTTGAAACCAAAATATCAAACTGCACCATGAGCAGTTTGCTTAAATTCTAGAACTAATTTAAGATTACACGAGATAAACAAACAAAAAACAGTTGCAGTTTCAAACCAGTTTAAACCGGTTTTTGAAAACAAACGAATAGTTTTGCAAACTTGTTTGAAACAAAACACAGTTTGATTGCAATAAATTGGCCCTTGATGTATCTTAAGTTATTCTAGAAAACAAAATGTTTTAAAATCGTAAATATAAAATAACGTTGAGGAGTTTATAAAATTGAAAAGCACAGAAAGAAAAGTCAAAACGCATCCATTGTTTTATCATAATGCAGTTTATAATTTTTTCTTGTTTGCTTAAAAAAAATCGTATATCTACGTTGAGCCCTCACAGATCCTCTTTTATTGAATATTCTATTCTATCAACCCAACAGAACAAGTCACTAAATTGATTGTTTAAAAATAATGTTTGGAATTCTCATTGTGTGGTTATTTGTTATTCTAACAAATGATTATCATGCTAAATACATATCTATACCACATCAATTTAAATGCCAAAGCTGTAATGAACGATCGGACAATTGTCGTTCTGACCGAACTACCTAGAAGCATATACAAGTATGTGAAATACAATATGCTACTATCACAAGCATTCTCTTGCTAAATCTGAAAATTTAGAGTAACCAAAAAATACAAGATGGAAAATTTATCGACTACGTAAAGCGACATGATATAAAAATGTCTTCTAAGGAGTATAATATTGAATGTCGAGACGATATAATCAGAATTCCTGATGTATCTACAGGACTAAGATTTGCAAGATCATGGGGACTAAATACTAAAGGTATAAAAGCAAAGGATGAGATTATTAAAGTTTTGTTAATTGAATGGGAGAAGACACATCAAAGGCCTGACGAGGTGAGTTCTTAAACTGTAGAATGTTGATTACATCCGCTAATGTATTTTTGCACTACCTAAATTGATTAATATCTGATTACAGATTTTAAATCCAGATATCTATCTATACATACTACAGCACATAACGTTTGGCCAAACTCAATTCAGTCGTTTGTGCTGATTGAAATTTAATGTCTTGTATGTCGATAGCACTATAACTTTTGAATAGGGACTTTCCGTTTTGAATTTTCCTCGGAGTTACTTTTTATTATATCTGTCCTGATACAAGATTACTACGTCTTGACAAATGCACTAAATTTTGAAACTAATGAACACGACCTACAATACATACGCATCATTCAAGATTTTATATGAATGATATATTTTTTATGTAGGTTATAAAGGGATAATTATGGATATATAAAGGCAACAGTAGTATACCGCTGTTCAAACTGTGTTGCAAAATTGGATTAACACCAATTATTTGTAGATCATATAGATTATTCCAAATTACTTCCAGCCGCTATGTTATACATGTAGCAGCATTTACTGAATATTTACATCCATATGCTTAGAACCTATATTGTAATTTGAATAACGTACTTTAGCTAAGATTTATTGTTTAACATATTCATTTCATTAACTTTTCAGGATGGAATAGTTTTGCATCAAGATTTGCTTTACCACAGAGGAAACACAGAGAAATTAATGAAACTATACGACAAAGTTTTAAACTTTTATAAAGACCTGCCTGTCAACTTCCAACAAAACTTGAATAGCGTATTTCCAGATGTTGAAAAAACATCAAAGTTCAAGCGTTCAGAGTTGTTATCACCTGAATGTTACATTCTTGTTGCAGGTAAATATTGTTTTTCAATCATCTATGAACCGAATCAGTGCTGTATATCATATATTTAAAGTGTTTTTTTATGATTAAAGATGTATTTACATTTCCTAAAACTCTCTTTATTAATAATCTGCAGCAGTCTTCCCCGTATACTTATTAGTCCATATGCCATTTGGCACGGTAATGCTTAATTGTAATGAAATGAAGTATTACAATTTGCAATATTTTGTTTCACATCTTAATATTATTGTTCGAAACCTGGATCATCGTTATATACCAAATATGTAATTATATATGTATTCGCATTCTGAAATTCTCAAAATCCTTCCAATCTTCAAACGATTACAACTCCTTAGTCTTCATGCCCTTCGACAATGTAATTTCAAATTGTATCGAAATGAAATTGATCGTAAAATATGTTTTTTAATATGTACGCCACATTGCACAATATGTACACCTAGTAAGAATTAATATAGACATGCTTTACAACAAATCAAAATTCAAACGAGATATAATATACTTAACAAAATCATGAACCCATACACATAATTCTTATAAAGTACTAATGCCCAATTTGACATTTTAAATGTATTAAAACTTAATTATATATAACATGAAATTACTACAGCACAATAGAAATTATAAAAACTATTAATTTATTGTAAATAAAAGGAGATTTTTGTTGTTTCGTTACAACAAGTACAACTCAGTAGCACCATGAAAACATAATCGTCTTTTGAAGGAAAAAAGTAAATCACAAAAATACTGAACTCAGAGGAAAATCAAATCGGAAAGTCCCTAATCATGGCAAAATTCAAATAACAAAACACATCAAAAACGAATGGACAACAACTGTCATATTCCTGACTTGGTACAGGCATTTTCAAATGTAGAAAATGGTGGATTAAACCTGGTTTCATAGCGCTAAACCTCTCACTTTGCATAAAAGTCTCATTAAATTTCGTTATATTTACAGTGATGCGTAGAGACAGAAAACACAATACCATAGTTTTGCAGAATAATAACTTGAATGTTTTCAGTTAAACTATGCAGTAATGTCTTTATCGGTTTGAACCGTGATACAATTTTCAATAATTGAATGCTTTTTCTAAATATGTATTCCTTTCACAAGCTAACATTCTGTCGATACTTTTGTCATTTTCACGAGGTCTTGTATCTAGAGCTGACCATGACGTTTTCAAACTAAATCCGCTGAAGATGTGCTGATTTTTTGGGTTGTCTAATAAAAAAAATCGGTTCTTCTACTTCAATGGTTTAGCTCATACTTTTGCTAAGTACCAAAGGCTTTTTTCAAAAAATATCTTACTACTAAAATTGATCGTAATTACCCTGAAATGTTCATGTTTTATGTGAAATGAGTCGCAGTCTGATTTATTTTTACAGTTATTTTATGATGGTTGGTTTATATTGTGGATTTAACTTAAAATCGTCATATCTTTTATGTGCTTGTACAGTGATTGACTGCCTTTAGCTGCCGATTGTAATAATTGTTTTTCTGAATAATTATTACTTATAGGCGAGTGACTTTAACCATACAATTAAATTTTTAATGCACCTACCTAACACATGGCTAAATTATATATTATTTTAAAGCTACACATCTGTACTATCTGTTTTGCCCGGTCGTAAAATAATCGTACGGTGCGAAGTCTGTCAAATCAAGATCAAAGGCCAAGGACGAATAAGTGCATATTTTCTAAGATAGCATAATAAGACTTTTATATACTAAATTCACATATACCAACATTTTAAACTTTTAGCAGAGAGATTAACAGTCGTTAATCAAATGCATTTTTAAATATTTAAAGCGCGTTTTGATAGACAGCACATGTTTTCTGAAATTCGAGTAAAAGTTAACAAAATGTGTGAAAACTCAAATTTCTCTTTCCGATGCAGCTTCTAATAACTTAATTTTAAGTAAAACCCTGTAATGACTATCAAAGAATTTTTTAACATCATAAATTTCCTAAAATTATGCTTACTTCTAATCAAAGAGCAAATCATAACAACGCATACAGTTGCCCAAAATACCGCCATCTGCGAAAAAAAATAGCTTTTAAGCATTTTTTTCTATTTAAACATTGTATGTGGTCAATATAATATTTAATTAACAAATTCTTACGAATCTGAAAAATTTAAAGTAAAAAAATATGTGCGCGAATCATACTATTCCTTGAAATAAACTAAGAGATTGCAACCTGCATTGTAACTACCAGACTGAAATAAACATCTTTTGACTTTCTAATTGTTTGATTTGTAGCTTTATTATAAATATTGATGTAGTGAAAAGACCCTTTTTTTAATGTGAACCATAAAAAAGAAATTGAAAGTTTAGACAAAAATAGATAAAAAAATAAATTGATAAAAATTGAAATTTCAAAGAATTAAAAAACCGGTAAACACATTATAAAACTTGACTTCTTGAATGCTTATTTGCGTTATTCATTATTTAAGTGCACTAATTCATCAAATAAGAATAATTTTGAAGAAAAACAACAAGTTTAACGACAAAAGAGATAAGTATAATTCAAACCATAAAAACACTCCTTACTACCAAATTATAAACTTTTCGTTTATATGTAGCAACATTGTAGTAACGCCTGCATATCTATACTACTAAAGGAGGAGACCGATTTCATTGAGCTTCAATTCCTCTGAAACAATGACAAGTCTGAAATATTTATGATAAGACGTATAAATGTAGGGTTTTGTATTTTCTTAATTTGTCTTTGCATGCTCAGTCGACGTACTGCCCGCGAAATTAAATAAAACTCTTTATCTAAACACTTGCCCAATTGTAACTCGATTTCGCGGCATCTTCTTGTGGAGTATATATCTCCAAGTTGATACAATATTCCAGAGCTAACATTTGCTATCACGATTTTCGTGATAGTGCGTAACTGCTCACAATGAAGATATTAAATAAAGGCAACTATAGTATAACGCTATTAAATAGTCATCAATCGATTTACTAGTAACTAAAACAAATCCGGGTCACAAACTTAAACCGAGGAAATCGCATCAACTATAAGAGGAACACATCGATAGAACAGAAACACTGAACTGCTACAAAAACAAACGCCAACATACAAAGAAACTGATTATTCGAAACCAACTGCTATATGCCTGACTTGGTATAGGACATTTGAAGAAAATGGTGGTTTGAACATGGTTTTAAACCAAAGTTGAAATCATCCCTTTGAAAATTTTATGGACGCCACTACGAGTTGGTTGACATTTATGAAAAATCTGTTTCGCCAGATGACGACTGATAAGTCCCAATCGACGTAGCCAATATACCGTCATCTCTGCCTTGAATGTTACCTACCGAAGAAGGCTTGACACCGAGTAAGAAATTACATGAGCCACAAGACGGATGTCACATGTGGAACATGATTTGCCTACCCTTTGGGAGCCACTGAGTTCACCCCAAATATTTTTGAGGGTTTTGTGTTACTCAATCTGTAGTTTTATAGGTTGTGTTTTGTATACTGATGCTTGTCTTGTTCGTTTTTTGCCCGGCTTTGTCAGTTCGTTTTCAATTATGAGTTTGATGTCCCTTTGTATATTTCGTCACTATTTAAGTAGTAAAAGGTTTAAAAATTGTAGATCATTGTAGTTTAATGTATCATGATAACGTTTTGATTCTATACATATATATATCACCATTAGCAAATTAAGTTATTTTCGCGGATATTTGTCTTATTGCGTTAGTCTTCTTCACTTTACTTTGAGGTGATATTGTTGCGGTTTTCATTACTGCAACTTAAAGTAAAATAATACCAAATGGACAATCCACATCTCAAACCATGAATCAAATAAACTTAATTAAAACTATGAAAAAAAATAAAATTAAAGTCCAAGAGACGAACAACAGTCCACAAAACACATGACAGCATGAAAAGGATCACTACCTAAAACAGCAAATGATTTTATGAGTTCAGGAAGGGTATTCAACTTTTTATTTGTTTTATTTCACAACTGCTTATAGTGTTTTACATACACAATGACCTGCATTTTTATTTAAAAGCTTATGTTGAAAATACTCAAAGCATCTTTTATTCAAATAGTTAAAGAGATTAAACTTCTAAACACATTTAATATGTCTAACACGATTTTAAACTAAATAAGAAGCAGCAGCATTATATTTAGTATGTTTACATCCCGCTTTAGGCAACCAAGTGTTTTTAAACAAGGTTTCTTATTTCAATGTTGCCTACGATTCAGTCGCAAAGTCATGTTTGCATTTAAACATGATTACAAAAAGTAAATAAGTTTGACTTCGTAAAAACATATTTTTACCTCAATTAGCTGGTAGATATTCTTTTTGAACTTTAAATACCCCTTCTTTTATTATGGAAAATCGTTCTCCTCCCTGATATTGACAATAAGGGATATAGAATAACAAAATGATCGCTATTTGCAGATGGCAGATTTTTTTGGCAAATGCAAACACTTCAATAGAAGGCTGTTCTATGAACAATAATCAATAATTGCATCTTAGAATTACACAACAAATATTCCTTGACCTTAAACATATACATTTATATATTTTTTTAGCAAACAAATATCGATTCCCCAAGATATATTTTGCTTTTGGAACAATTTTTCATTTTTTTAGGATTTGTGATAATTTTCAATTTTCTGGAAATATTGCGCATCCAACCTCTTATTTTTTGTTTGATTTGAAAATAATGTATCATATCAAATAAAGTTCATATGATCTTTTGGAAAATTTTATGGTACAAGAATTAGAAAATGGCTTTTTGTTTAGTAATCTCAAAAATTAGAATGTTTATTCATGACCTTTGACCTTGATTTAACAGAAAATGCACCGTACGATTTTTTTTCGACCGGGCAAAACAGAAAGTATAGATTATTAACTTTCGAATGATATATTATTCAGCCGTGTGTTAGATAGGTGCATTAAAGTCGTTAACTAAGCGTCTTTTTGAAATAAGTCACTCGCCTATTAAGCTTTAATCAGTAGATTTCAGGTCATATGGTAACTTGTAGCTTGTAACATCCTTACATTGTGTCTTTTTGCAATTATGCCACATTTATATTTTCTGAATATCTTGGGTCTGTTGATAAGTTTTAAAGCGAAAAGATGAATTCGTGTAATAGTACACAGAAACCTAGTAATTGGTTCGTACAACTTCATTCTAAACTTGTACTTACTTTGATCGTTTGTTCTGCGCCTCGAAGTTTCCACCGTGTCAAACATACTGAACACCCTGTATGCATGTGGCGTTCTTATTTGTTTGACTAATGAATTCCATTAATTATGAGACATCATTTTAGGTGAAGCAACATCTGGAAAAAGTAGTCTCATAAACTTATTACTTGAAGCAGACATTCTTCCTACAAGTAGTATTAAGTGTACACAGACTGTCTGTGAAATTCGAAAGAGCAAAGATGGTCGAAAGAAGGCAATCTGCTTTGGGGCTAATGGCGGAAAGGAAGTGAAAATAGATTTGAGTACAATGGAAGGGCAAGAAAAGTTAAAGAGTAACATTACTTATGAAGACAAAAATGGTGACAATCCATTCGATAAGATTGAAATATATTGGCCAACTAATGTTATTGAGGTATGTTATAACGAGGTAGAGGAACAGTAAAATTTTGAGTTATCGTACGATGGGGTAATTGAATTTCATGTTTAATGGAAATGGAGAAACTGTTCAAGAAAACAGAAATCACAATAAACGCGCAAAAATGGTGAATGCTTTGTATCAAGAAAAAGACAGCAAAAAGTAGCCTAAGAATTTAAGGAAAAAACTAAGCAACATTTGTTTTCAAATTCCACATCACGAGCTCTTTAACGCTTACAATACCCTCGGTGTTTGGCTAAGTGTTGAAGACTATAAAGCGTCCTGAAGTTATTTACGTTCTCTTTTTTTTGTCTCTAGTTGATCTGTGTCTCTTTAAAACTCATACCACATCTTCTTATATTTAAACTGTAATCATTCTTGCTTAATCCTGTTGCCCCTTGGTGGAGCATAGGCCACTAACGATATTTCTCCACCTTGTTCTGTTCTTTGCTAGCCTCTCCAGATCGTGCCACTTGTACCCTTCTTTCTCCATCTCGGCTGCAACATTCCTTCTCCAGGTGTATCTTGGTCTGCCCCTGCTACGCTTTCCTTGTGGGTTCCACTGTAAGGCTTGCCTTGTAATGTTAGTTTTTGGCTTCCTCAGTGTGTGTCCTATCCATCGCCATTTTCTCTTTTTTAACTCTTCATCAACTGGGGATTGGTTGGTCTTTTCCCAAAGATCTTTGTTTGATATCTTCTCAGGCCATCTGATGTTAAGGATGCGCCTGAGGCAGTTGTTAATGAAGACTTGAAGTTTATGAAGCAGGTTTTTTGTTGTTTTCCAAGTCTCAGCTCCATATAAGAGAATGGTTTTTACGTTTGAATTGAACAAGCGTATTTTGGTCTTAAGTATGATATTTCGTGCTTTCCAGATTGACCCCATCATGTTAAATGCAGTTCTGGCTTTGCCAATTCTGATCTTTACATCTTTATCTGAGCCGCCAAGATTATCCACTACGCTTCCAAGGTATGTAAAGGATTCCACTTCTTCCAATGCTTGGGTGTTAACCATCAGACTGGCTTGGGACTTTGTGTTTGACTTTAACACTTTGGTCTTGTTTTGATTGATGGAAAGGCCCGTTTCTGCTGCTCTCTTTTCAACCTGCTCTAGTTTGTCCTGCATTTGTTGGTGGTTGTGGGATAGCAATGCAATGTCATCGGCAAAGTCTAGGTCATCCAGCTGAGTGAACATGGTCCATTGGATGCCATTTCGTCTGCCATCTGTGGTTTGCTTCATGATCCAATCAACTGCCAGGAGGAATAGCATAGGTGAAAGGATACAGCCTTGTCTTACCCCAGTTGTTATATCAAAGGCCTCTGTAATCATAGACCATTCAAAAAATCATTTCGGCAATTAATAATAAAGAAAAGAATTTTAACGAAAGAACAAAACATTTAACCATAAAACATTATATTAATACAACAGGACTGCAGGCTTAAATAGTTTTTGTAAAAATTGGTTTCATTTTATTTTAATTTCAGGAAGGTCTAGTTATAATAGACACTCCTGGTTTTGGTGAAATCCAGATGCATCAGTCTTTTCAAAAGTACCTTTCAAAGTCATGTGGTTTCATTTATGTTGTGAATACATCAAATGCAGGTGGCGTTCAAAGAGGAAGGGTAAGATAACTAATAAAAAAATCCAGGCCAATAGTTTTGCACGCCTGGATCGTGTCGTCTACAAACGACTTGTCAGTGACGCTCGATTAAAAAAAAATGAAAACCGAAAGCAGTAGGAGAGCATTTAAGTTCCATTAGCTGTTGATATCATCGGGTAGAAGACCAACCATCATGTTTTACTCTTGTAAATGTAAAAACAAACTAGTTGTTGTCTTGAATAAAATACGTGTGTTTGATTGTCCTTTGAATTCAGTATGAAAGTTATGCATTTTTTATGCTTTAAACTACACTTCACTTCCTCACAATCTTACATATAATTCGGAGTTTAGTATGACGTCCATTATCACTGTACTATTATACATATTTTTAGGGGCCAGCTGAAGGACACCTACGGGTGCGGGAATTCTCGCTACATTGAATACCCATTGGTGGCCTTCGGCTGTTTTCCTATTTGATAAAATGATCATTAAAATATGTTATCTCTAATCATACAAAGCCTTCTTCTTTAATGAAAAAGGAAAATGTGCTTGATACACTTACTGAAACTGTCATATAACAAACATACATTGTTTGTATTTTAGCTGAAAGATTTTCTGCGAAATGTGGTAAATACTTTAGACGAAGAATTCAGCCCATCTTCAACATTGTTTGTATGCAATAAATGGGATGTCGTGCCAATTCAGGACCGAGAAGAAATAAAACGAAATATTGTGCACAAACTAGAGCCAATTTTTCAGGGACTTCGAGAGGAACAAATATTCTACTTTTCAACTACAGAGGTATATATCAAAATATTCATATGTTTTACATTTGATTGATTAATGAAACACAATCTAACGATATAAATTTATAAATGTATGGAGAGGAGAAACACTAAGGACATGATTGTCTATTTATTTTGGTTATCAATATATTTTTAGGCATGTCTTACAGGCATGTTTTTGATTTTAACGAACAATTTTCGTATGTTGTCTCTGAATTTACAACTGTGAAATGATTTATGATTTTAAAAACGAGAAGGGTTCTGTACTTTGGTTATTGTCAAGATTGTGTCATGGTCAATATTTTTTGACATTATTATTCACTTGACAAATCATTTATACCACGTGTTTGTTGCTAATTAATTAGTAATTTTGTGTATGTCTCAACGGCGTCAATTTTTGCTTATTGATGTTTTATATTACTATAAAATTGAGAATGAAAATGAGGATCGTGTCAAAGAGACAACAACCCGACCAAAGATCAGACAACAGTCGTAGGCCACCAATTGGTCTTCAATGTACTATATTTTACCTCTGAAATTCTTCAAAAAAAGTTTTGACTATTATTATTGAAAGTGATTTTTAAAATCGTTCTTGACGATGGTCTAAAATATACCGTCTTTCTTCTCTTTGAATGATTTTATGAAAGAGATTAAAACATTGATTTAGAAGCAGTATGCTTAGTATAATCATATAGTATTATTTTTTTTATTAATGTATATATACTTTTAAAAGTAAATAAGGTGTTGTGTTCCGTCCATATCAAGTGCGTTGAAAATTATATAAATGTTTTTTTCTTGAATATATTACAGTTGCTTTTTCTATAAATAGGCAAAACGGGCGATGGAATACGGAGCCATGGATCCTGCTCATAAAAATTTTATTTCAAAAGGATTACAGAATTTGTTTCCTGCAAGTTTACGTCAACAACTCAATTCACATTACTGGTAATGCATACTTATTTCTATCATCTTATTTAAAGACACACATTTCTAAATAGTGTAAGTACATTTTGCATAGGACAAATTAAAAGCATTATCAAAAACATGCAACTGCTCTGAAAGTTACAGAGTGTTTTACGTTAGTCAACAGGATAATCAAAAGCAAAGTTGCATATTCGCAAACGTGCCAAATTATCCATTTGTTAAGAACTCACGCTGGCAAAAAGGATGGAGATAAATTTGGATTTCCTTTAGGTCCCTTTTTATCATCTAGCTTCTACTCGTTTTGTGAATATATAGCCTCAGCTTTAGTTTACTAAATTTATTTCCGAACGGATTATGTGGCGAAGTAGTTATGGATTAGAGACATCATAACTGTCAACGAAATGACTGAACGACTTTTTCTAAGGTACTTGCCAGAATGGCTCATCCTTTACAGCAGAATGCTTTGAGTGTGTAGGTAAAGGTAATATCTTTGGTTAGTTTACTTGCTAGCTGAACCGTGAAGTCATTATTGTGTTAGGTAAACTACTCTCCTTTAAGAGTAGATTAGTACTGGAGAAATGTAACCAACCTCTGTCGGTAGGACAAGAATACTCAGAAAGGAGGGTAGTATACCTAATATAATAATGCCTTCACGGTTCAGCTAACAAGCAAGCTAACCCAAGATATTACCTTTAAAATAAATCGTGTTTTTGGTAGATCGTATTGCGATATTGCTTTATGAGGTAATGCACTTTCGTAAAAAAATAACGATTTTCATAAATATAGTAATGAAAAATAATAAAAGGATAGAGAACAAACGACAACCGCAACCACTAGTTTAAATACTAAAGACTTAAGACGAAAACATATTGAAAGTTGACAGGATAAACATGGTTGTGATGAGTATTAACGCATTCGTTTAATTTCCGATTTTAGCTGGTTGTCTCAAATAGTTAAAAGAGCCAATTATACCCTTAAAGTTTCAAAGACTATAGACGCTGTGGACAAACAAGAAATGACGAAACAGATGGAAGAAATCAAACGAAATATGCACGCTTTGGGGGAGAAATCAAAACAAACCATTGACGATCTCAGAAGGGAACTGCAGTATGAGATAATTCAGTTACACAAAACAACAAGTGAAGTTCTAAGTTCTCCGAACATGCGAAGCATATTGAATGACTGGAAACAGGATGAATGTCCACGCCCTGGTAATTATAAGAAATTAGCCAAGGAGGCAGCTGACAAAATTTCCAGTAGAGTTTCAGCAGAGCTTAATAAATGGGAAAAGGAGCAACGAGTTGTCCACTCACTCAAAGAGAAAATGATAAAGAAATTCAAACGAGATTGCGACCTTCTAGAGGACCAAATCGAAGCTATAGAAGGTACAGTCTCTGACAAACCATGATTTCTCTTTGTTAGACATTTCTCTAAAAAAAAACAAGGCATTTTCTAATTCATTTCAATAGTTATTGATTTTCATATATTATGGCTTCGATCATCATTCGGGATACATTGTCGAAATGCGTATCTGGAGCAGCACAAATTGATACCATAATGTTATTCCAAATAGAGAAGTTTGTTGGTACTACTTACTTATTCATATGCTTGACGTTAGAGTTTGGGACAGCTAGGAATTGAAAAGTTAGAAAAGTAGAACATTGAAATCATTACAATTTCAAACGATTCATGATCTGGGTTCGGGATTGCATGTTAGTTACGTAAGCGCGTCCCTTATTTTGATATCATATGGTGTTTATTGTTGATGAAATATGTTCGTTGTTTTGCGGTTTGCATGTTGGGTCTAATATTATATTATTTGCTTGTTTGTGTGTTTCTCTGTTATGAATGTCTTGTGTTTTATCGCTGTATTTCTGTCACTTAGTGTTTAAGCGATATTCTTTTTAGCATTGTCATAACGCGGGGAGTTCGGCATACAAATATACCAAGTTCAACCCACTATTTTTCAAAATGTCCTGTAAGTCAGGTATATGGCAGTTGGTATAAAATAGTTTTGCTGACATTTGTTTTTGTTGCACTTCGGTGTTCCTGTTTATCCTTTGTATTCCTCTTATAGTTGATGCGATTACCTCGGTTTTGATATTTAACCCGGATTTATTTTTCTCAATCGATTTATGACTTTTGAACAACGGTTAACTATTGTTGACTTTGTCAATCAGTCTGTATTATACGGAGTCATAAATCAGTATTTGTGAAATGGAATTAAATGATAACGACACATTATCAACGCATCTAAAATAAATGCAAAGATTTTCAGTTCTCAAACACCATGATAATATTATTACATACATTTATAGGCATGCCATTGACCTACATCCACATGTGTTAGTTAGTGTGAATAAACACTGGAAATTCTTGTGGGTTAACTTCACATTCTTTTAATTCTGATGATTTCATAGAGGTCGTTATGAAACTTTATCACAATTTGATTTGATTGCCAATGAGACCACTAAAGAACCAGGATGTGAACAACATGGTCGACTTGGTAAAGTTATTGAAAATATATAAAAGTCCGTGTAACGAATATACATATCATAACTATGTAAATCACTTCTTATTTAAGGAAAATGATGTTTTTTTCATTTTGGTGTTAGATTTTCACGAACAAATATGCCAATAGTTATGATAGGTTAATAAATAAAAGAGGGGCTAAAAATACTCAAATGTCGTTGAATAACGAAATATTACTTTTCGTTTGAAGGTACTTTTCTTGGAGAACACGATAAAAAGATTGTTAGGGACCTCTACAAATCAATAAAGAAGCAAGCACCTGTCAAAAGCATATGGAAAAAAGCAAAGAGAGATGACATAGATGAGATCAAAGGCTTAGGCGGAGCTGTGGCAGTTGTGTGTTCAGCCATAGCAAGCAAGAAACAATTCAGAGAAAAATTTAAAAGCTACAAAAAAGAGAATAGTACAAAGAAAATGGTTGAAGCAACAGACCTGTTTATTGAGTCAATTGTACACGGAAACGAACTACAAGACAAAATCTCCCACTATCTTAAGAAACTGGTGAAAGGCGTGGATGAGATTGCCAAGAAAATACCTGAATTTCTAAAAGCAGATAGCCAGCTATTAGAAAAACTGACACACAGTGTAAGACAAGCAGACGATAATTTACATACGATGTATCCACAGTTTATTTCCTCAGGTCAGACTATGCAGGGTGAATTGGACTTGTTTTTCGTATATCATATTATGGATATGGACTACAGATTGAGTGATGTTGAATGGGACAGAAACGATCTTTTAGGAAGTGGAAGTTTCGCAGACGTTTACAAAGGTCATCTTAAACTATCCAGCCATACTGAAATCGTTGCACTGAAATATTGTAAGGATCCACTATCAGAAAGGGTCGTATCGGATATCTTATTGGAAGATAGAACGTTAAGGTATTCTTACTCGATAATTTTAGTTTGTATGATTGAAGTTTTTTTTTAATGTATTCATGGTTTTCGTTTAAACAAATCGATCTTCATTGACTTGCATTTTTTATTGTTTACTGTGTTGGACATGCGTGGATGGTATTCTCAAGCGAGAATTGATTTAGGAGTTATATTTACACTAAAACAGCAGGCTTCACTTTTCGTATTGGGAAATAGTTGTTTTTGTGTAGCAGTGTTCCAGCATCGCTTTACTATCTCATATAAATTATACAACGTTAATATCTTAGATCTTGTATATTCTTTCATATTTCTATGCAGTTCGCTTACACGTAAGAAGAAATTTTAAACTTCACAAAGGAACTCCCTTAACAGCTAAAATTGTGCCACTTTCACTATGACATTTCGTAAAAATCATAACCTAGAATGGACAGTTAATATGCAATTCGTTTTTATTCAGAGGTCAAAACATGGCTGTGCGACATATTTTCAACATTTATATGCCCCAAAGAGTATAAGCTTCTACTAAACTTCTATACTAACCCTATCCTTCACTTTGGGTCTTCCACCAAAATTTAATTCCGCCGCTATTCATGTGTACTGTAAACCAGCTTAATTTTGGCGGATACTTTATTTCGCAATTTACGATTTCAAGTCTATTTAATTTCGAGATTTTTCTTATCTTCTTGATGTAGTGTGATCCAAGTTATACATATTCACGACGATTTATATTCGCGTTATTTTTCTACTCGCGTATGTCGCGAAAAAAAAAGTTGGTTAACAGTATGTATACTGGCTACATTCCTACGTTACGTCTTTATGAGATGAAACATAGTGTTCATATATGGGAACCAGTACGCTAACCAAAACAAATATGTTTGAATGTGTTATGTCTCCCCAAAAGAGTCGTGGTTTGTAAAAAAGATTTAGATTGTCAAGTTTCATTTTAGGGAAATAAATCATCCAAATATCACACAATACTATGGTTGCATATTGCAACAGAGCGGTGATACTAAAAGAAAGGTACACTTTATCATGATAATGGAATACTGTGATGATACTCTGAAAAGTAAGTTCATCTGCCCAGAGTACGATAACCCTGGGAAAGTACAAATATATTCTGTACAAGTAGAACAAATGGAGGAGCTAGCAAGATATGCCAAACAGATATGCGAAGGCTTGGAATATCTCCACAAAAATAAAATGGTTCATCGAGATATGAAATTAGAAAATATTTTGGTAAGATGATAAAAATCTATAAAATTTGTCCTTTCAACTCTTAATCCTGAATTAAATCTAAAATAATTAGTCAAATAATGTTATTTCCTTTTTAATAGTTTATATCATTATTTTATATGTGTAATCTTTCATGATTACATCATAGTTATATCGTCACGCCTATCAAAAGAGGGACGAAAGATACCAAAGGGACAGTCAAACTCATAAATCGAAAACAAACTGACAACGCCATGGCTAAAAATGAAAAAGACAAGCAGAAAAACAATAGTACACATGACACAACATAGAAAACTAAAGAATAAACAACACGAACCCCACCAAAAACTAGAGGTGATCTCAGGTGCTCCGGAAGGGTAAGCAGATCCTGCTCCACATGCGGCACCCGTGGTGTTGCTTATGTGATAACAAATCCGGTAAATAGTATAATTCGGTAGGTCACATTCAGGAAAGGGAAGGGGATTGTAGTTACGACGTAAGGAACATATCCGATATCATTTGTGATACGGTTATTCCATAACGGTCAACCAACTCGTGATGGCGTCCGTAAAATTTACGAAGGGATGATTTCAACTTCACCATTTGGAACTCTTGGTTTAATAGCTTCCTTGTGAGCAGCAACCCTCTATCAAGAAAATCATGATAGGAAATGCAAGCACGGGAATATCGTATCAATTGGGAGATATATACCCCGTATGCAGATGCTGCTGGAATGTTGCTACTTAGAAATGAAAAGTTCACAATTGGAAAGCTGAAATCATCTCTTTTGTCGTAAAGTTTTGTTTTCAACCGACCCTCATTGTCAATTTCTAGATGTAAGTCAAGATATGAGGCCGACTTAACTGTATCTGTAGTATCCTTTATCTCTAGCTCGATTGGATAGATGCGTTCCACATAGTCACCAAATTTTGAATTATTTAGTGAAAGAACATCATCTATATAGCGAAACGTAGAGTTAAAGGATAGTGCTAACTTCTTATCTTTCTTCCTAAGAAGTTCCTGCATGAAGTCAGGCTCATAATAATAAAGAAACAAGTCGGCAAGTAGAGGGGCACAGTTATCAATCGCATATGTATTATCAACACACTTTAACAGCAGAAACACGACGGACGTCATTTTTGCATCAAGAATAAGAATTCCTTTCAATCGTTGGGTTAAACCCTATATCTTTTGGTAGCGTTTGTTTTGCTCAATCTTAAATTTGCCATGTAGGGTATCTATTGCTTGTCTGCGTATCTCTTATTATCTTTTTAAAATTGTTATATGCTTTATTTTATTCTATATTCATGGTTTTCTATTGAAACCTGTGTATCTCCTCCCCTTGTTGTTCAACATGAACTTGTAGATTTTCTCATGTAATCAACTGGCATTTTACAAACATTTTACAATCATGTGAAATTCTGTTTTATTTCAGACTGTGAAGAATAAAAACGGAAAGGATATAGTAAAACTCAGCGATGTAGGCCTGACAAAGAAGGAAAGGGACATCAGTGGAACAAATACTGGCTCACCTGTTTATATGGCACCGGAAGTACTTGTTCCGACAGGAATTTATGACAGAAAGGCAGATATCTATGCACTGGGAATATTGCTTTGGGAGATGTGGTATGGAATTGATGTAGCAGACCATATACAGCAACAGCTTTATACTTCTCTTGATGACGCAGTGATAAATAAAGGACTCCGGCCTTCATTGTCACTGAAACACAAACCAGAAGAAAACTGGCAAAATCTGTTAAAAGCATGCTGGTCAAAGGATAAGGATCAAAGACCAGAAGCTACAGATGTCAAAACATTTTTTGAGCAATTTTTGCATCATTAGTGTCATTAATAACATGTAGGTCGGATGAAGAATTTACATGTGTTACAATTATCAAGTAATTCAAAAAATAAATTTGTTTGACATCCTGGAAACAGTGTATACAGCTGAAAGAGTAAATACAGTTCATAAAATAAAAAGAACATTTTCTAAACAGTAGTATAATAAGATCATATGTATATTTCCCCTATATAATGTTTGCATTTAACCGATTTGGCCTGTTTAATAAATAAATTAAAAATAATACTCGTTAAAAGTAAATTTGTCTCCCTCGCTATCCACCATATACATTCAGATTAATTCAAGATTTTCCTGTCATTCGCCGAAGAAGCATATACTAAAACTCAGTAAACAATAACATTTATCGTTTCTTTTGACTCTAAATTTTGCTAATCTGTATCTTACGACTGAAGTTGTACAGCTTCGGATTTAATGTCAGCCAAAGGTTTTCAAAGTCACAATCTGCCAAGTGAAAATGATTTGATACTGACAAACTCATTCATTTGAGCAGTTCTTATATAAATTCTTAGATCCGTTTGCTCATATAGTGGATCCCATATCATTTATTAGCTACAGAAACTACAGTATAGAAACAAGCGGTAACTCTTTTTCCATGATGAATCTGATTAAATGGTCTCGAAAGCAACAAATTAATTGTGCAATTGTGATATTTTTTATTTTATTGCACAAGACATTAATTAGAAGTCACTTAGAAACTGGCGTTGGAACTGTATTGAAGACCCATGTGTGGCCTTGATATGTTTTCTGCTCTTTTGTTGTTTGGGTTGTCTCTTGAGCACATTCCCCGTTTAAATTCTGAATTTTAATAATTAAACATGTTTAGTACAGTAAAAAAAATATGCCTTTACAGAAACATATTTTCGATCTAGTTTGCATCAATCAACTAAAAAAAAAAAAATGAATCGTCGGTATTTCAAGAGGAAAGCCTCATAATGTAGTTTTAAACTTTGTGGTGTTCAATAGGGCAATATGAGATAATAGTACAGTATCAAATATATATCCATAGCAACATTTAATTACATCAAAAGTTTCAACAAAGTATTCAGAGACCATCAATAAATCGAAAATTCCAACGATTGATAATCTTTTCTTCGAAAGGATAATTATTCTAGGTATTAATATACTAGTGTACCTCAAGAAGACAATGGAAACAAATAATATGTTATCGTTTGTACATTGAAATCAAACAACATATTATAAAAAGAATTAGTAATGAAGATGTGTTAGAAATGACACACAAAAGAATGCATGGTACGATAATACATGTATAAGTAGTTCACTCTCTATCTAATTGTTATCATTTTAATCTTTTTGGTTATTAAACATCAATTGTGTTCTCCGTGGTTGCCAGTTTTCATTTATGTACATTCCTTAATATAAAGGTTAATATCATTTATGAATGTGTTAATTTTATTCATAAGTATTTGTACATAAAAAACGATACCATAAAATTGAGAATGGAAATGGGGAATATGAAAAAAGAGACAACAATCCAACCAAAGAGCAGACTACAAGTTAAGGGCAGTTCTCTTCTTATATTTGATGTGTTTCTCCTCAGTTTTAGTTTGTAACCCGGATTGGTTTTCTTTCTCAATCGATTTATGAATTTCGAACAGCGGTATACTACTGTTGCCTTTATTTATTTCTGAACGTTTTAAAGTATCATCAAAGATATCAGGCCTATAGCTCAGTACATGTCGAGCAGGATCTGCTTACCCTTCCGGAGCACCTGCGATCACCCCCAGTTTTTGGTGGGGTTCGTGTTGCTTAGTCTTTAGTTTCCTACGTTGTGTCTTCTGTACTATTATTTGTCTGTTTGTCTTTTTATTTTTAGCCATGGCGTTGTCAGTATATTTTCTATCTATGAGTTTGACTCTCCCTCTGGTATCTTTTGTCCCTCTTTTTCAGTACTATAGACGTGCATTTCATTTATAGAAGACTTGTCAACTTAATTTTCTTCGAAAATCAAGTGACCACTGTAATGTTATGGTAGCATAAAAGGTGTGTGATACTTGAATACCTTTGTCTGCAAACAAATATTTAATGGAAGTAACAAGAAAACATTAAAGATACCATAGTCACTCACCATATAACGTTTATAAGTTGAAATAAAAAATAAATGATTATCTTACACAGCAGAAGGAAATTACCTGTAAAATATCCGATCGAAACTTGCTGGAACCAATCATATTTGGAATAAACAATACTTATGCTGTAAAATTAAAAGAACATATCAATTTCAAAAGTCACAAATCAATGCATTTCTAAGGAAATGGAAAATAAAGAAACAAATAAATACTTTGACTTTTAACATTGGTTGTAATGACTTTTAACATTGGTTGAAATGACTTTTTGAGAAACAGAATGAAAAAAATACAATCTCTCCAATAAATATCTTTTCTTTCTTAACACATGCTTTTATTTTACTGACTCATAGGAGGGACACATGTATGGAAATATTGTCATAATTAGAATTTTCAAATTCAGCAGTAAAAGATCTATGATATTTGGCTCTGCAGGGTTCATAAATACGCAGCCATGTTTGATTGGATTCGAGACGTTAAATCCAATAAGTGATGTAGGAACACAAAGTGATCTAGCTCCTATGTTGGCTGGTTAAATCGAATCATCGAAATTGAGAAGAAGACGGATTTAAGCGGAATGTGTCTCGTATATGTGTCTCCTTAAACTACCAATTTGAAGAAATGGGTAGCAATAAGATGAAAATACACAGGAGTCAAAAGTTTTGTTTTAAAGTGCATAACAGCTTTTCTTGTTAATTTGCTAGAATATGCACATCAAACAATAAGACACACATCGTCACATTTGTACGTTAAAATTGTTTTATTAGAAAAAATTGGAGGGAAGAAAGTATAGACTAAAATTTGGTCAAATTAAGATAGCAGTCTTATCGAACGGTCGAAATATAGCACATTAGTAAACAATAGCATATACTCATGAATAGCATAGTATAGTTTAAAAGGTGCGCAAAATCATCATGTTCCTTTTATGATATTGTCTTGTCCATTTAAGGTATAATTGCTTTTTGAAAAAAATGATCATTACGCTCCCCTCACTGGTCCTCATTTAGTTATACAAGAGGAATATATTAGTTCATTCTTATAATTCATCCAAGCAAAAACCTTAATACATAAATAGTATTACATGTTTTAAAGCTCGTTGTCAGTTGTTTAAATAACTTTTCATTCTTTTAATAACATTACACAAACATATCTTTGTCATATCAAAATCATCTAGAAACTGCGAAGAACAAAAGACCCTTATACACATATTTTTATTTCTGAAATAAAGTACCGACTGAGACATATAATCGATCTAAAATTATAGACAAGGATGTTAAACTACTGATCAAATATGCAGGTTACGATTACCAAATAATCAAAATAAAGGCCTTCCAGGAAACAATCATTTGATATGTGAAAAGGGAATGTCTTCCAAAGGATTTGAAATTAAATGTCGAGACGATATAATCGGTATACCAGATGTACCTACAGGTTTCAGATTAGTCAAATCGTGGGGACTTATCTCCAAAGGTCTTAAAACAAAAGACCAGATTATCAAAGTTTTGTTAAGTGAATGGGATAAGAAAAATAAAAGAACTTCCGGTGAAGGCCAGGTAAGTCAGCATATTTATGTTTTCACTCTTTCTACTAAAATATATTTTACAATTCTCATTATCTGATTATAAACAAGTAGTGGTAGAAAAGCTAAACTTGGAAAGGTTCATATGAGTAGAAATACTATCAAAGGCTTTGATTGCAATGGTTATCTGTGTCCATTAATGATACATGTTTCATTTCCTTTGATTTCAGTTATAGATACTTTTTATTTGACACTACATTTTACAATATCTGAATTTCAACTTGGCATAATTTTGTCTTTATAAATGTAAAGATTCGAAATCTAATGATTAGAGTAAACACTCGTCTAGCCTGCAAAACCATAAGACTGGTACATTTGATGAGTTTTGTGTTCTAAACCTCTTTGTATCGAGGTCATATTGCATGCCCATGTGCTCATCTTTAAGTGTATATATGATTATGGGTTCTAAGTGCAATATAATGATTTGATTATCAGTGTTGCACTGCAGTTTTTTTTCAAATTATGATTGATTAATATGTGTTTTACATCCAAAGTCAAAGGTTTCATTCACATTCAGAACGTATACAAATTAACATTTTGTTTCGTCTATATGTATTTAAAATGAAACTTCATATACAATAAAAAGGTCTTATTCATGCGTAATGAATAGATCAAAGTATGTGGTCTTATTATATGAAAATGTTGTCATGGTAAAACATTGACAATCTGGTACAAAATGTAATACTGAAATAATTGATATAATTCAGAAACCTCCAACCCTTGAAGAAGTTGTAGTAAACAACAAAGCAACACGAGAATTGCTACTTCAGAAGTACGAAGAGGTGAAATCGTTTTATAACAAGCTGACCGAATTAATACAGAAAGATATAAATAGCGTGTTTCCAAATTTCACAGAAGAACTTGAATACAGAAAGAAAGACATACTATCCCAAGATTGCTTTATACTGATTGCCGGTAACCGAGTTGTAACTGCTAACAATTTTTTTTTAATTTCATGTTAAAAGATATTAGTCAATGTTTCAACGGGTACTGTTGTTTCAACTAAATCTCTCAATTGTAACACTTTTAGTGCAATCTTCTTTTTAAAGAACATCTAGTTCTTGATTTCAATGTTTTGATAAGTTTAAAAATACATATACATGTCATATTACACAATGTGTACTGATTTTGAAATAAGAAAAATGTTTCATTAATGAAGTGCAATACAGTTATTTTAATTTGGTTCTGATTATTTGTATTTGATAACAAAATGTATCTTTGATTGATATAGAAAGGCAACAGTAGAATACCGCTGTGCGAAATTCATAAATCGATTGAGAAAAAAACAATTCTGGGTTACAAACTAAAACTGAGGGAAACACATCAAATATAAGAGGAGAAGTACGACACAACAGATGCACAGCATTCAAATGTAACACACACAGAAACGAACTATAATATAACAATGGCGATTGATATACTTTACAATAAATGTTATATAATGAGCAGGCTTGACTCCATGAGGCTAGACCCCATAAGGGTCAAGTTGCTAACCTCATACAAAACAAAAACATGTGAAACGTATGTTTCTTTTTAAACAAAAATACTGATCTTGTCATAAAATCTATAAAAGGGGGAGGTTTTAAATAATCAATATTTTATACAGTTTCTGAATTGTTTGCTTAAAATAGGCGATCGAGTATCAGGGAAAAGTAGTTTCATTAATCTTCTTTTGAGAAAAGATATACTACCAACTCAACAACTGGCTTGCACTGCTACAATTTGTGAGATACGACATAGTCGAAATGACGAAAAAGAGGCTGTTTTATACAAAAAAGATGACCAAGGAATATGTCGTCTAGACCTAGTAGAAGATGAAAAAGATGACTTTAAGAAACTTAAGTATCACATTCAAGAACTAGATGAGGAGGATGACAGCCCGTTTGAGAAAATAGAAATATTTTGGCCTTCCGAAATTTTAAAGGTACTTTTATTTGATATAACAAGATAAAATATAAAAAAAAATGAAACAAATCGTATGGGATAACGTAATTATTGGTGAAAATATAAATATTTTTATATTTGATAAGGCTAATGTAACATGAACATTTTCTCATCACATAATTAACATACAATGTAAACGCCTGTGCTAAACCAACCGAATTATACGTTTTATGGTTATCATATTGTAATGTATATGGCGGATTCCTAATTTGCCTGTATAGTATTTCCTGTTATCTTTTGAAATATCGAAAGTAAAGACAATGATGTATAAATTTTTACAATTTCATGTTGAAGGATATTGTCTTTGATATCGATAAATTATACAAAGGCTAGACGTAAAA
Source organism: Mytilus edulis (assembly GCF_963676685.1). Classification (NCBI taxonomy): domain Eukaryota; kingdom Metazoa; phylum Mollusca; class Bivalvia; order Mytilida; family Mytilidae; genus Mytilus; species Mytilus edulis. The sequence continues at coordinate 14,793,990 of NC_092344.1, forward strand.
AGAAATTAACGTGCATAGTAATCAAGGGAATGGGTAACACAATATTGTTATCTTTTAAACTGCATACAGAACTGGGATTCAAAACCCAAAATATTTTGCACAGAAATGATATTAAAGAAAAAAGTATTGGAGAATATCATTATCCTACTGTTAAACTTAACTTTTTGCTTCGCTTAACATTTTTGTAGAATGGAATAGTATTAGTTGACACCCCAGGAATCGGAGAAAACAGATTGTTCATACAAAGGCTTCAGGAATACATGAAACATTCGTTTGGATTTATTTACATAATAGATTCGGCTCAAGCTGCTGGATTACAGAAAGGAAGAGTATGTAAAATTAGCACGATCACGAATTATAAATAAAAGTTTACAGTTTCGATTTTAAAAATGTTAAAAAGGAGACTCTTATCCGAATCAATATGTCATTCAATATATATTCAATTTGAAAACTATTTTTTTTTCTCATTAGAAGAATCAACATAAACTCGAAATTTTAACTTCATATGATGTAAAATAACAAAAATCCCGAACTCCGAGGAACATTCAAAACATTCAAAAACAAAAGTTAAAACACATCAAACGAATAGATAACAACTGGCATATTCCTGAAGTGGTACAGGCATTTTCTTATGCAAAATCATTGTGGATTAAACCTAGTTTGTATGACAGTCGCATCAGATTCGCATGCAATGATATGATCATATTACACATGCATACCCTCTTAACGAACTAATACTTATTTCAGCTTTCAGATTTTTTACGAACAGTTGTAAACTCATCAGATGAAATTTTTGATTCACATGCAACTTTATTCGTCTGCAATAAATGGGACGTGGTACCTACACAAGAGCAACGAGAGATTAAAGCATTGACCTTGATCAAATTGAAAAAGATTTTTCCAGATGTCAAAGATGAACAAGTGTTTACAGTCTCTACTGTTCAGGTTGTATCAATGTTTAGGTTAAGTTTTATGAAACATAATAATAAATACAAATGTTATGTAAAATTAAGCATGCAGTCATCATACAAAAAAAAACTATCTGCAACTTACCAATGAACACAGTTCAAACATTTAGATAACTATAGGTCAGCCGTATGCTGTCATCAATGATTGGCAAATCCATTCTGTATGGAATAATTTAAACGAGGTCAATGAAAAAGCCAAAAGTGAAATAGATCAAGAGGTACAACTAATGGTCGATGCCACTGTTGGTGGACGTTTCGTCCCCGAGGGTATCACCAGCCCATTAGTCAACACTTCTGTGTTGACATGAATATCAATAATGTGGTCTTTTCTATGAATTTTCTGTTTACAAAACTTTGAATTTTTCGAAAAGCTAAGGATTTTCGTATCCCAGGCATAGATTACCTGAGCCGTTTTTGGTACAACGTTTTGGAATTTTTGATTCTCAATGCTCTTCAACTTTGTAATTGTTTGGCTTTTCAAATATCGTGATATGAGCGTCACTGATGAGTCTAATGTAGACGAAACGCGCGTCTGGCGTACTAAATTATAATCCTGGTACCTTTGATAACTATTTACACCACTGGGTCGATGTCACTGCTGGTGGTCGTTTCGTCCACGAGGGTATCACCAGCCCAGCTGTCAATACTTTGGTGTTGACATGAATATCAATAATGTGGTCATTTTTTATGAATTTTCTGTTTACAAAACTTTGAATTTTTCGAAAAACTAAGGATTGTTTTCCATCCCAGGCATAGATTACCTTAGCCGTTTTTGGTACAACTTTTTGGAATTTTGGATCCTCAATGCTCTTCAACTTTGTAATTGTTTGGCTTTTTAAATATTTTGAAATGAGCGTCACTGATGAGTTTATATGTAGACGAAACGCGCGTCTGGCGAACTAAATTAAAATCCTGGTACCTTTGATAACTATTAGATAAATAAATTCAAACGAATACCAGTTATGGCAGACGGCAACTTCTGGACTATAGGCCACTAGCGTTGGACAGGCTCATACATAATATGGTTCAGAAAATGACTGAAAGCGCAAAATGCTTCCCTCACATAGAAAAGTATTGAAACAGCACAACGTCCAAACGCATTTAAATGATTGACTCATAAAATCGTAACTAACAGAATATGCGAAAAGACAAAAGAACGAAACATTGAGTACTCGAAGTTACTAACAGCAAGTGCATTCCCTGGATAATCAAATCAATTTATTTTCTAGCGCTTTTAATATTTTTTTTATGTACAAGACAACACTTTTTTTATCTTTATAATTCTTATAAAACGGTTATACGCTGTTTTTTTTTATTGTATATAAAAGTGAAAGAAAATAAATAAGTTGCTTTTGTGTACATAAGGGGTGTAGTTTGATCAATGGTGTCTGTTAAAGCAATACATTTTTTAAATTAATTTCTTATCAAAAAACCCATTTAATTGTATAAATTTACCTATATAAAGTCAAGCTGTGTATAGACAATGGTTTTATTCTTTTATCTCTCCTCTCGTTATCTTATTTAAGGGTTGTATTCTTTGGGATTTAATATATATTCAATTTTTTTTTCTGCAGGCAGCGAAAAGCGTTTCTTTCGGATCAATAGCTCAGGACTTTCAGTTCTTGTTTGAAAACGGAATTAAAAGTCTCATTCCAGCAAGTATGAAAAATAGATTACTATCACATTATAGGTAAGCATTAACCTTTGAATAGTTACAAAGGTAAATCAACATGTTCAATTCTATAGGCCAATTCACGTATCCTCAACCCTAATCGGAGTAACCATAAGGAAACATTGGCGTCTGCATGTTTGTTGAGCAGAGACAAAATGATAATAGTGATTATAATAGTAATATCAGTACATATAAAAGTAGTTCAAATGGAAATCAATTCCACAAACTAAGTACACACATCACAACAAAATCAACACTTGTATTGGTGTATCATGTCAAATATACTTTCCCTTTTTCTGTATTTACACAGAACAATTATACAGAGATTTAGGTATGGTAATTAGCATAAGTAAAACTTGAATGGATATAAGTATATAAATAAAAAGGAGATGTAATATATACCCAAAATGAGATAGTTAGAAGATCCGCAATAAAACAAAAAGAAATATATTTGCAGATAATTATTTAATAGTTATCAACGAAACCAGTGTTCATATTTATTTCAATACAAGATTTTATATTGATAAGTGCTTTTCGCCACCTAAGAACTCACATATCGCGGCGAAAAAAACGTTATGATTGATAACGGTGAGGGTGGATTTTAACGGCATTGACTATCCGCGAGGGTCTTGTACGGTTGGTTCCTTGGTCTTTTTAGCATTTAGATATTGTATAGTTTGTATTGAGATGACATAAATTATAAACAAGTGTGGACACAGATCAATGTGAATCGTGATAATCATGTTTTATAGTGGGGTTTTTTCGGAGAATATATGTATGGTGTTGCCCTAACAAGCCTTTTCTGAGATTTTGTATGTCTTTTTCGTGGGTCCAAAACTAAAATGTGTTCCATGGGGACCATCTCTGTTTAAGATTTTTAGCAAAACAAACAGAATCCTCATAGTGTTAAATATCCAATACTTGAGTAAACTGTTCATGAATGTATCTGTGGCAAAGCTATTCATCATTTGCGTTGTTCTTCGTGGTTTTGTGTTCTTTTATGTTTCAAAGTGGTGGCCATCTTTGCTTTTAGAAGGCACCTTTAAAGCCATGGTATCTGAAATGCTTTTCTTTTAATATCTCGTATAGTTCTATTTCGTTCCACTGTAGTGGTTATTTCTTATTTATGTTTGGCAACAAAAGTTCGGGATAATCCTTGTACAAAATATATTTAAAAAAAAATATAAATAGATATAAGAAGATGTGGTTTGAGTCCCAATGAGGCACCTTTCATTCCAAATCTCAGTTTGTAAAAGTAAACCATTATAGGTCAAAGTACGGTCTTCGACACTGAGCCTTGGCTAACACCGAACCGCAAGTTATAAATGCCCCTACAAATGAGTAAAACCATTCAAACGGTATAATCTCTATAAAAAAAGGAAAAACGAGAAAAATTAATGAACCACATTAACAAACAACAACTATTGAATTTTTATCCCTGAACATCGTGTTCCTGACTTACTAATTTTAAGTTTTTGATCTTTTATCGTCATGCACTATACACACACACTGTGTTTTTTCATGATTAATATTTCAGATGGTTAAAAATGGTTTTACAACGAATTTGTTTTTCGCTAAAAGTGACGGAATCAATGGAAGCCCAACACGTTAAGGTAAACAAAGACACTATAAGTAAACTCAGAGACCAATTAAAAACATTAAAGAACGATGCTGACGAAGTCTTGGAATCTGCAAAACATATCGCTGAAGAACAAATTGATTTATTGCTTAAAGAAATGGCTGATCTATTGAGATCCAAGGCAGCACGGGACAAAATCTGTACATGGGTAGCAAAAGACTGCCCTAAACAAGCGGATTATAAAAGAGTATCACAAGATGCATCAGAAATGATTGCAGATAGAATTATACAAGTGATTGACGCTTGGGAAAATGAACATCAGTTTGTACAAGGACTTCAGGAGAGAATCATTCAGAAATTTGAAGACGAATGTCAGCTGATGGATAATCAAATGCAAGAAGTTGCCGGTAAATATTTCATTCTCTATTCTTTATTATTATTTCACTTAATGACGAAATCAATAATCTTTATTATCGTAAATAACCATTTTTTCCTCTAAACAATTTATCAACATTTTACATCAATTATAACTTTCAAATACGGTTTGAACTCTTACAATGAGTATTCAGCTGCAACTTGAACTCAGTTTGAGTATTGTTGTTGTTTGCTACTGATGCTTCTTGAATAAAAGATGTTGATAATGTATAAACTATCATAAATATTTAAAGTCATGCAGGAGATCGTACAGAACGCCATTATTCTGCAGATGAAAATGATGTGTTTGGTAACAATATGATTCTTTAACATGCAGCAGATACCAGTCAATTAAAATACGTGTAGTTTACAGCTTCGTGTGATTTCTCTATAAGAAGACTGGTGCAACGTTAGTATGGCTTCTAATCATGTGGTGTCTGTCAAGTCGTGATTGAGTTTTTGAATATGGTTATAAGAATTGGTGTTATATGTTCCTGCATTTCTTTGAAGGTATGACAACTGTTATTATCTTTGCCTGTAGTTTTATGCAAGTTGATGTTGTTTTAAGGAGTTTTGTTATGCCATAATATGAGATTTTGTAGATAAGCAGCTATTCCTGATTTGTCTCCCTGATTGATTTAATATACTTGAAGAGTTGTTTTATTCTTGATTGATTGAGTGACTGGTTCTTTAATGGGCAACTCACCCATCAATTTTTGGATGGCTTTTCAGAAAGCCAATCTTACTTCTTTTTGAACTTGAGATTATAACTTTTTGTATCTATCTATGTAACTTTTTGTCCTTTCTCTTCTTGTACGCATTGTTTATTTTTTCTTGTAAACGAGTCTTCTGAGTGTTCCATTCATCCATGGTTATCTACGTTTGTATGAAAGCATTTATATGTTTGATTCCACACATTCAATGAGATTGGTTTTTACTTGTTTGGCTAACCATAAAACCAGGTTCAACCCACTATTTTTTCTTAAATCTCCCGTACTAAGTCAGGAATTTGGCAGAATATATCAAATAGTTCGTTTCTGTATATGTATTATTGGCGTTTGTTTTTATTCCACTTCTGTGTTTCTTCTTATAGTTGAATTGTGTCCCTCGTGTTTGGTATATAATCCGGATTAGTTTTTTCTCAATCGATTTATGACTTTTGAACAGCGGTATACTACTGTTGCCTTTATTTATATTTTATTTGTGTTTATTTGCAAGTAATTTTATATTAAAAGGATTTGAAATATTTTGGTAACAATAATGATTACGAATATAAACATAATATTTATATTACAAACAGTAACTTTACGAATTAGTGGGGATGTCCAGTCTAACGATATTCGAAACAGCATCAGTGCTAAGATGTTATCTAAATCCAAAGATGGAAGCATTTCGAATTCTCTTGGAGGGTTAGGATCGGCAGTGAGTTGTGCAGGATTACTTAGTTCCACAGATAAGAAATCCAAACAACTTTTTAAGAAATATAGAATAGACAACACACCAGAAGTAAAGATGATGGAGGCTTCTGTTTATTTCATGGAGAGTATATTCAATGGACAAAGACTTCGTGAAAGTTTGTCAAAGTTTCTTAAACGTTTTACCAAAGGAATAGATTCTGTGGCAGATAAAATTCCAAATTTTATTAAAGCAGACCATGAGCTTCTGTGGGAAATGGAATTAAATTTAAATGACACAAAAAGTGACATAAACAAAGTGTATCCAGCTTTATGTAAACGTGCCAATGACCTCCTAGGTCAGCTTGATTTATTCTACGTTACGAAATGTATGAAACAAGATTATTCCCTTGAAGCAATAACATGGAACAAAAACGATATTTTGGGAGTAGGCAGTTTTGCTAATGTCTATAAAGCATGCCTTAAAGTTGGACAGGACAGTGTTAATGTAGCGCTGAAGATAACTAACGATCATAACAGTGTTAAAGATTCAACTGTCACGGATATTCTAAGAGAAGATAATACTCTCAGGTATAAATTAATTTCAATGTAGTATATTACTTTAGTTAAGTTGAACTTTTAAAAGGATACATGTCTCTAAAAATACTGAAATTTTCTAAGAAAACTTATGAACGCCTACTTATTTTGAATAAAACAAACACAGAATTAATTGTTGATGTTTAAATGCTGTTTCATGACTCACTGCTGTTTAAATGCCATTTTTATTGAAACTAGTTAAACATGAACGCCTTTTGTGCATGAAGTAAGTTAGTTCTTTTATTACATGTGTTTTTGTTCATAGCTGTAGTGCAGTTATTTATTGTCTAATGTTTACTTTTGTTATGCCTGTCATATAGTTCCTCAAATATTTGTTGAAATAGATTTTCAGGGGAAGGGGTCTGGGTTTTTTTTAACCTATAATGTAATCTGAAAAAAAAACAGCAAATCTTAATAGAATGAATTCAGTGGCCATGTTATATTTTACCCCATCATTGCTTTGTTTAATTGTGACGGTTACTGGCAGGTTTCATGTTTAAAAATTTCAAAGAAATATGTACAAGTTATGAATCATTTGCACAAATCATTCCTTACATTTTTCCAGTCTTTCATAACTTAAGTAAAATTAACGGGCATCCTGATGTAATATATATAAAAGAGAAATGTACAAAAGGGACAATTAAAATTCAAAGGGATGAGAAGCTGGCATATTGAAAAAAAAACAAAAAAACGATTAAAAAGATGAAAAATGTCCAACAGCAGTCTACAAAATAAAAAAAAAGATAAAGACTGAGCAACACGAACCCCTCCAACAAAAGGGCATTCAATGTCTTGGTAGGACTGCAAAACAAATTTTTTGTCTGTAATATTTACTTTTGCAATAATGCAGTTGAAATGATAGGATTTCCGTTCACTAGAATAACCTTGATCATGAACACTCATACATATAAAGCATCTGAGAGAAATTAAAGTATGTTAACAGCTCCAAAATGAGAATGTTGTTGCATCACAACCTTTTAACAGTGAGACATGCAACTAAACGAATGAAGGAGAAAATGAGTAATTAGCATTTGGTCGAGAAAAATATTATTTGATATGATATATTGAACCTTTTGACGTAAATTTGCAACAGTCTTTACTGCAATTCCTTTTTTACATTTCAGAGGTCTGAAGCATGACAATATCATTCAGTATTATGGCTCTTTATTGCTGGAAACAGAGGCAAATGGTATGAAAAAAATGAAGTGGATGATGATTCTGGAGTTTTGTTTTGATACACTAAAGAGCAAGCTTGTCGGTGGTCTATACAAAAATCCAGGGTGTGTGCCAGCGGACAAGCGAAAACCCCAGATTAAGACGATGGCTGCCTATGTAGTACAACTGTGTTCAGGACTACAATACCTGCACGACAAAAACTTAGTGCATAGAGACTTAAAGCTTGAAAATGTGCTGGTAATAGAATAATACACTTTTGTCTTCCCTTTTTTGTGGTAACAATGTATCTGAACTATTGCACTTATGGTTTAAGACTGACATTGACTTTTTTTCCGGCGCATGGAAAGTAAACAATGCTTTATAGTAAACATCAATTGTTGTTTAAAATAAAGGCAACAGTCGTATACTGCTGTTCAAAAGTCATAAATCGTTTGAGAGAAAAGCGGGTTACAAAATGAAAGAACACCGGAAACATTGAAGTGCAACAAAAACCAACACAAATGCAGCATGCATAGAAACGAACTATTCGGTATCAACTAACATATTCCTGACTACGTACAGGACATTTCAAGAAAAAATCTTAAACCCGGTTTTATGGCTAGCCAAACCTCCCGCCTATAAGGCAATGTATGGCAAAGTCGATGTGGGTGCTTTTAAAGTCAATTATATGTGTATGTGTTTATACATCTATGGGTCTCGTAACTAATATTCTTAAACTCTAACGAACAAAAAACGTCACAAAAAAGTAGTAGTAGGTTTTGTTCATTTTGAAAAGATATGTTTTTAATTCAATCTTTTTTGATGCAGGCCCTCAAATCGACGACATATGAAATCTCAGTTTCTACAGTACACTTAATCAATATATGTTAGTTTAAAATTATCAAATTATTGTTTCAAGAACAAAATGAATGCCCGATTATTGAGGTATCGATATAGTTATCTATCTATCTATCTATCTATCTATCTATCTATCTATCTATCTATCTATCTATCTATCTATCTATCTATCTATCTATCTATCTATCTATCTATCTATCTATCTATCTATCTATCTATCTATCTATCTATCTATCTATCTATCTATCTATCTATCTATCTATCTATCTATCTATCTATCTATCTATCTATCTATCTATCTATCTATCTATCTATCTATCTATCTATCTATCTATCTATCTATCTATCTATCTATCTATCTATCTATCTATCTATCTATCTATCTATCTATCTATCTATCTATCTATCTATCTATCTATCTATCTATCTATCTATCTATCTATCTATCTATCTATCTATCTATCTATCTATCTATCTATCTATCTATCTATCTATCTATCTATCTATCTATCTATCTTTCTTTTACAGACACTCCCCATTTGAATAAGTTTGTAAATTGTTGAAATATTTGTTATATATTTATGTTATACCATACGACAAACAGTATCAAATAAAATGCACCTTGCATGAAATCAATGTGATGTTAACAATCGAATCAAGATAACAATGCTATATCACTCAAGTTACGGGACTCAAATTTCATTGTAGGACATTATGTGACTTTTTTTTTGCATTTCAAATATAAAAGAAATGATAATTCTTCCGTATTCGTTACCTACAAATTTTAAACAATTTTTTTTAATGTCTCGTGTTTTGTGAAAATTCTCAACTGCAGACTAGTGTGATACTATATTAGATAATTATATCTGTCCCTGTATGCTTTCTTATGATCCGTTTACTAAAATGAGTATTGCATGTTTAAATTTCTTTTATTTGATTTGAAATAGTTAAAACCCACACTTTATCAAATAAATTTATCTTGAATTTCTTTTAATGTGCTTTGTAATAGTAGCAACATAATACTTATGTTCTCCTTCGCTTTGCTCATACGAACATAAAGATTGTCTGAACAAGTCAATGCGTAAATAAAACAAAAAGAAATGTTGGGTGAGAAATTGCACTCATCAGTTTAATAATAATAATTGTGACATTTCTGTAACCTACATTTGCAGTTTTCTTCCGCATTGTCAGCTATAAAAGGCCCCGAAATGACAATGTAAAACAATTCAAACGAGAAAACTAACGGCCTAAGTTATGTACAAAAAATTAAAAAGGTCCATTTTGCTTTTATTCTCTCATATATTTTATAGTTTTGTCTTTCCGAAATGTGTCACTGGTATGTGATAAGAAGTTATGTAGCCTAGTTTGTTTTTTTACATCGACTATTATTACAACCTTGAAAGTTAATGAGCAAATAGGCAAACAAAACAAATTTGATAAGCGGATATCTATTTGAGATAGTAAAAATGGACATCGATAAGATGAGGATTTTTTTTTAATTTCTTGACCCCAGATAAATGTATTACATATTGCCTTTTTCAACAGTTCCTGCATCAATTTTTATAATATGCTGTTATACTTAGTCTGAAAATAAATTAAACAAAATGTGTTGTAATATTAAAAAAGAAATAATTATATATTAACCAGAAATAAAGGTTTTATGTTTCTTTTTATAGCTTACAAGAAAGAACGAAGAAGAAATTGTCAAATTAACTGATGTAGGACTGACAAAAAGTGAAAATTTCATATCAGGGACATTAGCAGGAACTCCTGCATATATGGCACCAGAGATAATACTACGAACTGGGGTTTATGATAGAAAAGCGGATATCTATAGCCTAGCGATTATACTGTGGGAAATCTGGTACGGCCAGGATGTTACAGAGCACTTAGGACAAATTTTACGTGATAAAAACATGACTCTTGAAGAAGGTATCAAAAGTGACAATCTGAGACCATCATTAGAATTGGAAAGCCATCCAACTCTAGAAATAGAAGACGTTATTGTAACATGCTGGAGTGAAGAACCGAAAAAGCGACTTGATGCTAGAGATGTCGAACATTTTTTCCGAACATTTTTGTAAAAGTCTATTGCATTCGCGATTTCATTGTATCAAAGCATTGCCCATTAAAAACCTGTAATATTTATTAAATGAATTGAGACGATAAGGAATGTTGGTTGATGTATTGGGATACAATTCCAAAGATAATAGAGAAAATATTCATACATCAAGTGAACACTGTTTTTATTGATGTTTTTTTTACCATGAGTGTTATACTAATGATTTTCTACTTTCTTATCTTTCCAGGAACACCTGAACGACTTTTCACAAAAAATCTTTAGTGTAAAATCAATTTTACGATAAAAATATTTAGTTGAATATTTAAGGAATATTTTAGACTTACGATAAATTTAACACTTAAGATTTTTTGTGAAAAGGGCTACTGATCTTTTTCTTGTAATTTGGCTGGGTTCATGTTGCTCCGTATTTTGTTTTCTATTTAGTGTTTCTCCAGAAATTTGGTAACTTGAGATTATTCTTGACATTCGATTATATGAAAGTATGATATGAAAAGTCCCCTAAATCCAGTAAAAAGAGGGATTTTCTTTGCCACTGGACTCACTACAGAGTCATTTGAGTCAGTTTGAATATTTCATGTCAAAAGAGTTTTTCTAGAAAATGTTTTTATTGATTATGAAGTAAATAGTACAGTCTTGTGCGTATTGGTATCAATAAATCTGATAATTCGATTTTTATAGAAGTCAGAGGTTTAGCTAGCTATAAAACCAGGTTTAACCCATCATTATCTACATACGGAAATGCCTGTTCCAAGTCAGGAATATGACAGTTGTTTTTCAATGGTTTAGTATGTTGAGCTTACGATTTTGGCATTTGTTAAGAGGCTTTCCGTTTTGAATTTTCCTTGGAGTCGTTTTTTTCATTATTTTACTCTATACTCCTTGGTATTGGCGAATCGTGGCCATCTTACATATAGACCTCCTTATGTTACAGCTCACCCAAGAACGATGAAAATTTTACACAAAGCGGTACAACTGATTAATCACTTATCAAAAATATCAAGTCAGCCGATATTTTCATTGTAAAGAATTTGCACTCAACTAAAAAAATAAATGGAAATGAATACAATTCAATCATAAAACTTTTTACAAGTATAAGAGTTTTCAGTTTCTGTTATGACATATTATATTTTGAGGAAAAATAATTTAAATATTTTTGAGGACTCTTACATTTCTTTCGATGGACCAAATGCTTAATTGTTTGTCTAAACAATGAAACAATACTATACAACCAAGTCGATAAGTTTGTATTAAAAGATCTAGTGAAAATATCACGGCCGACACTCGGCTAACCGAGAGATTGGTCGGTTAATCTGTATTGAGTATGCGGCTATATCGGCGGTTGGTCTGTTAATCGGGTTGGCTAAAGTCTGTTAATCAGGTGTTATCGAGAAAATCATTGAAAGTTCAGCATGTTTCATTGTATAACTTTCTAAATATATTTTCATCATAAAAAGTATCCATGTCTAACAAAACAATTCAATGTACTGAATTCAGTGGTGTAATTATTATTTTTCTAGCTTCGATGTACGATCTATAACATGAAAAGGCGGGTTACTCATCAATGAATTTATACACATTTTACACACATAAAATGTACACAAAATGACACATTGGTTAAATTTACTGGCATTCAATATTTTGAACATCGAAAAAAGAAAGGCATTATGTTTTTTAACCGTATTGATATCATTGTGTGAAAAATCTACACGAAAATCTATTTTTTGGCGACATAAATCAATCTTTATTTAAAACCTGGTCTGTTAATGGGTCGGATGTATAAAACCCGGTCTGTTAATTGGTCTGTTAAGAGTTATGAATGGCAATAAAAGTATAATTTTATTGCTATATTGGCTGTTATCGGATCAAATGAATATAGGTAATATTGTTCGGAACAAATGTTTAATTTGGACAGTTTAAACCATCACATTTTATACAGTGATGAAACAACAAGTTTTTAACAAAGGCAACGCTGAAAATATTTTATCATTTTGTTTTTCCTGCCAAAAATATTTTATTCCATCCAAACTCTATATTCACGTATATGTATAACTCTTTTGGTGCTTACGATAAAACTCAAGTATTTTCAATGTATTTCTGGTTGAATAATATAAATATGATGCATTTTGATAATTATTATTAATATTTTCATCTCTTGAAAACTTGTACACGAAGACAGGTACATTGAAACAAATTTTCAAAATATTCTCCTAAGCCGCTGTCAAGTGAAGATGTCTTTTTTTTCAAGATCCTTGATGCAATCATCACGTTTTTCAATTTTTATCGATGCTATATAGAAATAAACTATCCCATTTCCTTTCTCAATTTTATGACACATTCCCCATTCCCTTTCTCAATTTTATCGTAAGGAAAAAACATAACACTCTCCTGTTGGAGATCCAACTTCTTCAAAAAAAAACTTTTTGTTATATTTTTTGTTGTTGTAGACATGTGCTATTGACAGTATTGGCTCAAATAAAAAAGCCTAAGGAATATCAAGCCCTTCAACAACAAAAAATACGTTGCTTTAGTTCAAATCCTCGTTGAGAAAATTGTCCATATATGTGTAAGTGGAAGCAAACACCTTTCCTTTGCAAACGCCGTGATTATGAGATTTAATAACATGTATTATTAAAAACTTAGAAAATCAATTTAATCATTATAAAAAAGATAATTCAGTACAATGGCCAAGGAGACAAATACTTGTTATTCACAAGAGACCAAATGACACGAAATTCAACAACTATAGGTCACCGTACGGCCTTTAAAAAATGAACAAAGTCATGCTGCATAGTCAGCTGTAAAAGACTCCGAAATGACAAATGTAAAACAATTCAATCGAGAAAACTAACGGCCTATCTTATGAACAAAATAAGAACGAAAAACAAATATATAACACAGACACAAACGGCTATCACTTAATACAGGCTCCTGACTTGGGACGACACATACAGAATGTGGCGTGGTTAAATGAATTTTGTGTTTACTAGTATTTTTGTGTAGACAAAATTGACTTTTGTGACAAAAATGACTTTTGTAAAACAAAATGGACTTTTTGTGGCACAAAATTGACTTTTGTGTTAAATTTTCACTTCTGTTTAACAAAACTCAATTTTGTCTACACAAAAATAAACACAATATTGAATTTTGTGACAAAATCTCAGTTTTGTATGCAAATTAGAATCCAAACTAAACTAATTTGCATACAAAATTGACTTTTGTCGCCCAATTTTCAAATTAGGTAACAAAAGTAAAGTATGTGTTACATAATGAATTTTGTCATGACAAAGTAACTTTTGTCCACTGAAAGATAATTTTTTATGACAAAATTCAAATTTGTAGTATGCTACAAATTTTGTTAAACTGAATTCATTTTTGTTGAACACAACTCACTTTTGTCCGTGCAAAATTGAATTTCGAGTACAAAACCACAAGAGTCCCATTCGGCGCCCCGTAGCTGTGCTATTGATTGAAAACTTCTTTAAACATAGGATCACTTAAACAACTATCGCTACACCCATGGCTTGTCACAGACACTTTTGATTAAAACAGAGGGTTAAATCATGGTTATATTTCGCAGTCATTCATGATTCCATGTTATCGATGCTTCATAAACCCAAATTCAAATCAAAGGTATCATCGTGATTTGGTTGATTTTTTTAATACTTGTGTCACAGATGACAACGATATTTTTCTTTTATTTCGTAACCATGACCCGGTCCTAATTTCCTCGATTGTGACAAGAAAATACAAATTAGCCTTTTGCGGTATGGGTTTTGCTGATTGTTGAAGGTCGTACGGTGAACTACAGTTTGTTAATTTCTGTGTCATTTTGGTGTCTTATGAAGAGTTGTCTCATTGGCAATCGTACCACATCTGGTTTTTTTATATTATAAAATTGAGAATGTGTCAAAGAGACAACAACCCGACCATAGAGCAGACAAACAGCCGAGGGCCACCAATGAATCTTCAATGCATCGAGAAACTCCCGCACGCGGAGGAGTTCTTTAGCTGGCCGCTAAACAAATATGTATACTAGTTCAGTGATAATAGAAATCATACTTAACTCCGAATTGTACACAAGAAACTAAAATTAAAAATCATAGAAGACTAACAAAGGCCAGAGGCTCCTGACTTGGGACAGGCGCAAAATGCGGGGTTAAACATGTTTTTTTATATATCAACCCTCCCCCAGTACCTCTAGCCAATGTAGAAAAAACAAGCACACAACAATACGCACAGTAAAACTCAGTTTAAAAGAAGTCCGAGTCCGATGTCAGAATAGGTAACACCAGAAACTAAACAAAATAACAATAATACATGATGAATTAACAAAGGACTACTAGCAGTTACTTACATGCAAGCTCCAGACCTCAATCAAACTGATTAAAAGATTATGTCTTCATCATATGAATATTAAGCACAATCGTATTTTTACTTGCAATGTGTAACACGAAGGGTACTTAGAGTGGAGTAGGAACTGCTAACCCTTCCGTATATGTATAATCTAAGACCATCCTGGTTGTTAAGTGGTCTAAGTGCTACTTAATGAAGCATTTTTTTGTGATATTTGTTAATTTTGTCCTCTTTATTTCGATTTTTGGTTCTTAGTTACTTACTAGATATTTCCTATTTTACATAGACACTTTTTAGAGAACTTTCTTGCGGTTTGCTTCTTTACATGAAGAGAGACATGATATTATTAACTGGTTTTTTTTCAGTACAAGACATAAAACCTCTCAAAAATAAAACATGAGACGAACATGAAATAATTCATATTTTATTTGAATTTGAAAATATTGCACTCTCTCTTCCTTCTCTTTTACGTTTGCGTTTGGTGGGGTTTCAACTACAACTGCATCATAAATGACCGATAGACAAGGATCATTCGGATCGTTTTACAACATGTTGGCAGTCTTTGTTAAAAATGAGTATTTATAGATTGGATTTATGCCATATTTTTATTCCCTATTTTGTAATCGGAATTTAAAACAATTACTACTTCATATATTTCATTGACAAGGATTTGTAATTTCGAAATACTAGACAATGCAAATATAAATTACGTGAACATACTTTCATGTAACCAATCAGGAACGAGGGATTTCTATATTTACTAACTCTGGAATTCCATACTATGCTAACGTATCGATTGTATTCTAAAACTGGTATGGATTCATAAACGAATTAAATTACGCTGGGAACACAAAATGTAAAAATATATTTTAGTAATCCAATTCTCTTTAAAGAGTTAACACTTCAAGGGTCAACAATTTTGCACAATTTCTTCACCTAATGATTCAAGTAATCTATTTTAAAGATGCATTTATGAAAAGGACAGACTTTGCTTTAGCTATTACATATAAAAAAGAGCTTTGATATTTAATAATATTTTTCTATTGAACCAAATTCCAAATAGTAAGGTTAACTACTGTGTAATCAAGCAGAACTATTGACTACACGTAAAACTGGAACTAGGAAGTTAAAAACATAATGGCCAAAATGTCTGGCAGTTTTAGCATCGAAAAAGCTGATGATATATTCGACCTCCCCGACATGATGACCGGGATGAAATTCTTAAAACAATGGGGAATATCAACAAAAGGTGTGAAAAATACGAAAGGAGCAATAGAACTCCTTCTTGAAAATTGCAAATTTAGAGAAGATGTTGTACGAGAGACGATAGAAATGGTAAGTGTAATATAGTTTGATACTTAAAAGATACATCTGAAATGAGATGCAAAACACCAATAATAGCGCTGTTTCTTTGCTTTTTGAGTTTTTCTTTGTGCATTTACCGATATTTTTTTATATAAATAGAAACCCCGTATCTTTTTTCCCCCCTTCTTTTATAAACTTGTGGCCTCGCTCTATGGAAAGTATCATGATAGTCTGTTCTCAAAAATATTAGTATGGACATAATTTAAAAGGTTTCTGTCAGACTTCTCTCTCTCTGTTCTGTTCTGTAATGTTTACATTTTTGAGGTTTCGAGTTAAACGGTGTATATATATATATATATAATCTATTAGGTTTTGAAACCCTTAAGTTGACCTTTTGATATCTCCAGAATGGTGTGTTGGTGGATTATTATCTTATTAATTGAGTCTAAAGAGGAGATATTATACCAATTCCTGATTCTTGACTTACATATGCTAAAAACACCCAGAAAAAAAACGACCAATATGTTCCGAGCAAATGTAGCCAAAAGGTTAATAGAATAAGGTTATTTTACTCAAATATAGAAACCTTCCCTTATAAATTCTTTGCAATGACATCACGTTCAAACTATATCATCAAGCCATAACTAGAACAAATGATATTTTCAAGCCTTAAACATTCAGACTTTTCAAAACGTTATGAATAATAGTATTATACAGAGACTATATATTGTCCAGTTCGTACGATTATCATTACGCAATATCAATTAAGACTGCAATGTGTGTAGAGTGTTCTAACATATCAAGCTTGTTTTCTTTGACATTAAGTTTAGTTTTAGAAGGTTTTAATTAATATTTAGAAACGCGAAGATTATTGACAAACATAGATGGGTAGACAGAAGGTTGTTTGACAACAACTTGAAACCATATGCATTGTGCATACTATGGATAGAAAATGTAAATGCTATATGGATAGAAACCATGATGTTAAGTAGACCGACATGCCGAGTCAAAATATTAACATAGTAGTCACAAGGTTATAGTCCACACGATCACATGTTACGCTACTAGCAAACATTATTATTCTCATTAGTCTTTGCTTTTCAGTATTCCTAAATGCATGTTTTGCGGAATTGTCTTAGGTTTGATCATGTCTGGAAGCGAGACGTTGCGAACGTCGACATTCTGGACTCGAGGCGAGCACGCTTCAACGATACCCCCGAGTTGTTGGGTGACGATAGAGGAAAACACACAAGCGATATCAAAAATATAGATATTATAATGATAATTTGATACTAAGACAACAAATTATATATGGTATTGCATAAACGTAAGAAAAATAAGAGTTGTCTTTCTTCTTATAAAACTTCTAATCATTTTCTTTTATTTATAACGAATGCCAAAAGTATTCTATTAGATAATTTTGATATTTTACATACGTAATATGAAACTTTAATTCTGACTAATGACTCAGTTTGTGTTACCCTGTTTTCTGTAGAAGACAATTTTCATTCCCGTCCATATAAGTTACATCTTATAAGAATTATAGTCGCTTCTTTAGTAGGTTTGATCATGTCTCTTTAGTGCATGTTTCTCTATGACAAGAAATGATGGACTTTGCTGTGTTTTATTGATACTATTTGGTGAAGTGTTGTCTTCAAGGACATAATCCTCATCAGTGTTTGTTATTGGTTATATCTTCGTCCCTTTCAAGAATTTGGGTAAATTGTTTGTAGACCTTGTTAAATAATGTATCTGATATTAGCCCGATGTCATTTATAGTTCAAACTTGACATATCGTATGGACACACATGCACCCTTATATTGATCTCAAAGTGTCATTTCATTTTAATTTTAATCTGGTTTTTTTTGTTGTTTTTTTTTTGTGAGATTTTCCCAATATACCCCTTTTCATAAATACATTTACTTTTCTGTCTCGTTTTGGTTTCTAATATTTATAACTTGCATCGCATCTCAAAATGAATGAAACGAGTATAATGAAAAGTTATATAGCTTATGTTCACGTTTAATATACATTGTACATATTATTTTATGTTTAAAATACATACAGAACAATATCTGTCACGGTTTAGTAATTTGACCTAATAAGACCGGGAAGCTAACATTCTTATTTTAATTGTGAAGTTTGAAATTAACGATGTCGGGTGAATTTAAAATAGTGACTGCGGATGATATATTCAGGCTCCCTGACGTGAATACAGGGATGAAAATTCTGAAGACATGGGGTGCATCGATTAAAGGACTAAAGGATAAAAACTCTGTTCAAGATGCTCTGATGCAGCATTGGTTATCGAGAGAGGAAACACAACGGGAAGCGACAGATGAGGTTTCAACTCTATAATATTTCATTATCATTTTCAAATTTCTTCATGGTATTTCTTTTAAAATTGTGTTCATGAAGCGTTTTAAATCATGTACATGTATATCGTTTACCAATCTATTCAACTTAATAATGTAATGTTTTAGTCAAATGATCAAATTTATAGCTCGCTTTATATTTTAAGAAGTCGTAAATGATGCATTCAGGATTTAATATTGAAATCGTCCATTACTGTTGCCAAAAAACCTAATTCTTTCAGAAAATGAATGATAAGTGGAAATTAAAATGAATGATAAGTGAATTTCCACTGATCTTTAAGAACAGATCTTTGTTTATGAAGAAACAGAAATTCAAGTAGGATTTATACTTATATACGTTACTATAGTAAACGTCTTAACTGATGAAAATAAGTAAAATTATGAAACTGTTTTTATTCATAAAACTATATATTTGTGGGATATTCAGTTGAAAAAAATAACATCAGATGCTATATGTGCTATATTAAACCCATTAAGAATTAAAAATAAGTGACATTGCAAGTTGTTGTTTTCATTGAAGAAGGTGCACAACATGCACTTTTGATAACTACATTTTATTTACCAAATAAGGACACAGGAGGACAAATAACACGGTTTGGTAACATTTTCCAAACACACATACATACGGTATATGTTTTGAAAATATGGACAATATATGTTGTATAGACAATAAATACATATATATTATTTGAATGGACAATAATCGACAATATACTAGTATATATTATATATATATATATATTGTCCATGTACGTTGTAATAAGGAAGTTGATCATTAGGACGTAATATTAGAACTTTGAAAGAGGAAGTTTGGTTTAACAAAGGGCAAGTTTAATCATTGGTATATACAAATACTATACTGCTTGAACCGAATTCAATCAATAAACCCAAACAGTGTTTACCTATAGCAAGACTTTAAACTTAGATCAACAATTAAGAAATATATGTCCTACCATTTTTTTGCTTCAAGATACTTTAAATCGTTTAAAAGCTCCACGTCACAGCGGAGCATAGAAATACCGGACAACGTCTGCGCGTCCGTAAGCGCGTCTTGTAAGAGTTCTCATGTCCTCATTTATAGTGTCCGATTGTTTTGAAATGTGTATCAAAGTTTCCGGGGCATATCAGCAAAGATTCTGAAAATTCTGATAATCACCACCTATCGACTATTCGTGTCGCCTCGACAAGACTAAGCTATGATAATGGTGTCGTTGACGGCAGCGCCAACAATGTATTTGTTTGTGACAAGGTAAAAAAACACTGGGTCAATACTATAATATGGTATGCAGTTGTATAAGCATTTGCACAACTTATCATCATTGAGATCCCGCTCCATAAGATATGGTCTATGGACTTTGGAACGTGTCCCTTGTTAATATGTAAAAAGTCTTTAAAATGGACCAATGCCAATCAATTATTAGTATTATCTATTTAGAACATACTCACCCCTTCTCGTCCAATGAGAAGTCAGTTTTTTGCCCTCTAATTTTCATAGTACATGGTTTTCCATGCACTATGAAATGCTATACATGAATGACTTTTCATTGTCGGTTAATTATGAAAGTGAACTCTTACTAGTTGCACTAACGAAGTGTTCAATCCCCTAAGGCATTTTCCTTGGGAAAATAGCCTACTGATTAAAGATGAAAGAGCAAAGATTTAAATTAAAAAAAAATGAATTTTGCAAAATTTTATGCATTTGTTAATGGAACACATATATAGAATACACAAAAAAAATTGGTAAGGATAAATAAAATGATATTTATTTAATTTATATACCTTACATTTGAGGGAATTATTGTCTTTTTCTTTCAAAAATACACAATGCCAGACTGCTGATATATAAAGCAAAAGATTGTTTTCGGAGAAACACAATACATTTAAATTTATCAAATAAAAGTAAGCATTTAATGTTGAATGGTCTGAATTCAAATATTCATACAGAGAGTACGTCGATTTATATTTATAAAAAAAAATCAAATTTCAAAAAGGGGATTTTCATAGCATTGTGTTGCTTTTTAAAATAAAAATAAAAATCTAAAGATATATAAGTATTAAATTTTACCTGAAGCAGAAGAAAAACAATTTATCCTTCACAAACTATGTCAGTACTATTTCATTTCATCCATTGAAATGATCATTACATGTACCTATGTTTTATATTTAGTTCATTATAAAAAGTGAACTCTTATTTAGGTTTGACTATTACAATGGGAAAGGATAGTTTTGTAAGGTCACTCGAAAGTGTGAATATGTTCTAAATTGGTCAGACAATACTTGGTCATGTTTTATGAAGATTTAAGCCCTCGGCTTCGCCTTGGGCTTAAATCTTCATAAAACATGACCAAGTATTGTCTAACCTATAAGTAGTTAATTTCCCTTGGAAAATTGTCAACATTTTCCCGCCAAATTTTTTGTCGAATTGTTGGTCAATTTTTATCTAACATTTTATCAAAAGAGTTTTTTTCTGTACCATTCAACCACATTGACGGAAGTTATGCTTCATTTTGAATAAAAAAATATATGGACCATTGCATTGATACACTTCTAATATATAAAAAAAAATAGAAAAAAGAAGATGCTGTATGATTGCCAATGAGACAACTCTCCACAGGGACCAAATGACCAAAAAAAATTAACAACTATAGGACACCGTACGGCCTTCAACAATGAGCAAAGCCCATACCACATATATTCAGCTATAAAAAGCACCAAAATGAAAAATGTAAAACAATTCAAACGAGAAAACTAACAGCCTTATTTATGTAAAACAATGAACGAAAACAAATATATAACACACCAAAAAAAAAACGACAACCACTGAAGTACAGGCTCCTGAAAGAGGAAAGACACATACATACAGACTGTGGCTGGTTTAAACATGTAAGCGGGATCCCAACCCCACCACATAACCTGGGTCAGTGGTGTAACATTACAAGTTAAAAACAAACTATAAAAATCAGTTTAAAAAGGCTTCACTCATCAGATGGATACATCAGGCCGTACGGTTACATATAGTTGTTAATTTCTGTGTCATGTTTGTCTCTTGTGGAGAGTTGTCTCATTGGCAATCATGCAACATCTTCTTTTTTTTTTATATACAAATGAAAATACTACACAGAGTGGACTTGGACGGTTACCGGTATATCACAACAACAAAAACATTTCTATCAGCGTTTAATAAAATATTTTAAAGAACAATAAAATATTCTAGGAAATATTGCATTTGGGCAGATAAAGAATGTGCAGCGGTTGTCGACATTGAGACGTTGTTCTTTTATTTTTCTTTGTTATCTAAATTTGTAAATATGGAAGTATTTCACATAATCAACTCATACATGAATTTTACGGGAAATTTTAAAAAAGGACCAAAAACGTGTTAGCTTATTTTTTTAATTACTTTAGTCATGGTTGTAATATGCAATTCCCAATAAAATGGGATGCTTATAAAAGAGAGGAGAAAGATATCAAAGGGACATTCAAGATCAAAAGTCGAAAACAAACAGACAATGCAATGGCTAGAAAGGGGAAAACAAACAGTCAAACAACAGTAAACAAAATACAACATAGAAAACAAAAAGACTGAGCAACACAACGAAACACACCAAAATAAAAACAACCAAAAGAATAGCTGGGAATAAGATATACTGTATTACACATAAATATCTTTTAAACTTTATAAAACTAGAACGGTCTAGTGAGTTGTAGTGATACTGATGCAGTTTGTGGCGATTTAAATAAGACATCAACTGAATAAGCTAGATCTTTCATTATACCATTGTCTTTATAGGTCACCAGTGGACTTAAAGAAGCTATAGTCGAGAGTAAGAGGAACAGGGATGGACTTATCAGGAGTTTTGAGGAGATGCTCAGTATATACAGACAGCTACCCACCAACCATCAAGCTAGTCTTAACAAAGTATTTCCTTCATTAGAAAACACAACAAATCAGAAGATAAAGGAACTTAGATCAAATGAATGTGCAGTTCTCGTAGCAGGTTTGTCTTACGTTTTTCTTCTTGAAAAACAGTAGGGGAAACAAGTGGACACTGGCATAATTGCTGATTTTTTCTTGCGTATTGCATTTACGACAATTTAAAAAAAAATACACAAATTTGTATTTGACAAAACAAATTTTTACTTTGCCCAAAAGATAAATATTTAATGTGTGCCTTTTGAAAATGACATGTTAAGATAACATTCCATTATAAGAAATGAAAAATAAACTGTTAGCAAGAATTCAGAAGATATAAGTGGTGTAAGTTGAGACTACTAGTATATATGCACGTTTCATTTACTTAGTACTTGTACTCAGTATTGACATGACTGAAGAGCTCATTGATTTCACACGATCATACTTGCTGCATACAAATGTACTCTAACCGCCTCAGTGGTCTTGAATTGGCTAGATGTCATACTGATGAGAAATTTGTAGCATGAAATATCTCGAGAAATAATGCGAAACGTATGTTTCACATGAATATAAATTGGCGCAAATGAATATTTTTCATTGGCACTGACGAGAAACATAGTTTTGGTGCAAATGAAATGTTGATTGACGCATATGCAATACAACGGTAATTTATAATGCTTTGTGTTATTTACATACACAATTTCCTTTCTAGCTATGATTAAAAATTAACTGTCATTCACAATGAATTTATTTTTTCTAAATACTAGTTGAGAGATGCAAATTCCATGAATACCACATACTTACAAAGTCCATTGCGAGCAAGGAAACAATTAAGAAAGGACAAAAAAGAAGTAAACATAGCTCGAAACTTCTATCTGTTTAAAATTTACTAAAACGACATCAACAAACTTTAGCATAATATTTCTTTGTAACTGTTAATCACCGTTGACTAACAAATCATCCATTATAACTAGTACTGATCCAATAGTATCCACAAATATACAGATAATTAAACATAAATTGGCGTTTCAGCCCTGTTCTAGTAGTCACACTACTAGGATTTGAAATCATAGCTATTCCATGACATACTTTATGAATTGACCCTTCCAGCTAGACATTCCGTACGTTGTATAAATTGTCCCCTCTCTTCGAAAATCTACAATAATCATTTGATATAAGCCCATCTCCATTCTCTGAACTTTTTGTAAAAAGAGTTTTCGTGAATGTTCACTGATAATAGAAAAGGGTAGACATCTTAAGATCCATAGAGATCAAAGATATTGCAAATTCTGTAATGAGATAGAGGACGAAAAACACTTCTTTCTCAAATGCCCTAAATATAACTTTTATAGAAACAAATATTTTGACTTCATGAAAATCAATTCGGAGTGGAAAGATGCTGCTAAAGATGACATGCTTAAACTTAAAATAATACTAAACCCCACATCTCACAGTCAAATTAAAAATACAGTTTCCTTTATAAGACAGTCATTAGAACTGAGGACGGGAGACCCAAAACAATAATTTGAACTGATACTTTTGAATTTTAATATTTTTTTTGATATTTAACGTTTACAGTAAATACATATTTGTCTATTTTAAGGAGAATCAGTTGCAGGCAAAAGTAGTTTTATAAACTTGCTGGTTGGTGTTGATTTATTGCCTACAAGTCAGCTGTCTTGTTCTGCAACATTTTGTGAGCTACGCTACAGCAGTAAAAAATATGCTGTGTGTTGTACAAAAGAGGGAAAGAAGACAAAAATAGACATAAGTACCCCTGAGGGAATGGAGGAATTAAAACAACAGATATCCTACATCACTGATGACGTAGATGACAATGAAAATGAGAAAGTCGAAATTTATTGGCCATTTGATATTTTGGAAGTAAGTAAGAGTATATAGAGTCTGAGCGTTTGATTTGGCATTGATGCTTTTGACTGTATTTGCGCAAAACTCTAAGTGCTGACTTTTATATATACTCGGTCTCAAGTAATGTAAGCATATTTTCTTTTTACTTTTCTATTAATTAACGTCACATACTATTATTAAGAATTTTTTCCAACTTGGGGTCATCATCTGATATGATTATGACTAAGTTAGTGTGCTTGCCATTTGCCGATTTTGCTCATATAAGGAAATATTGATTAAAACTGTATTAAGTTTATAAACTGTACTTTTACTCTCACTATATTAACCTTAAACGAAGAAAAAATTTTCACTAAATCTGAGGTACACACACCAGTTATGTATCTATAATAAAAGATAGTGCGATTCGAATTTGTAATCGTGCCAAGAAACACGACGGGTGCAACATGTCGAGCCGGAGGTGCTTGCTAAGGCTCATATTGCTCAGTCTTTAGTTTTCTATTAATTGTTTTGTAGAACGGTGCAGTCTTTTTGTCAATTTGAAACGTAAATGTTTGATTATGACATTGATATATTTTGCCTCATTTTTTCTCTATTAATATAAATCTTTTACACTGTTAATAAAAATATTTGGTTGAGTAATAACAATTACTGACAAGCTGACTTAATTTATTTTTTATTCAGGATGGAATTGTGATTGTTGACACTCCTGGTATTGGAACCAGCAAAGAAATGACAGAGAGAATACAACAGTACTTAGAAAATGCATTTGGTTGTATCTATGTTATCAACAGCGCATCTGCAGGGGGCGTACAAAAAGGAAGGGTATGTTGTTTATTAATCGTCAATAACTATTTGGAGTTTACGTAGAAATATTTGCACAGTTTATGTTTCAACTATCAGAACGGTAAAAATTGTAACATGGAATGGCATCCATTGCTATGGTGGTAATTATCTACTTTCCTATTTGATGAAGATAACATACGATACCATGGATGATCTTTAAGTTTCAATTTGAACGCTTAAAACAAGAAATGAATCCCCAATTTCTTGGCCATGACTGACCTCTATAATCAAGGTAATTTACCTTGTTAACGTAATGTGAATTGGCGTAAAAATAAAGAATAACAAAATTAGCCTTTGCTTCCATATTTTCCCTTATTGTCTTTTAAATTTTGTTGTACGAGTTCCTTTACAGAAATCAATACCAACAACCTTTTTATGTTACAGATAATGGATTTCCTCAGAACAGTGATGAATTTATCAGAGGAAAAATTTAATCCTCAGACAACTATGTTTGTATGTAATAAATGGGAACAAGTTCCTACCCATGACAAAGATGAGGTGATGAAAAGTAACAATTACAAATTACGGCAATGTTATCCAGATTTCAGAACAGATCAAGTATATTACCTGTCTACTGATAGAGTGAGTACAATCATAATTACATAATTATTATCTCTCATCTATCTGAAAACAAATAGCCAAACTGCTCAATGATTCAAACCAATCTTTACAATTGTATATTAGTAACTCAGCTTTTTTTTTATTGTAGTATAGTTTTTCGTTTTGTGTAAGTGAAATTTTAATGTTTCCAGGAGTCCGTCCAACAAAATACTAGTTTATTTATTACAGTATTGGTGAATTTAAAAAGATGAAAAAATAATCTACATTTATTATTATATGCTTTGTTGTAAAATACCAATATATTGTATGTCAGTGATTTAAAACTATTAAATTGATTATTTTTGTTTCCCCCCCTTTAGGCAAAACAAGCTCTACCTCATGGACTAATTCTCCAAGACCACAAAGCCATCTTGAGGGGAATTAATAAATTACTCCCAGCTAGTTTGGAAAATAAACATGAAGCATATTACCGGTAAGTTGGTAAAATGCAGTCTGATTTCACGTAGTTGATCTTTATTATATAAAAAAATACTCTGGGTTTCTTTTTTATGACAATTTGTTTTCTTAACCGTTTTTTTTTTATCTATGCTCTTTTGCGCACTAATTTTTATGCCGCTGCCAAAGATAAAAAAAAAAATCAAACTTGAGGAGAGTTAAGTGCTTTACGACTGATGCCAAACGTGTTCATTGCATTATAAATTCGGTTTAATTACTAGTTTTTAGCGTACTAAATAATAAGTCTGTTATATTCGAAGATTTTACACCCACAGGTTCGATGCAATTTCTAGTCGGCGTTTCTTTCCTAAAGTATCGCCGGTCTAGTAGTTAGCACACAAGGAAATTGATAGGGTGTAGAAAATCTTAGTATTTTGAAAAAATTTACATTCAAAACAATAAGATTATTAATCTTTCAAGCGAAGATACAAATGTAGCCTTCGCCACATTTAGCATACACGTTTGGGATTTTTTTGTTACCAATGTTTTTCATTTTCCTAAATTACCCTCTGTTTCGGTGTGTGTGTGTGAAATATATAAAATTTTAAAACATGCCTTATTTGAATAGGGACGTTATCAGATGTCTGGTCTAGATAGAGAGGCAGGCTCACTGAACTAAACGTTGCAACAACATTTTGAAGTGTCTGTATGTGTCATTTTTTAGCAGAAAATATCTGACCCTATCTACTTTACTACTGTATGTAGCGGGAATTTAAATTCTTCATATCCTTGCAGGACCTACCTTTTGTAGTTATTGTTGATAGTTTCTCGTCTTGATTATGCAGCGCATAGTATCATTTGTAAGCCTTGTATCTCTGATGAGTTTTACATGGAATTGATCTCACATTAATCCAAATGATCGGTTTAGAATCGAATGTGAAATCGTTCTGGTCGAACAACAAATACTACACGTATCAGGTGATATCCATACTGTCTTATTTTTGTTGCACTGCAGTGTTTCTTTTGTTCCTTTGATTTCCTCTACTAGATTGTTGGTGTTTTTCCTTCAGTTTTAGTTTGTAACACAGATATTTTTTTTCTATTAACCGATTTATGACTTTTGAACAGCGGTATACTACTGTTGACTTTACTGTCCACCTTACCTTCTATATCTTGTTGATGTTCTTGCAAAATACAAGAATAAGTAAGAATTAAAATAACAAGAAGAGAGCGAGTTAGGAAAGTTTGCAAAAGCATTGAACAAATATTTGTCTTTACAGATGGCTTTCGACAGTTTTGAAAAGAACACAGTTCATACTTAAAGTTTCAAAATATACACGGAGAGAAAATATTGAGAATTTGAAAATCCAAATTCAAAATATCGAAAAGCAAATGTACAATCTACAACAGAATGCCAAAGCAAGCATACGAAAACTGCAGGAAGAAGTCCAAAACGAGGCTGACGGGCTACATTATAAAGTTATAAATCTCCTTTCATCACAAGACTTCCTGCCAAAGATTACACAGTGGGAACCATCCCAATGTCCACAGGCGGATAAAAAATGGAAGAAAGTGTCGGGTTCTGCCAGTGAAGTGATTGCTCAGAGACTTACACAGGAAATTAACAACTGGGAAAGACGTAATGGTATCAAAGCAAGCATCAAAGATAAAATAATCGGTCGATTCAAAAGAGATTTTGAATTAATGGAAGACCAAATAAATGATATAGAAGGTATATGTTCACTAAAGCAGAGTTTGGTTGAATTCATATCCTTTATCTTGTTAAATACAAAAATTTTTTTTTTGTTTGAATTTGTTTTTTGGCAAATATGAAGTTTATCATAGATAGTGTTGGTCTATGTTCTTTTCTATTTTCTCAAGTAATTAATATGACACAGATATTTTTCTAACAGACACTTGTTTTATCCTCTTATTCCAGGAATGCAACTCATGTAGTGCCTATGTCGTATTTGGCACAACCTTCTATTGGTTTTTGGCGGGATGCTCTTTAACATCGCGTTCGAATTTACATCCCAACTTTGATTCTAGCGCGACCGATGAGTCTTAAGTAGAAGAAACGCTTATGTTTCGTAACAAGTTATTAGTCTGGTATCTTTGATGAATGTTGTACAAGTGCCTTTGATATAAGATGTATAGTTACCTAATTCATATAGTTTAAATAAGATGAGACAACAATCAGTATAATAATGTTGATTAGTACATATACATTCAAAAAATATAGATGATTAAATACTAAGTAGATGTTATTTAAATTAAATTTGTTGTTTTAAAATTTCAATATCAAATCATTTTGAGTTGATAAATGTACATCCCTTGTCCTATCTCTGATTTATTGCCCAGGTCTAGATTTTCTTTTAGTCCTTTTGGTTTTATCAACTTTTTAACGTTTTGTTTTTGTATCAACATAAATGTATAATATATAAATCATGTAATGTAGGTATTACACAAATGATTTACAATTTTCCTAGGTATGTTTCTTGGAGACGAAACACGAATCCTTGCAGACTTACAGAAAACAATAAGAGGACCGAGGAATAAGAAAGATAAAATGAAAGGTAAATGTGATAAACAAAACATGGTTGGAATTGGAGGAGCAGTTGCAGTTCTTGGAACACTAGGCAAAGAATCGAAAGACGTTTTAAAGAAATACAAAAGAGACAATTGTCATTTAAAAATGACAGAAGTTACCAATTTGTATATTCAAAATATTTTGAAAAGTAAAGAACTAAAAGAGAACTTATCTAGATTTGTACAGCGATACGCAAAAGGAATAGACAAAATTGCAGAACTTATTCCAGATTTTCTGGAGGCAGACAGACAGATGCTTGCTTCTTTAAAAGTTGAAGCCGAGCAAACAAAAGCAGATAGCAGTCCGGCTTGCTTACAGTCATGTATTAGTTTGCAGAGCGGTTTAGATTTATTTTACGTTGACTCTATGATGCATGTGGATTACCAATTATCCGATATAGATTGTAATTGGGACGATAAACTAGGTCAAGGATCATTTGCTGAGGTATTCTTTGGAGTACTTAACTCGAACGATGGAAGCAAACATGATGTTGCCCTTAAAAGAAGCAGAGACATTATTGACAAAAAATCAGTCACAGATATTCTCTTAGAAGATAGAACAATGAGGTATGAGTTTTACCCTGCTCCAAAAGGTTTTATCTTTATTGAATAATTTAAACTTGAAATTGAAGAAGACAAAAGTTTTGAATTACTTTAAATTAATTAACTTCTGTACTGGTTTTTTTCAAGAATATTTAATTTTTTCGAGAAAATACAAAATAAAGATGACAATCTTAATTGAAATATATCAAACAATATAGTTTACTACTAATAAAGACAGGCTAGATGATGACCAATGTAATTTCTAAAAACAAATTGACGATAGTCTTATCAACTTATCGAGTACATTGAATTATACAATTTTCAAAAGCTTGAGCTCCGAACTTGATCATAGTGAATAACATATAATAAGAATACTTCATTGAAATGCTTGAATATTATGAAATCGGGTTCGAGAGGCAGTATGGGGCACTTTCCATTGAAAATATGTGGCACAAATTTACCACCCGAGTTATCTTTCTGTTATTACATGTTAAGTCAATTTGTGTAACTAAAGAAGGGAATAAAAAGTAGGTGAAATAAGATCTGAGATTTGAGTTTTTGGGTGAACATATATAGAAGAATAACTATTTGTAGGGAAAATAAATTCGAAAATTATCACTTATCTAAGAAACTACACTTTTCTTGCTTTTTCTTTATCATGAAAAGGAAAATCACAAAAATACTGAACTCAGAGAAAAATCCAATCGGAAAGTCCGTAATCACATGGCAAAATCAACAATACACATCAAAAACTTTCATATTCCTGACATGGTACAAGCATGGAGAAAATGGTGGATTAAACCTGGTTTTGATAGCACCAACCCTTTCACTTTGATGACAGTCCCATCAAATTCCGTTATATTTACAATGATGCGTGAACTAAACAGACATAATAAATAAAATAGTAAAAAATATGGGTGCAGCAGTCATCATTGTGTAACAATTTAACAGAACACAAAAACATCTATCTACAAACACATTCATTGATTCGCGTGTCTGACGGCAGAAAATTTTATACGTCACATATATGAGAGCGGCTGGATCTGGATATATTAGAAAATTGAAGCAAGGAACATTACAAAGATGCCAATTACATTAGAGAAGATACATGATCACTTTTTCACTTTTTCCAATTAAACATTTAGTATCTAGTCGAAAGTTGTCTCCTTGACAATCATAACACATTGCATGAGAACCTCTTTACAAGAAAAGTGCTCTTGAAAGATTGTTGTAAGATTGATGTTCCATGTGAAAAACTTGAAGCAAAAACATTTATGTGATTACAATGAATAATACTCTTTGCCATGACTTTATTCTATTGCCAGGTAAAGATTTTTTTTTCAATATGGTCATTGGAAAAAAATATCAAAATAAATGAATAAAAAAAGAATAACAACAAAACTGTAGAATATTAAATATCGAAAATAATGATAGAATATTCAAATATATATTTAAATCTGTTCTAGAGATGCTAAGCATGAAAACTTTATAGCATATCATGGGAATGCACTGCAAAGAATGAAAGGAGGGAAGACATACTGGGTGATGATAATGGAATATTGTGCTGGTAGTTTAAAAGATGTTTTTGTGGACAATCACTCCCAATACAAAATAGAAAATCCGGCCAATTGCAGAACCATTTCAGAGAAAGAATCTGCGTTTAAGGAAATGTCAGTATTTGGTGTACAACTGTGTCAAGGGCTAGACTACTTACACAGCAAGAAACTGGTTCATCGAGACCTTAAGCTAGAAAATGTATTGGTAAGGGAAATAATAAATACTCTTTACTGTAAGGAATTATCTATTCTAATGATGCCAATCTGTTTGTGTGATTTTGTTTACTTTTTCGTGCACGATTACAACCTTGATTTCATTGTCGATTCAATAAATTGATTAATCGATTGATTGATTGAGTGGTGACATTTTCTAGTTTATTTTAAATATTCCGTCGTCAACTTTATAAAAAAAAAAATGTAAAAAATAATTTCAGAGAAAAAAAATGTAATATTCGTGCTGTATTTTAAGTTTGTGTTTGACGTGACAAAAAGATCAATGTCGTATTCTTCTACGTACTATGCAAAATACAAAATATATATGTAAATATAACAGCAAACAAACAGCAGATTACAATAATCCGGATTTAACTTGTCAAAAACTATTACATAAAATTGATGTGCTATTTTTTTTTTTTTTTGCCTTAGTTTACTCAAAAGAAGATAGTAAAGCTCACAGATGTTGGTTTGACAAAACCAGAGATAGACATATCTGGTACGATGACTGGATCTCCTGTCTACATGGCACCGGAAGTGCTTATTCCTAAAGGTGTTTACAACAAATCAGCCGATGTATACAGTTTGGGTATAATGATTTGGGAAATGTGGTATGGAATTGATGCAGCGGATCACATCGGACCAAGGATTATGAAAACAATCGAAGCAGATGTCACGAGAGCAGACGACCCATTACGTCCATTGATGAATATTCATCAGAAACCTGATGGGGAATGGATCAAGTTAATTGAACGTTGTTGGAGTCCCGATTCAAGTAAACGACCGTCGGCTGCAGAGGTGTTGAAATTTTTCAAAAATGTTTAAGAATAAACATTCTATCAAAATGCACCTTGTTTTTGTAGAACTCACACAGAGGTATTTCCCTCGGGCATTTAAAACGCAAATGCAATAAATTGTTTTTATTACTAATTTTATTTAACATGAGACTTAATATTGCCAGAAAACTATGATTTTGAAAATCAAAGATATTATTTTAAAAATATTTATTTATCTATGTTTTCTTCTTTTCTTCATTGACATGCCTTATACTGTATTCTGCAATGTAAATATAGTGACAGCTTATCAATACGGTGGATTCAAAACGCATTTGGTGGTTATCCTCTTTAGGGAAGTTTAGACCTAACATTTGAAAGCCAATTATGTAACTTGTCAAACAATAGACAATGTGTAACTTCTACAATGTAAATGCGACATGCTTAAATTGTCAGTCAGTAAGCCATTTTACAAACGTTTGTCATCATAGTGTATATGAATGTCAGCCTCGGGATTACACATGGCAAAATAACGTACCTCGAAACGTTCAATTTGTATGAAGTTAAGGATTTCTTAATTCTTTTATAGCTAGTTTACTTCGATCAACTGATACGGATGAAGGATATTTGTTTTCAACGGATATTAAGTTCAAGTGTATTTTCCATTTGTGATTGTAGTTTTAAATTACCAACAAAACAGCTTGATGCTTCTAGAAATCAAATGTTTCAGCCAGGTTTTTTTTTGCGAATGTCCTTTCTCATTTTGATTTGTCCTTTTTGGTGACGTATATCTATTATGGCTTAACCACTGTTGGTGCTCTTAACATGTTTTAAAGCACTATATGGTGTTGGCTTTAAGTTTATCTGGTACGTTTTTTTCTTCATATTTTTTACGTTTTATATGAGCACTAGCTAATGTACTGTAGACTTTCATTAAAGTATCAAGTCGAAAAATGTGTATGGTGAGGATAAAGTGGAATTCAACAAGTAAAGGACAGTAGTGGTTTCCCGATGTCCAAATTAACGTGACTTTAGTAAAGAAAAAGGCAACAGTAGGATACCGGTGTATAAAAGTCATACATCGACTGAGGGAAATTAAATCCGGTTTGCAAACTCAAACCAAGGCAAACACATCAATTATACGAAGAAAACAAAGAAACAAAAGGAACACTGAAGTGCAACAAAAACAAACACCAGCATACATTAAAACAACAACATACATTAAAACACCAACATTTAGGGACGACATCAAAAGTTCAATGTAGGATAAAAAACTTAATTCACATAGTTTTTTCGCTAACCCCCCTACCCCCCTTCTTAACTTAATTTGGGAAAAATTGATTTACCTATATGGATATATGTAAAATCGATTTTAGATTAACAAAACTTGCAGCAATGTTGACCCCCCACCCCCAAACTATTCGATTTAAGTTTTTTATCCTACATCAATCTTTTGATGTCTTCCCTTATAGTAACCGATGTTTATATAAATCGACAGTAGTTTATTTTAAAATGTTCAAATCTCGAAATTTCATTTGGAAGAGACAAATCAAGACAACAACACAAATATTGAGGGAATCGTACGAACTCAAATGAAAGCGAGACCGGGGTGGTTCGACATAGTTAGTATCCCCAACTATGCATGCACCACCCACCATGCTAATAGATACTCAGTTAATGACAACAATAGAAAATAGAACATACTCGGTAACATTAAAGATCATGTTATCAACCATGGCGTTGTCAGTTTGTTTTAGATTTATGAGTTTGACTGTCCCTTTGGTATCTTTCGTCCCTCTTTTATGACTATACTGGTATGTAAAACTCAAAAACTGCGAACATATTTTCCTGGTGATTTGAGACATCGACACGTTGTATTGGTTCACCAATTACTACTGGAGACCCAACAGCTAATACAAATTTCAAATGTGAATTTTACGCCGCATTTGATTCATAAAGTACTTTTGTAAAAATGGAACCTGCTTCCATGGACGAAGCGTACTATCGCATCACCGGCAAAGCTGTAAAATATGAATTTAGATGCATTGTTAAGTTCTTAAATATATTTTAAAATACACTTTATATATAATTCCAGATAAATTCATTTGAACAATTTTTTTCCTACATAATGATATTGTGTAGTACATGAAAAAAAGATCACGTTTCTAAAAGCAATATTTTCCAGTTCCACAGATACAAAAATAACTGTAGTTAACAAGGAGTTGGGAGAAGCAGGAACAGATCATCATTGATGACCAAGATTACTAGATTGTTTGCCAACCAAAACAATGCGGTGAAGGCTATGGGTCAATAATTGGTGAAAGTCTGTCAACTAATCACAGGTCAAGGTGGCCGGTTTTTTTAAAATTTCTAAACAATCAGTCGCAGTTTCTTCCTACTATTTCAAACCTGAAGTAACTGGTTTTTTTATGAGAAATCTACAACTCAAAGACTGGGATGGCCAGCTTGAATATTGGTTCGGGCTATTTAAGATAGATTTTGTTGTGAAACATCTAAAGAGCATTTTTTGGGGGGTTCATTTTTAAAAACAAATGTCAAAATTACAACTGGATAACTTCGAATGTCGAGTGGTCATGACAATAGATCACATTTACATAAAACCAAGTTTAACACACCATTTTCTGCGGAAAAAATGTCTGTTCCAAACTTCAAATACGACAGTTGCGTATATTCATATTCCGTCTTAATGACATTTGATTCTGTCAGTTATTCGTGAATTTACCTTGGAGTTTGTCATTTTTGGTGTATTTGATTTATCTTTGGCCCAAGTGACACTTTGTCTTTTGGCTAAGAGGAGGGAACATAAGATTTGTGAAATTGAATACAACAGTATAATGGTTTTAGTATAGCATTTATCTGTAATTTTTAGATGCTAAACGTTTAGTGATTTTCAATCTCTAGTGTTAGTAGGAACATGTTTTCTTGGTTACGAAAAGTTATATCTATATATAAACATATGAATTCGGTTTCTATATTCAACATCGAAAGTGTTTTTATTAAGATTATGCTGTCTTTCTTGACATGTATTGATACACTGCTTTCCAGCATAATCTTAAAAAAAACAATTTGATGTTGAATATAGAGACGGAATTATCCTTCCGGAGTCCCCGAGGCGATCGAGGTTTTTTTGTTTATCTTTTTGTCTTTTACATTTCTTTGACATAGTATTTTTGTCATCTAACAGTCCACAAGCAATGTTATTGTCCCAGTCCTAGTAAATAAAGATGTGTATCAATTTTGTGCGTTCTAAGCGATTTTCTGGATATTTACCTTCAGTTTAGAAGTAACAGTTTGCATAAAGGGTTATTAGGGCAGGAATATTTTCGTAGTATCATCGATATTACAATGTATACAAATTTAGTGGTCCTACATTCAGACTTATTCCGTAAATCATATTAATCAGAGTTCTTACAAAACCTTCTAAAAGTTTTATTTATATGTATAGAATGCATAAGTTCTACTTGGATAAAAAGAAGAACTACTGAAATAAACAATTGACACGTTCTAACATGAATTTTAGAGATTATTATTCTTTATAATACATAGGAGCCTCAGTGACCAATTAGTCTAAGAAGTTCTACTACTGTAATCACTAGCCAGTCAATACTGGGGTTGAACCTCGCTTGTGCGCTAGCACTCGACTTTTATCTTAACTGTCTAGGATTGTCAGTTTTCCTATCAGAGGTCTGTGGTTTGTTTCGGGCACTTGCTCCACCTATGAAAACTGACCGCTACAAAATAGCCAAACAGTGGCGCTTAAAAGTGGCGTTAAAACACTAACAACACCAAAACACCTTTCTAATACAATGTTTAAACAGTGAAGCCAAAATGAGTAATCGATGTTCTTATCTCACAAATCTCTTAGGAATATACAAATATATGTGAAAGAAAAACCAGCGAAGGAATCACATGAACTCCAAAAGGAGCGTGAATATAGTTGTCAAATGTACTAGGATTATAATTTATTATGCCAGACGTGACCAAGTGTTTCGACATGTTGTCTCTTGTCATATATTTATCCTCCGCCATGCCCATTTAAACTCATTAAAATTTTCACAATCGAGAAGATGGAACACTCGATAAATTTATCAGACGACTATTATGGTTTCTACAGCTCCAAGACAGAAAAAAACAAAACTCTTGTCAGTTGAGACACTGACATATTGTATTGGTCAACCAATTCGAGATGGTGACTTTGAAGCTAATGTAGTGTCTATTTCAGTTAAAGTTTCGTGGGTAAACTTAGAATCGTAAACATCGTTGACAGACATTATGGAATTACCTAATGAACTGAAAACCTTATTGGTAACAATGAAGTTGGATGGAAAAGAGCCGGATTGGAAATTCACCGCCAGTTCTGACCAAGTCTCATTTCAGCTTACTTGCATCAAGGTCAAGGAACCAGTAATTCAGAAACCTGAGCTGACTTTGAAAAGTTAAAACAAGCCACCATCTAACAGGAGACGCAACACTAACCGTTACGCCCATTTGATTGCCACAAAAACAACCATTGAGCCCGCTGCAGAACAACAACAAACCACCAGCGTAGACCACAACACTCAGACCGAAGCTATAGACACAATAGTCGGCCAAGTACTAACACCAACAAAGTACAAAGGGGAACCAGTTGGAGTTGTAATAAACAGGGATATTGTCACCAGTTCTTACAACCCCAACAAGGCCTGTCAACGTCTGATCTACTACACATCCACAACAGACAGTGCAAGCGCAGTAGGATCGACTTCGATGAAAATTTGACATCAACGACCCAGATCTACTGCGCAAACCACCACATTCTTCGCCCGTCAGCATGAAATCCAAAGAAGCAATGCAAGCAGCCATCTTAGCAGAACGGCCCGATACTTCGTACCAGCCACAACATCGCAGTTGGAGTGAGATGAAAGCCAAACGACAGACAGACCCAAATCTCTAAATAGGTATATTAGTCCGCAATATCATTCAGATATTCTACAGGCATTTTCTAATGTAGAAAATGATGGTTAAAACTTGGTTTTACAGCTAGCTAAACCTCTCTCTCTCTTGTATGACATTCGCATAACATTCATAATATTGGCAACGATGTGTGAACAAAACAAAAAGACATGAAATTCGTATAATTAAAAATGTGCTCGTGGTGTTTATCCATTA
Organism: Mytilus edulis; assembly: GCF_963676685.1. NCBI lineage: Eukaryota > Metazoa > Mollusca > Bivalvia > Mytilida > Mytilidae > Mytilus > Mytilus edulis. The sequence continues at coordinate 14,831,208 of NC_092344.1, forward strand.
AGATATGTAAAGGCCATACGATTAGGAAGATGATACATTGTGAAATAAAAAGATTACAATTGAAAACCTGAAATCATCACGTTTTTCATAAATTTGAGTTAAAACTGCCCATCTCTGTCAATATAAAGGAAGAGATCAAGACATGACTACGACCACGAAATTGTAAAATTTAAAAATAAAAAAAAAATAAAAAGTATAACAATAGCAAACTCCGAGATGAATTATTAATGTATCGATCATTGGTTAGTAGGATGACTTTTGACGGGTGGGAATGATTGTTAAATTTTCAATTAGATAAAATAACCTACCAACGCAATTGGCCTGGCTTCATTTTCAATTTTTCTCATTTGCAGTTACTAAACGATAAGTGAAAAATATACCCGGGATTTGTCGCTATTGCTCTATAGCATGTCAAATGTGTGACTCGCTATTAACAATGCATATGATTAAACGTTGCCATCAGACTAGATATGGTCGTGTATTTATATATCCTGTACAGTAAAATTGATTTCATCTTCAACATGGGTTTTACTGCCCGGCGGATAAGTCTCAAGGGGTGATATTCTGTGTTTTTCAAATATATGTTCAATCCGATCTACTAAAGGAAAATGATTAGATATAACTAGTGTGGATTAAGGAAGTTTGTTAACAAAATTATAGACTGTTAAATGCAAAGGCTTTTGTTTGTCTTATGAAAGCAGAGACCTTTAAACTTTAATTTGAAACTCTAACACATGCCAAATATGCGTGCTTTTGTTATTGTGATATCATGGATGAACATATGTATAAAAAATGACAATACGCAATCGATTCGAATGTTCAGAACATTTGATAGACTTGATTTTTCCGCACATTATTACGTACACTTATTCCATTCACTAGGTATAACCGAGAAGAAATAAAAGCTTGCAAAACAAACAAAAAACACATAATAAACGATGATCACGTAAAAAATAAACAATGAAAATTAAAAAAATATCATAATTTCAAAGTGTGCTGAGTATATAATTCGAAACCAAATGTCTGGCAATATATCGGTCTAATTATTTTGATAATTGTCTTTTAACATGTTATCAGCAATAGACCGATGAATTTGCATATTTTCATTTAAGCTTTGTTTTTTTCCAGACGTTTGTTACGCTGAACATGCATTTCCTATAGTTTAAATGATATGTCACTATTTGTACTGCGTAATTTAAGGATTTAAAACAGAAATACTTTTCAAAAGCTAGGTGTGTACAAGGTTTCAAATAACGCCGTCTTTTAAATGTAATTATAAAATGAGTTTATAACCCGGAAGTACAAAATAAGTTTGCTATCAAGTTTTTACCACGAACTATAGAGTGATATTAGTAACAATGTAGCTCAGAATCAGAAGCGTGAAATCAGGACAATCGAGTGTACAACACAAAATGGCAAGTAGCTTTGTCAAACGGGCAAGCTATCATATAACCAGCGAAGAGGATATATTTAAAATTCCAGATGTGAAAACTGCAATGATGTTATTGAAGTCATGGGGACTGGAAACAAAAGGACTTCGGACGAAAGACCAAGCTTTGCAGCGAATATTGGATCATTGGAGAACAATCTCCGATGAACAACAAAAACAATCAGATGAAAAGGTATGCGTTTATTACAATGTGTTTGTCTGTGAATGCATAATAGAATTATTTTTATTATTGATACAAACTTGGATAGGTATATACAATATTTTTATATACTTTCATTATAATCAATATTTTCAGATCAACAGATATGTCAAGGACTCGTCAGAGAAGTTGAAATCAAATATTGAAAAACTGGTATCAAAATTTGAAAGCATGATAAAGTTTTATAAACAGTTGTCGCTCACTCACCAGAAAAGCATTTGTGAATCATACAAGAATATCGAGGAAATAGCTCGAAGTAAAATACATAATCTGAAAAATAGCCAAAGTGCACTTGTTATTTCTGGTAAGTTAATTAACATTGAGGGTTTTATAACATAACTGTATTTATGTAGGCATTAAATGAGTGTAGAGTTACAAATAAATTATCACCGATGCCGGGCTGCACAGATCAGTGGGGCTCAGATTAAAAAATGTACAGTTCAAAACAATCATCAACAATTCCGATTATACAGATTACTGGCGGTCAGATCAAATCAGGTCTAAACAATAATCAACGATTCCAGGCTAACAGATTAGTGGCGTTCAATTCACAACAGGTCAAAACAATCATAAACGATTACAGGCAAATACTTATAGCGCTCACGTAAACATAGTCATCAACTACGCAATGCTATATACACCAGTGGCACTCGGAGCAAAGCAATCCAAAACAAAAATCAACGATGCCTGACTCAACTTATCAGAGGTGCTCGGAACAAAACAGGTTACCAATCATCCCAGATACCAGGCTATTTACATAAGTAGCGCTTGTATCAAAACAGTTTTACACTTTTATGTCATCATATAACGAATTTTTAGAGCATTAAAATCGAAAATTTTACAAAATGTTGTGCTAGTATTGACTTGCTCTGATGGTTCTAGCAAAAATACATTTGTCGACAAATCGGGACATAGTAAAGAAAAAAATAAGTGCTGTTCATATGAGTGTTTTTTTGTTTAAGGATGCATGTTTATGTCATGAAAATAGTGATTTTTTTCGCTTTAATGCAATTTTTCATTAATTTTTTTCTGTTTATTTAGGTGAGCTCGGTTCAGGTCAGACAAGTTTTATAAATCTCTTGCTACAATCAGATATTCTACCAGTCGAAGAAGAAGGCTGTACAAGAACTTACTGTGAACTGAAACAAGGGGGTGAACCCAAGGCAACCTTGTACAGCAAAGACCCAAGTACTATGGAATCAAAGGTCACAGTACTTGATATGAAAGACCAAACAAGCAAAAAAACACTGAATGATTTTATAACTTCTGCAAACGAGATGATCTATCATGAAAAAGTAACAATAGAGTATCCTTTCGAGTTTTTAGAGGTAGGTTGGAATCTAAAGATTTTTTTAAAAGAAAGAAACTATAAAATAAATTAAACTATAAAGCAAGTTATTCATATCAAAATGTTTGTATCAAATAAATAATGGAAATAACTACATGGCTTGATATTAAAAAATTGTATTACAATGTATTACAATTTTTTTCCGTTCGTTACCTACGCTACCTACTTAAACCTGTTTTCAAAATAGTTTTGTAGTTTGATATGACTCCATTTATTTCACCTCGAAGGGCGGATCTTTAAACGCCAACACAATGCAAGGATACTTTTTAAGAAAGCGAAACACTACGTATTCATTAAACTGATATCAATCATCAATTTATATCATAATACAGAACCAGAGTGACTCACCAAAAAAAAAAAAAAAAAAAATCCAAAAAAGAACATATTTTCTTACATTCGAAAATGTTATGTGTATAATAATTTCAATAATGAAATGATAAAATAATATGCGTGTTATACATTGATAAAGCAGAAATCCGATAACACAGAACAACAAAAAATACTCAGGATAAGAGAACTACTAATGGTTATTCGGAATAACCAAAAACAATGCCTTTGATATACATTAGTAGTTGATTAATTATTACAACAAAATGTTATATGAGTTAATTCTGTGGCTCGCATCCTGACGCGTATTATGATTTTATTTATTTTGATGAATATTAAAATCTTTATTTGCTACAAAAAAAAGTTCCGCAATACATACAAATCTATTAAGTGTACATAATATGTACTATACTATACTTTTTAGAGTGGTATACATGTACTAGACATTCCTGATCATATTGACACTTCTATACCATTAGAAGATATTATATCAGTCCTGCCACCAAATGTAGTGTTCATCTATGTTTTAGATTTTTCTAAACGTGAACATATTGAGACAGGAAAGGTAGGTAATGGTTTTGTCAATCTGTAGCTCAATGTATCAGAGAAAAAAAAAGAGAGAGAGAGAGTATGAATTTTATAGAATCAAATGTGCTCAGTGCAGTTTAAGAACATGACAGTAGAAAAAAAATGTACAAGACAATCGTATGGGAAACAAGGTTTCTTAAAATTCGACATTTTGCAATAGACTTACGTATGGTGTGGATATTGTTTTCTTATCGATAAATGCCCGCAGCTAGGATTTGTGCTGATGCAATTGTAGTAGACAACTCGTATAGTGTCAGTCTTTTTTAAAAGAACTTCCAATGTCGTGAAATACAAAAGATTTCTTTTCTTTTTCTTGAGAAAACTTTTTTTAAATGCCCCTTTGTGTTGCAATCATCAAACAATATACTACTCGTATTACCATTTTCTTCACTAATATTTGTCATTTATGTCTTGTGTTAAAGGTGGAAGATTTTATTGCGCATGTCTGCAGAACGTCTCAACATGGTTTCTCTTATGAAGACGTGATGGTCGTCTGCAATAAATGTGACGTCATCCCTGAAGAACAGCTAGATGACGCTAAGATAAATGCGAGAGATCAGTTATTAAAAACTTGTCCGGAACTGAAAGACGACCAGATTGCATTTCTGTCAGTGAAAGAGGTAATGAGTTTGCATTGTAGTAGATTTGTAACAGAAACAAGTCAATGACATGATATACCCTTTTTTAAGTAGTATGATAACACAATTATAAAATTTTTTAAATGTCCACCTATATAGTTCAAAGTAATGAAGCATATATATAATAAAAGATAAAATTTCAATATAGTTATTTGAGCTAAGAAATATCTGTCATAATATCAACATTTCAACCGGGAAAAGGGGTATATAATTAGTAATAAACCTTTCTAACACTTTACACTTCATGATTTTCGAATCGTTTAAATGACCCTGATATATTATATAATTATATATTGTTAACTGTTTAATAGATGTAAAACAATAATAACATAACAATATATGTAAGTCAGCACAGAAATATCAATACAGGCATTATATTTACATATTGTAATAAGATTAGTGAAGAAGTAACAATTATATTTAGCATTTTTAATTGTTTTTTTAAAAGCATAATCGCTGTCATTTCTCTTCTTCCCAGAAGATAATTATATATTTTACGGACGACCGAAATTTTAATTGTTATGTTTATGACAAACTTATTCATATGGCGGAAAGAAGTTTGATATTTGTATGCTGTATTTCAGTTTTATAGGGTTTAGTTTATAAAATGGATCGACCATTTGGAGAAGTATAGTTAAGCCCTTGAAATTTGAAATAATCAGGATGATCAATACGTTCTAAGCAATTACAGCAGATAGAAAATTAAATCAATAACAAACCCGTTGAAGAAAGAAAAAGACGTTTCAAAGTAAAGACCATCACTACTAAGTGAGTCGAAATTTTAACATTATGAACAGTTAATTTTCAGAAAATGTTATTTAATGTCGGCAGCAAGTGCTGACTGTTCTGCTGGTGATAACATCGGGAACGAAACGTCCAGTGGTAGTTCGGTATACAATGTATATTCAAAATTGAATTGTTGTTTTTTCTCTTTGTATCCAGGAACAGCGCTTGGAACCAAGTGGTATACATAGTGAGGATTTCCAAGCAGTTTGCAAAGCTATTCACAATTCATTCTTAAAAAAGATGGAACAATATTTAAAAAAGGAGTACAGGTTGGATATTCACATATATTTCACGAGTTTATTTCTTGCTTGTTATTTTTCCCCTTAAAATTTCCTTCTTATGTCGTTGCACTTGTACATAGAATATATGTCAACTTCGGATAAATACTACAACAAACTAAACTGAATAGAGTGAAGAATGATATAGCACACTCATTTATGTATTTATTATATCAATTCAAAAACAAATACGAATACATGTATAATAAATTTTTGAAGAAATGTCAAATAAGAAGATCTATCTAAAGAACAAGTAGAGGATGAAATTGATTACATTAAGATCTTTCTCTTTTATCCTTTATGGGATAGTTGTCTTACTAACAGTCATTTTACCACATCTCATTATTTACTTATTGTGAATGTTCGCCTGTTTCTGAAGACTGTATATTTTCGTCTAGCAGGTTTTGATACTTGATATTCAAAATTGTTCATATACGAATACAAAAATATACCGATTTAACAAATAGTTGCATTACTAATGTTGGTTAATATTTTACAGATGGTTATCACAAGTACAAAAACGAGCCTTGTACATTTTAAAAGTGAGTAAGCTTAACAGTAATAAAACACTTGAAGAGAGAAGAGAAATGATGGCGCAAGTTGAAGTACGCATTGAAAAACTTGAAAAAGAATCTAGGTTGATAATTGGCAGACTCCACGAGGAAGTGGATATGGAAATCGACAGGCTTTATAATAAAGTAGTAGATTATCTGAATTCTACTGATTTAAAATCTAGTATGACAGTCTGGTTGGATGACCAGTGTCCAAAACCTGATAGAAAATGGAAGCATTTAAAATGTGCTGCCGAAAATAGCATTGTTGAAAAACTCCGAGAAAAACTAAATGAATGGGAAAAATCAAGTGCAATCAAACTGAAAATTCAGAAACAAATAATCAACAAATTTAGTGAAGAAGTGGAACTTATGGAAACCCATATGAAGAAAATTGGAGGTATTTTGTTATGATCAAAGATTAAAAAAAAAAGTTCCTTGGAAGAAGTTCAAGCTTTCAATCTTTATGATATAAAATTGTATATGAATTCAATACTTTTAGATAAAAACATTTTAAGTTGATTACTATTAGCAATGCATTTGTTTCCAAACTTTTTCAAGGTAAACTGTAAACTAAGTTGTCGTATTGGTATAATTGGATAAACAGCACATTAAAAGGTAAAACTTAACACAACAAAAATACAGAAATCGAAGAAACTTTTAAAACAGAAAGTTCCTTATCAAATGGCAAAATTAAACCAATGAATAACAACTGTCATTTTCCTGACTTGATACATCCATATCCTTATGTAGGAACCGAGCTTTCCCTTTCCCTATTTCAATGACGATGAAATTGTGTACTAAGTATCTTTGTCCGATTGTTTTTATATAGTCGATTTACATTGCAGCAATGCTAGCATGTGGTGATTCAACGGCTGTGGTGAACCTGCATCGATCTTTCAAACATGACAGTCCGGTGAATCTGAGAAGTTCCCCTCAGTCATCTACAAGCAAACCTCAGAAAGACAAGAATAAACTCAGTGATTTTGTTTGTGGTATTGGAGGATTTGACAAAACTGTCAAGAAAGAGATCAAACCTATTTTCAACAAATATAAAAAAGAAACACGTACACATCTTATGTTCAAAGCAACAGATATTTACCTAAGATGTTTAATAAAGAATCCACAACTTAAAGAAACTGTAGGGAAATATATAAAACGATTTTCGAAAGATATAAACAAAATTGCCAAGATGATACCGGATTTGATAGCAATGGATAAACGATTGATGTCTTCATTAGAATCTGAAGTCATGGAAACAAAAGAAACTATTCATGTTATTCCTGAAAATCTACGCAGATGCCTAGTCTTACAAGGGGAACTTGATTTATTCTATGTCTACGAAATGTGGCAATTGGATTACCGACTTCGGGATTTAGAATGGAATGAAAAGCGGAAATTAGGGACTGGAAGTTTTGCAAATGTTTATCCTGGTCACCTGAATACAAATGGAGAGAAAGTTGAAGTAGCCATTAAAATGTTTAAAGACCCCCTCCAGACAAATAACATTTCAGAGTTGTTACTTGAAGATGAAACTCTAAGGTATGATTTTATTGAAGCATATTGCATAGTTATCAAAGAAATTTCAAATACTAGTATGAAATCCTTGTTTGCAACTAAAGTTTAGGATTACTTTCATCAGCTATGCCAATAAAGGAAAGTCAAAACAGTTATTATTTAAAAGCATCTAAACAAATCAAACTAAATAAAAACCGCCAATCCGACTTAAGTTAGTTTGTGTGTGGGTACTGAAATATCTAGAATATTTTCATATCTGGTGCATCTTTCATCTTCATGTTATCTTTAGAGCTAATTTTTTTTTAATATGCCATGAATTACCAGTATGGAGAAAGCTTTTATATGATGTGCCTGTTGTTCAATCCATTTCATATCTTTATGAATAAAATATGTTTAAAATCAAATACTCACCAATGATATACATGAATATTGTAATTGTAGGGAGTTGGAGCATGACAACATTATCAAATATTACGGAGCTACAATTCTACAAAAGGGATCGCCACAGAAGACATATTGGATTATGATTATGGCTAGTTGCATCACAAACCTGAAAGAAATTTACCTTGACAAGAAATCTCCCCTGAAAGAAGACATCCCCTGCAAGCAGACTAAAGGAACAATGGAATATGAAAAGGCCAAGACTGCAATGGTTCATTATGTGGTCCAACTATGTGAAGGTGTATCCTTTCTTCATGGCAAGAAACTAGTACACAGAGACCTAAAATTAGAAAATATTTTGGTAATGTTTGTTTTTGTCATTTTTGTCATTTTTTTTCTCAATTTTTGCCCGTCATTCTCTATTCTTCATATTTTATTCCCCATAAGCTCTATATTTTTAAATGTTTGGACTAGTTTTCTTTATTCTGTATTTTTTTGGGCCCAGTTTCTGTATCATTATTCTCCCTTTTTCTTTATTCTGTCAACCCCATCTAGACCCTTTAATATGCAAAATCTTTATGTCCCTACAGTGGCTTTAAAAACAATATCTCCATAAATTCTTCTGGAAATGTACTTTACTTTTAGAAGTATGACAATCAAGTTCACATGATTTATATTGAATGTTAACTTATATTAGTAGTATTGTCAACAAACCTAATTAATCGGATAAAAGAAAATAAACATACTATGAACCAATAAAAATCCAGGAGACTTAATTCAGATGCAAGAAGTAACTATTCCAAATTTTTTAGAAAAGCACAAATGGTATTCACTAAAATATTGTTCATGCTGTTATTTTAGGTAACCAAAAACAAAGAAATAAAACTTACAGATGTTGGCCTAACAAAGCCAGAAGAAGATATTTCTGGAACATTCGTCGGTTCACCAGTTTATATGGCTCCAGAAGTACACGAGCAAAAATCAATTTACAACCGGAAAGCTGATATTTACAGTCTTGCAATGGTGTTGTGGGAAATGTGGTATGGCAAATCCATTAATGATGAACTGGACGGGAAAGTCAGAGGGAGGCTCTCTGTTGAAATAAGAGGAGGGACTCGTCCCATGTTTACAGAGGACCAAAAGCATACTAAACCACCGGATGAGTGGATAACATTTATAGGAAAATGCTGGGCTGCAAATCCGAAGTTCCGACCAAAAGCAAAACTGGTCGCAGAATTTTTCAAAGATTCGTTACTGAAAACTGTGCATTTTGTTTGAGTTTATATGTGTTCTTATATCTAATATCTATACATGTATAAATGTCTAGTCTTTAATAAATGATTTTTAAGATCATTATGGATCTTAAGCAAGAGAAATTGAATTATTCTTTTCTTTAGAAAACACATTTGCAAGTTTTATAGGTCAGTATTAAAATGTGTATCATATGTTGACTAATTAATCACAATTGCTCTGATTTGTCAAAAACAACAGTACATGGTTGAAGCACTTTATAAAAATGTATACATTAGTAGACTGACGTATCACAATTGCTCTGATGATTTTGCCCAAAACCACAGAACATGATTAAAACACGTTATCAAAACGTGAACATATGTATAGAGATTAATACATGGCCTTTTCCATATCAGCCTGGGTATCATCCCGAGACCCCCATATCAGCCCGAGACGGAGTCGAGGTGCTGATATGGGTCGAGGGATGATACCCAGGCTGATATGGAAAAGGCCATGTATTAATCGCTTTATCATATACTTCCGACAATAGTTTTATGTAAGGCAAATAAACTAATGCAATAACTAAAACAGTCAAACATTTTATAAAGAAAATTAAAATCATGAATCAAATATACTATACTGAGTTGTCCAACAACAGCATTATACTCCTTATATACTTATGGTAACATTTCCTATAGAGGCATTTTGAAACATTGAAAATTTGGAAGAGTTTTACGATCATTACTACTCCATTTTTGTTGTACTATAAAATGATTCATAATTGTCAATGGCATTTGTTAGCAAGTATTAAACTATCCCCACAAAAGTTCCCGTAAATTTTGACGTCGTCATAAAAAAACATCTGACGTCATAATGGAAAAGTAAACAACCGATACCGGAAACACCGGAAGTAACTTGCACGAGAGGCACTGATATGGGTTTTTTGCACGAGAGGCACTTGGTATGGGTTATCAGCCCGGGTGGGAAGATATGGCTTGTGCACTTCCGCCCATTACACATATGCAAAAGCTATCATATTAATGCTAAGTATATGATAAATACTGATAAATCACAATTGCTGTGACTTATTTGCTCAAAACCACAGAACATGACGAAAAACATGTTATCAAACTGTAAACATAATTATGTAGACTGATAAATCACAATTCATATAATGATTTTGCGTACAACAACAGAACATAATTAAAACACGTTTACAATTGTGAACATTTGCAGACTGATAAATCACAATTACTCTGATGCTTTTGCCCAAAACAACAGTTCAAGATTAAAACAAGTCACCAAATTGTATATATATGTAGACGGATAAATCACAATATCTCTGATGCGTTTGCCAAAAACACCAGTACTTATTAAAACACGTTATCAAATTGTGTAAATAAGTAGGCTGATAAATGTTCTGATGCATTTGACCAAAACAACATGATTGCATTCTTTCTAGAACTGAGAGCTCATTTGAAAGGTAACGTAGACAAGTTTAAAATTTCACAAAATATTTTCTAAACCAGCATACAATATTAACAGCTGCCTAGTAGTCTAGTATATAGTACTTTGTATTGGATTTATGATATGAATATAAAAAGTTGAATCGATTAGATACAAATTTTCAAGCCAAAGATGCATACAAATTTGAAAATAAATATGGAAATGACTGAATTAAAAAGAAAAATTAACGTTGACAAATAAACAATGAGTATGGGGATGGCTGACGCCTTAAAACTAGTTTAATCCCACCACAGTACGAGCCTGTCCAAAGTCAGGAGTGTAGTTCAGTGGTTGTCGTGTGTTGCTGTGTTACGTATTTGGGTTTTACGCCCCACCTACGATAGTAGAGGGGCATTATATTCTGGTCTGTGCGTCCGTTCGTTTGTCTATTCGTTCGTCCGTCTGTTCGTTCGTCCATCCGTTCGTCCGTCTGTCCCGCTTCAGATAAAGTTTTTTGTCAAGGTAGTTTTTGTCCAATCAACTTGAAACTTAGTACACATGTTCTCTCTGATATGATCTTTCTAAATTTAATGCCAAATAATGCTAAATTATAGTTTTGACCCCAATTTCACGGTCAATTGAACACAGAAAAATGATGGTGCAAGTTTCAGGTTTAAAGTGTTTGATTAAAGTTTTTGGTCAAGTTAGTTTTTGATGAAGTTGAAGTCCAATCAACTTGAAACTTAGTATACATGTTCCCTGTGATATGATCTTTCTAATTTGCCAAATTACAGTTTTTACCCTAATTTTACGGTCCACTAAACATAGAAAATGATAGTGCGAGTGGGGCATCTGTGTACTATGGACATATTCTTGTTGTTCATCATTTTGGCGTAAACTAGGCCGTTTGAATTGTTTGGCATTTGTCATTTCGGGCCATTTATTTTTAAATGACTATGCTGTATGGATTTTGTTTATTTTTGAAGGCCCTACGGTGACCTATAGTCGTTAATTTCGGTGTCATTTTGTCTCTTGTGGAAAGCTGTCTCATTGACAATTATATCACATCTTCTTTTTATAAATCAAATTAGACAAATGCCAGATAACCATTGTCAGTTGATCATATTCATCTTACGTCCATTCAGTACATCACATATAGTTGACCTAATACTTAAAGTCATACAAAGTTAACGTTGACCAATTAACAATTAAAATTAGGCCAAAGACTGTCGAACCGTTCGGCATCGTTCAACTCTGGCAAGACAAGTTAAAACTTGCAACTCAAAGACACAGATTTGTTGCCAACAAGTCGAATGTCTGCCTAAATTTACTACACAAGAAGCATATGTGCAAATGTCCCATCTTTTCCATCAAATACAAGATTAAAGCCCTTAATCACTAGATTGTGAATAATTTCACAACAAATTACACAGGTAAAATGAGTATTATTCATATTAAAACACTTTTACAAGTATGTCATAAAAAACATTTATTTTCAATTCGGATAATCGAGAAAAAAAACTTATGGAATCTATACTCATTTGTAATCAATATGCAAGTTCAAATTTTCCAATCTAGTTTGTTGTCTAGACGGGAGTAGCAGATTTGGTTCCTGATATTTTAAGTTTATGGCATTAAAATTATTAAATGTTAATATGCTACATGTACAATTTACAAATCTATTTTTTTTTTTTTTGCCAAAGCAAGTTTGTAATTTCATGAAGACGATGCTCTTTTTATGATACAAACAATTATGTATCACTGTTCCAAAAAATGAATACTAGTCTGGAATTTTATATAGAAATGAACAATTTGGTTTTAAATTTCAATTCATTTAATTACTACAATTATAGAGTTATGCACTTACTTTTTTAACATAACAAATTAAAAGTCTTTTAATTGTAAAATCAATCAAATACATAATTCGAATTTAAAATATAAATAACTTTTATAAAAGAACGTAATCGTAAGGAATATTGATTGATTGATTGTTGGTTGCTTTACGCCGCATTAGCACAAAAAGGCTATATCGCGGCGATCGTAAGGAATAAAACCTTAAACTAATTCACCTGCAGTCGGCAATAATGTGTCGTCACACATGAGCTAAACGGCAGAAACTTCTTTAAGAAAATGTGCAATAGGTTGCAATGAACCTGTAACTCGCATGCAGTCAGTGTAAAAGAACAATGATGACTACCAAAAATTAGGTCCATTTATCAATAGAAAAAAAAAGTAAAATGAAAAAAAACCATATTATATTTCTTAGTCATGAAGAACAAGAATGTGTCGATAGTACACGGATGAACCATCTGCACTATCACTTTCTATGTTAAGTAGACCGTGAAAATGGGGTAAAATCACTAATTTTGCATTAAAATTAGAAGATAATATCATAGGAAACATGTGTACTAAGTTTCAAGTTGATTGGACTTCAACTTCATCAAAAACTACCTGGACCAAAACTTTAACCTGGAGCGGGACAGACGGACGGACGGACGAATGAACAGACGGACGGACGAACTAACGCACAGACCATAATGCCCATAAATGGAACATAAAAAAGTAAAATCACAAATAAACTGAACTCCGAGGAAAAATTCAAAAAGTAAAGTCCCTAATCAAAAGGCAAAATCAAAAGCTCAAACACATCAAACGAATTAATAACAACTGTCAGTGGCGGATCCAGAACTTTTCCTAAGGGGGGGCCCCGCTGACTGACCTAAGAGGGGGCCCGCTCCAGTCATGCTTCAATGATTCCCTATATAATCAACCAAATTTTTCCCACGAAAGGGGGGCCCGGGCCCCCCAGGGCCCCCCCTGGATCCGCCTATGACTGTCATATTTCTGACTTGGCACAAGCGTCTGCCCATGTTACATAACATTCCATGAAGTGATGTCTTAAATTTTATCCCTGTTATTTTAAACTAAATGTAAACTACAAAAAAATACTTTTGAGAAATTAAGAACATGAGTGTATGATTGAATTTATGTTATAAGTGTTTCACTATAAGTATTACATAAACTAAACATTGTCATTGATCTATCAAAATGAATATAGGTCAGATAAACCAAGCCAGCCACCCATGTCATCTTATAATCGCCACCTACACCGAACATAGTTGATCGTGTTGCTTACGGTATGAGAAAAGGATCTTATCATGTAAATTTTACCTTGATCACGGATTCATGAAGATCTTTCAAGGATATCATATACCAAATATAGTTGTCCTATAACCAAAAAGTGAAAAAATTACATAACAAAAAAAAAGCTTTAAACAAATCTTACACCAAAACCACCCACGAATTGTAATCCTTCATATGCTGAGACTTGTTGCAGGCCAGACAAAACCTTAACATTTTTACCACTGATGACAGAATGTTGTATCAGCAGGTCTCACATCTGAAACTTTTAAATTTGTGGACCCAACAGACCAGACAGTTTCCTTTTCATCCATCCAAGTCTTGATATCTTTTATAGGGGTTTCACATCAGCCTTAATCATTCGCATGGTGAAAATATCTCATTTTAGTATTTATTTTATTTTTATTGCCATCAGTCATGTTTAATCATTTGTTATTCTTTTTATGTGGCATTTTTGAAGATCTTGTAATGTTCTCTATCATTTTCTCTGTTTATAGTTTATACCGTAGTATCTATATCAGTTTGGCTATGTTGACTAACTGGTTGACATTATTTTGTATCAATTTATTTCGATTTTTAAATGGTTCGCTACCCAATATAGTTTTTGACAAAAACGGGTAAAATGCATCGCTCAGGTGTTATAACTTCTATAAAAGAGGGGCGAAAGATACCAGAGGGACAGTCAAACTCATTGATCGAAAATAAACTGACAACGTCATGGATAAAATTGAAAAAGACAAACAGACAAATAAAAGTACAAAACATAGAAAACTAAAGACTAAGCAACACGAACCCATCAAAAACTGGGTGCTACGGAAGTGTAAGCACATCCTGCTCCACATGTGGCACACGTCGTATTGCTCATGTTATTACACACCCGGTAAATAGTCTCATTCGGTAGGTCAAATTCATTAAAAAGGGAAGGGGGTTGTAGTTACGACGTAAAGAACATATCCGATATCATCTGTGAAACGGTTATTCCATAACGGTCAACCAACTCGTGATGGCGTCTGTAAATTTACGAAGGGATGATTTCAACTTCACCATTTGGAACTCTTATTTTAATAGCTTCCTTGTGAGCAGCAATCCTATATCAAGGAAATCATGATAGGAAATAAAAGCACGGGAATATCGTATCAATTGGGGGAAATATACTCAGTATGCAGGCGCTGCTGGAATGTTGCTATAAAGAAATAGAAAGTTCATAATTGGGAAGCTGAAATCATCTCTTTTGTTGTAAAATTTAATTTCAACTGACCCACATTTACAATTTCTAGATGTAAGTCAATGTATGAGGCCGACTTAAATGTATCTGTTGTATCCTTTATCTGTAGTTCGATGTGATATATGTGTTTAACAAAGTCACCAAATCTTGAATTATATAGTGAGAGAACATCATCTATACAGCGTAAAGTAACACCAAGGATATTGCTAACTTCTTACTTTCTTCGTAAGAAGTTCCTGTATAAAGTCAGCTCATAATAATACAGAAACGAGTCAGCAAGAAGAGGGGCACAATTGGTTCCCATTGGAATGTCGAGAGTCTGTTGAAAAACACGCCCTCCAAACGTAACAAATATGTTGTCAATCAAGAAATCAAACATCTTGAGAATGTCAGTTTCAAAGAATATTTTGTTTAAACCAGAGTGATCCTCTACAAAGTAGGGTTTATTTTCTTTAAGACAAGATACTTGTACTAGTTTCTACGTTGTCCATTCTTTTTTATAAAATAAAGCAATACCAACTCTTTCTATTTGTCTTTTAGTTTGGAATTTGGAATACTTGTGTAAAGTGTAGAAAAGTCAACAGTTATTACTATTGCAAAATGAAAGAGTCTTAGATTCTATGAAAAAAAAGATCTTTGGATTATTTTTAGTATCCTCATCTGATTCACGCCACCTCCTTAATAGGCAGTTTTACAACAACTTTGAAGCCCGGCTTTGATTGCTGATAAAATGTTAACAATTTAGAAAGCGGTTTCGTGTAGCACTTAGAGACCCAGCAATATACCGTTGTTTGTAAGCACACTTCGTATTTACTAAATTTAGTCCTGGTATCTATGATGAGTTTATTTATGTAGTTTAGTTATCCAATACAGTGATGGAAGATCCAGTTCTTCATCTTTGGTTGAAATTCCAAAAGACCTATGATTATCCGGGATTTCCTCTTTGGTAAGTGTCGTGAGGGTATATGTTGAGTTTCCAAGTGAATTGTCAATACCTTATTCACTTAACAAGCAGTTAATGTAAAGAGTTCTACACACAAAAACGATGTTGTTTGTGGCTTTATCTGCGGGGACAACATATTTTGTTTTGCAACATTTGGGTCTTTAAAGATTGACATAGCATGGGTATTTGTAGACCCATTCAGTTTCTTAATTCTGATTTTGTATCAAACGACCTCACAGCCTTAGTTATTTCGGAAAAAGTATATCTCGCGCTTAGCCCATTGCCTGGCATAATCCATCAGTATTTTCAGGGCCGTAACTAGGGTTCGAATTCAGGGGAGGCAGGGGTTTGGTGGCCGCAGATTGAGGCCCCCAAGAGAGGGGGATTGGTGGGCACAGCCCCCCGCCGTTTTTTTTCTCGCAGTAAAATGGCTAAAAATGACCCGTTTTCCTTCGATTTACTTGCTTTAATAAACATCAGTATTGCTTGAACCTGGAAGTAATTTTTATGCAAAAACAAACTGAGATGCTGTTCGGGGTGACCCAAGGCTTCATCTTGAAGGCCGTACTTTGATCTATAATTATCAACATTAATACATTGTGACCGCGGATTTAGTTTTCAATATGGCTAAAAATCACCCGCTTTCCTTCGATTTCCTTACTTTGAGAAATATCAGTATTGCTGGATCATTGAAGCAATTTTTATACAAACAATTATTATCTGTATTTAAAGATATTTTTGTTAGAAATCAAACTGTTAAGTTAAAAAAACAAATAAAGCAAGATCATAGAAAGCAAGATATTTTTTTTTGTCGAGGACTTTGAATTCCAATATTGTTGAAAGCTGAACAGACATGTATATAACTACAACCAGGGACTTTCTAAACTAGTATATACTTATATTAGAAAGTCTCTACTTCAACGAATGGGAGTGTTTAACTACTAAGGCATTGACCATAATGTTCTCGTACGATCCGCCGGGAGACGTTAAAAAAATGACCCAACAGCTGATTCAGCCGGTAACGAATTTCCGATATCATAAAAGATGAAAGGGAACTTCCTCTGCTTAATGAAGCCCCTAAATAAATGTGAATAGTTAAGTTTTATTCAAAATTGTCGAAAGTAAAGTTTCATATGTGTTCTCGTACGAATACTGAATAAGAGACGGACGGCCACACGAAAAAAAAATTACTGAAACGGTTCACTTTCAGTAAAAAAAATCCGGAAAATGACAGATATATCATGTATCATGATAACACTGTTAAAACTGTAAACTTGTGTTGTTTATAATATAAATTCAAGTTCTTCGTGTAGTACATATTGTCAATATTTCATTTTATTACTTCAAAAACAAAATTTGGTATTGAAAATTCAGGGGAGGCAACTGCCTCCCCTGCCTCATAGGTAGTTACGGCCCTGATTTTGAAGTTGTATTTCCAATTGAAGGATTTGGGCTCACGGTATTTCGGACCTTTGGATAACACATTTCGAAAGGAAAAGTTTTTGACAATGTTGAGGTCAACGGTAATAAAGTGGCCAGTCGGATTATATGTGAATTGGGAACTAGCACAAGTGCAATCGGGAGGGTTAGACTTGAAGTCATCAATATTGAGATCCTGCAAAACGTGTTTGTAATTGAAAATTTAAGTTGCAATTGGTTGACAACTCTTGTTCAGACATGTTGACTTGTTTAAGATCTTTTGTGCAGCTGGCCAATTTTGCTATTTCTGTTCCTCTGTATTTATTTTAATTTATGTAAACATGCATTGTGTTCAAATTCATCTCTAAGGGCAATAACTTTTTTACAGATCAATTGATGATTACAACCATATTGACTTATTTGTTTATTTTATTTTACTGATTATTCTTGCTATATATAATACTGTTGCTTTATATTCATCCTAGTTTCTGTTCTAAACCCCATAAATGGGTAATACAAATAGTCATTCAGTGGAGATAATTCCTAGAAGGAGTCAATCAACAATTTCAGCCATGTTGACTTATTTGTAGACCTTATTTTTCTGAATATTTCAACTATGCTAAATTCTCTCAATCTGCTTTATAACTCCTGTAATGGGCCAATTGCATATTTCTGTCATATTTAACTTATTTGTTGCTTTGGTTATTTCAAATTTTTAAAATGTCTATATCTGTAGAAAGTTTTCAAAATTTCAAAAAGCTTTAAAAAAAAATGTCCACTGGTAAGAACCCATCAGGAATATAAACAAACTGGAATTTTAAATCAACTCATACAAACCTTTCAAATTAGATTAATAATTATTGATTATGTTTGATATATAACAAATACATTATAATGTAACAGTTTATTGATCTAGTTAACAATAAGAAATTGGTGGTTTAGCAATACATGTCTTGTGATCAAATCACAATTATAAAACAAACAAACAAACTAAACAATAGGTAATAAGAAACTGTTTCTTAACCTATTTATTATTTTAGTGTTTAGCTTAAATATTGACGTAAAAAATACTTGGCCATGCACTGTACCTTACAAGCACAATTCAACTATACATGCAATTTGAAAATTTTTCTTATATTTTCATTGTACAAAAGTCTAAATCTGAACTGTGTTAGTTCAGATTTAGAGGTGCCTTCAACATGGTCCCATGTGGGTTTTTTTTAATGTTAAAGTCTAAAATGTTGATATAAACAAAGCTACTTATCTTGAATCTGTTGTATATTTATAAAATAAAAGAAGAAAAAGTTATAAAAAAATAATAATTAAAAGACACTTTGCTAATGTATTACCTATGAAATATTCCAAGCATAATTTACCTTTTGTTTTTATTGTTAAGTGTTGGAAAAAATAGTGAATTACACCCACTTGCTCTATCTTGATGAGATACAAATTGATACAGCAAAGTAAGTTGATGAGATACCAATTGATACAGCAAAGTAAGTTATTTTGCTTTGGGAATCTAGATAATCCTTTTAAGAACAGAAGAAACCAATAGAGGTACAAAATACATATTCAGAAAAATTCTTTGAAATTTTCACCTTTTCAGATGAAGATACAAGAATCAAACATGACTATGTTAAAGATTTAAATTAATAACAGTGTTAATTAGGTACTGTAGATTCATTTATTTTTCGTGGGTATCAATTTGTAATTCATTCACAACCAAGGAAATTGGTATCCAAGGAATAGTATCCACCATACTTTTTTGCAGACCCCATATTTACACGTATAAATCAACAACCTTAAAGTACAATGTTTTCAGCAATATAACAAATCCACAAATAAAATGTGAAAGAAAATGAGTAAGAAAATGAATGTTTCCAACATTACTGATTCTTTTGAATCTGACAAGGAAGGGAAATAACCACCAACATTTCTTTTTTCATTGTGATAGGGAAAGTTACACATATTGAAAGAGGTTTGAAAGGATCCCCATCTTTTTAATAAATGTTTAATGGAATATATATATCTGCCAAAATGGACTTAAAGAGTTAAAAAATAATTCAATACATGCACATTGATGATGTACATCAAACTTAAATGCAAAACACTCAATGCTGAAATGTAAAAAAAAATATTTTGATTGCTACCAGTGGGTATGAATCATTTAATATCAAATGTAGTGAAAAGTCTATTACTTGAATAAAACGACTGAATATATAGTGTATAATCAGTTCAAAGTCACTAAGATTCAAACTCATTTTTGAGATACCTGGGCTACATGTATTTGATATAAAAGGACAAACAAAAATTGTTTCCTAGTTTATAAGATCTATTAATCCATT
The DNA here is from genome assembly GCF_963676685.1 of Mytilus edulis. Classification (NCBI taxonomy): domain Eukaryota; kingdom Metazoa; phylum Mollusca; class Bivalvia; order Mytilida; family Mytilidae; genus Mytilus; species Mytilus edulis. Next base: position 14,851,024 of record NC_092344.1, read on the forward strand.
TAATGGAGACCTCATACATTTTTTTTCTTCAAATAATACAAAAATACATTCTTAAAATAAAATCTCAGTATTTGTACAATTTTTACACAATACCAATAACACTAGAGGGTGGATGGTATAAAATTTACAGTTTAACAGTGCACATGTACAAGCTAAATCATTTAAAAATCTTTCCTGTTGGTGTTGAGTGATTCACTGTGTAACAGTGTTTAATTGCTTAAAATTGGTTGAAGATCATAACCCTCTCATAAATAGCCCCTAATATACTATATATTTAGACTATATAGAGAGATAACATTCACATTTCCCAGTATTTACTGTAATAGTACTCACGAAAATTAATTTTTATAACTGAGCATATAATGTATATCCCCCTAAAAAGCCTTTCCAACTCACTTTCTAGGCAGTGTTTATTTTATAAAATGCATGCTAAGCCATCTTGTATCTACAACTTGTTTTTTAACATGTCAACAAAACAATTGGCAGCTTGGGATATTCCTACAATATAAATCAACTCATAAGCAGGTTTTGTAACTTTCACAATTCCCTCCCATTAGAATGTTCACACAGCAACATCTCCATTGCTCAAAAGTTCTTTTTCAATCTTTGGTTTTCTTCTTTTAATCGTTCTATTTCTGTTATCAGGTCATGATTCACTGAATACTGTTGCATTAAATGTGTCATTTCATTCTGAAAAAGAGATTCTAATGCTAATCATACAATGTACTTTTAAGAAATGTATACAGAATTTTAAATGACATTTTTTTTTTAATTGAAGAGTTGGCATTATTGCATATTACAGGCAGTTGATATGAAATAACAAAAATCTTCCCATGATATATAGAATAATATACACAAGTACTTACATAAAAATTTTGAGGGCATGAACTACACAACATAATTAGAAGCTACAAAACAGTCAGTACATTTAACTAATAATTTGGCATTTAATAAACAAAGAAAAAGTCACTTGGAAGTTTTAAAGATAAAGACTTAGTGTGGTACAGAGATCAGGCCCACCATCCTGGGTACTGGTAAAATTCAAGTCTTTGGAAGACAGAAGAAATTAAATAAAATTTTAAATAATCAAATTCCAGGGGATATGTTTACAAGATGTTAAATTTTTAAAAGAGTGGTTATTTCAATCTTATACTTCCAATAACAAACATCACTCTTCCTATACAGAAACAGAAAATATGTATTTGCCTTGCTAAATTGATAGACTTCTAGTAGACTTTTATAATGTCACTGTAGACAATAAGCCAGTGGTTAGTGTGTTTCAGACAAATTTTTTCCCATATTGCATAATCCAACAAGTGATATGATAGTTTTGATTGTTTGTCTCTAAATACACCAATCAATGTATTTGATGCAAGGAAAATAAGGCCAGTAATTCATTTTTGCATGGCAGCTCTTCCAAAAACAGATTTTACAGTCAGTGATTATTCTACATTAGATTGTAAATCTTAAAAGGTAAATTGGTAACAACTTAATTTTCTGTATACAAAAAAAAATTTGTGTATTTTGAATGTTACATCAGAATGGAGATTTTTGTATGTAACTTGCACAATTATCAATCATCTATTATGTTTTAGATTGTCCAAAGTTTAACATGGGCAACAAATAAACATGGGTAAGTTGACTAAATATTCTAATGCATACCTGTTGTATCTGAAACTGTCTGATCATTTCAAGATGCAGATTTAAGTATTGATTATGAATTTGTTCTTTAAATTCCTCCATGGAATCTTCTATCATATTGCGTATAAATTGAGTTTGAAAATTTTGTGGCACAGATCCATCAGAAGCACTGATTTCCTGAGAACGTCTTATAGCACCGTTTGATGTTAAAGAAACAGCATGAGCACCTTCTGGTGTTCCAGAAGTTCTTATTGGAGAATGGCCTTGACCTCCTGCACTTCCACTCGGAGAGTCATCTAATTTTTTAGATGCTGAAAAACTCTGAGACACACTTGCGGAGGAATCTGCTGTGAAACCTTGTGAATAGGTGGATTCAGTTCTAGAATTATGAATTGATTGCGGTCTTGTACTAGGTGACTGTTTAGGACTATTTCCTGTAGGCTGAGGTGATCGCTGAGTAATATCTGAAAACAAACCCAGAAATTACAAACAATATTTATAATCAAAGGGAGATAATACATAAAAAGATTGGTATGTTTTTTAAGATCTGGATAAATAATGTTATTCATTTAGTTCTCAGAATCTCCTTCAGCAAGTTTCATTCATTTTAACCTTTCTAAAATTTGTTGCCTTAATATTTCTTTACTTTATGCATTGAAAGTTACAATTGCATGTTATAATTGTACTATGTAATTGTAGTTTTATAAGTAAAGTTCAGAAGGATGTGATGTGTATATCATATTTCAGAACAGCTTGTCTCAATATTTAAAATAAAACAAACAACACCAAAGTTAGCACAAAATTTGTTAATGACATCTTATATAAAACTGAAAGTGAAATTCTTTCTCACCGTTATAAGAAGTGCCAGCTGGATGAACTTTGTGATTTGACAAATTATTAGAGAAATTAGAATTCCTTGAGTCAGTTGAACGCTGTGCTCTATCAAATTCTGGTCTATCAGACGTATCTCTAGTTTTTGAAAATGGATGTCCATCACTTTCTCCTCTATGATAGGAATCATTATATTCTAAATTCTGTCTCACTGCTACGTCATTATGGCTGTCCTGAAAAATATTTAAATCTTTTTCTTATTATGATTTTTATAACAGGATGCATGTCAGATAATTGTTTAAAACCATTCTTTTTCTGTTGCACATTTTATTGAAAAAGTTCAGAACATACAATAGTATCTATAACACTGTCAATCTTTCCATGATCTGTGGTCATATTCTTATACAAAACGAATTTTGAAACAACCACTAGTTGATGAGCAGCTATCATAATATAGGATACATAATTGGTGTATGCAATTATTTACCACTCGACAGATTAAAAAGAATTAATACCAAAGTGTTAATAATGCTGGAGCAAAGATTTTCTGCTGTCACAAAGAAAAATCTATTTTCTATAATGAATTTCAATTAAAAGAAAGATTTTGTCAATGAAATAAGCAATGCACAGATTCTGTAGCGAATAAAAATTCATTACATGTAATAACTAAATATTATAAACAATTTTTTTAAAAGATAGAAAATTTTACTTACACCATTGAATTGGTGATGAACATTAGAAGACATGTTCTCTCCACCTCTGGTCACTGAAGGAGAGGAATTTGTAACAAGTGGAGAGATTTTTATCTTGTCACCATATCTTCTACTTATACAATCTCCATCAGCTAATGGTGAAAACACACCACCTAAAATGGATGCTCAAATTAGTATAAGAATGAATTTTGTTAAATAAATAACAGCAATTAATATAAGTTTGAATAGTCTGTTTTGTTTCATATTTAATACAGTTTAGAAAAATATTTCAAATTTAAACTTCTTTCCATTTACTTTATATACTGATCCAGCATTCTAGTGAAGGGGTCCCTTTAAATAACATCTTAACTAAATCATCATAAATCATTTTCAATCATAAAATAAACAAACATATATTTTTCGATATGTATCATCTAGCTCAATTGGTAAAACTAGTTTCCAAAAATAAATTTTCTGTTATCAATTTACTACCATCATTTTGAAGTCCCTTCCTGCAATGTCCTAGTTAGGAAATTGCCATAATCTAATATTGATTTAAAATATGATTATGAGAAGTCCAAATAATTTAACTTCTGTTACAATGTTATATCTTCCAAATTCATTGTAAAATTGAGAATGGAAATGGGGAATGTGTCAAAGAGACAACAACCCGACCAAATAAAAAACAACAGCAGAGGGTCACCAACAGGTCTTCAATGTAGCGAGAAATTCCCGCACCCGGAGGCGTCCCTCAGCTGGCCCATAAACAAATATATACTAGTCCAGTGATAATGAACGCCATACTAATTTCCAAATTGTACACAAGAAACTAAAATTAAAATAATACAAGACTAACAAAGGCCAGAGGCTCCTGACTTGGGACAGGCGCATAAATGCGGCGGGGTTAAACATGTTTGTGAGATCTCAACCCTCCCCCTATACCTCTAACCAATGTAGTAAAGTAAACGCATAACAAAACACACATTAAAATTCAGTTCAAGAGAAATCCGAGTCTGATGTCAGAAGATGTAACCAAAGAAAATAAACAAAATGACAATAATACATAAATAACAACAGACTACTAGCAGTTAACTGACATGCCAGCTCCAGACTTCAATTAAACTGACTGAAAGATTATGATTTCATCATATGAACATCAGGCACAATCCTTCCCGTTAGGGGTTTAGTATCATACCATCATAACATATATGAAAAGAACATAACCCGTGTCATGCCAACAACTGTTTTTAGAATAAATGTGTTTAGTTCCGATGCAAAGACCTTATCAGTGACTCAATATTAACGCCAAAATATGCAATCTTTAATGACTTGACAACAGTATCGTAATTATATCCCTTCTTAATAAGTCTATTCAAAGGTTTTGTAAGTTTCTGAGGTGAATACTGACACCTTTGTGCTTTATAAAGAATATTACCATAAAAAATTGGATGTGAAATACCTGAACGTATTAGAAGTCTGCATGTTGAGCTATATTTACGAATGATGTCTTTATACCGATGATAAAATTTAGTAAATGTTTTGACTAGTTTGTGATATCGAAAACCCTGGTGTAATAATTTTTCAGTAATACATAAATTTCTCTCGTTAAAATCTAAAACAGTGTTACATACACGAGCGAATCGTACAAGTTGAGATATATAAACACCGTAAGATGGTGACAAGGGAACGTCATTGTACTTATTCCAGAGAATACCAAAGAAAGTCTGTGTTAACAGGACGTCCAACTTCCATTATGTCCAACATGTATCCAATTAGATTTTATAATATGAAATACCTGAGCTATCATTACTGTGATAGGAATTAGTGTTAAACATGGAATCACTTCTCACTGTATCTGTTCTAAAGTCAGCTGAATTATTTCCAAAGTCTGAAATATGTAAAATTAAAGATTAAAAGAGAATCCAACATAAAACGTGAAGTTACATCTAACTGTATCTGTTCTTAAATCAGAAGAATTATTTCAAAAGTCTGAAATAAAAAAAATTCAAGAATTACAGAAAATTCAACATTTAACATGAATTCATAACAAACTGTATCTGTTATAAAACAAATCTCTTTACAATGTCTAAAATTTGAAAAATCGATACTCCATCGCATTCATGTTTTTTTTTGGTTTTTTTTTTTACATTTTACGAACTAATTTTGTAATAAAGTATTTTTCTTTGTGTCTATTTGCAAATTTTACTGTGATGTATATTACATATCGGTTAATTCAGATTATCATTCTAATATAAAGTTTTGTGAAAGCTTTTCACATTAATTATTCTCATAAAGAGATATTTCTTTTACAGTAAATTATTTAATAAAACCTTTAACAAACCCTTATACCAACTCCTTTAACCATGATGAGCTCAAATTCTTGTTTATATAAGATTTGAATCAATTTTGTTCTCTTATAAGCCAAATCCCAATATTTATGACTAATCTTGCAAATGAAGAAAAAAAAAAGTGCATAGTTATAGCTATAGATGAATATACCATTTCTAACTGGAGAGAAAACATCTTCTTCTGCAGCTCCATCAGAGTGGTTATTTATGTTATTATGCTCTGAGAAATCTGAAAAAAAAAAAAAATATATTCTGAAATTTTGATGTTTTGAATAAAAAAATATCTGGAGAGGTTATAAAATATTAATGTCAACAATTGTTTTCAAGGGAACTGATTTTCTCAGCTGTCCTTATTTTGTCATAAAAAAATAGAAATACATGGTAAGTCAGATTTTAATGAGTCAATTTCTTGACCATTGGCAAATATATGAAATCCTATTAATGCGATTGCAATAATATCAGGAAGGAAAATTGCTGTTGAAACTATGAATGCATAGTCTTTATTATTGCAATCCTGATAATGTCACATTTATAACAATAATTTCAGAATTGACAGTTTTCTTTGTAATCAAAGAGCTGAATAGCTCTGAGGGGAAAGACGGCCCTTGTTTCTATTTAATTAATTTTTTTGGAAAAGGGGGGGGGGGGTTATCTTTTGATAGTCTTCATATAAAGAATGAAAAAAGAGAACAGCTAGAACATGTAGAAAGGTTGACAATATTGAAATCAATTGTTGTTTATGTAATTTCATTTCCTTAGTTTAGGATTCAATTTGGACCAATGGAAGAGATCTGCATCTTCTAAATCTAAACATTTGATTAAAGTCAATAGTTAATTATCTAAAATTCAACTGAACTCTGTCATTTCACAACAACTACAATTTTTTTTGAAATCTTGATAGTGTACCACTGAACTGCAGGCTATGGCCATTTTTCATTTTTTGTGACAGTACTCTTGGATTTTTGATTTTTTTCTTAAGAAAGTGTGGACTGAAAAATCTATTCAGTTTTAAATTTCCATTGATAAAGTTCCCAGTTACAACTCTCATCACCGGCAAACAGGTACTAATAAAAAAACAATATGATTGATGTAAACTGTGTGAAGCTTGTTTCCAAATCCTTAATTTGAAATATTTGTAAATTTCATGAATAAATAGGTTTAAACTACAAAATGCAACATTTTTAATTTTTTTTTTTTTTTCCATTACAATGATTATGTTGGTACACTTTAGTTTTAATGGAAGACTACAAATCCAATGAAATGTCACATTTTAAGTGTTTAAATACATTAACTTTTATTTTAGTGGATAATTACTCATCAGTTGAGGTGCTCCTGAATTGGAGGAAGATTCTCAAAACAGAATTTTTACAGAAAAAATCAATAAAATCGTTTCTCTCCCCTATCTCATGTAACCCCACGATCTTTGTTTACTTTGAAAGTTGGTGACATACAAATTAAAGTATTGCATGTTGATGTTTGAATCATCTACAGCAAACATGGTTGTGTTTAGATTTAACAAATATCAATTTGTAATTAGTGCACGATCTCTGAGAATGATTTAAAGCGTACAATGGGAGGCAACTCTCATTGTACCTAATTGATAACACCGTGTACTAGATTTGCCTCCCCTTGTTGCGTCATCCAATGCTTAGTTAGCATGTGGTTTTAGCAAGAGCATGTTCCAGCCACATTTTATTATGTATTTGATTAATTTTTTGTATTTGATGACAATGCGATGGAAAATAAGAGAACTAGGAAACCTCCAGTTTATCTAAAGGATTTCACTTTACCTTCTTTTGATATGCAGAACGAGTTTGCATCAGTTTACGAAGTTGGAGATTTAACCTCTGAACACGTGGTTCAACATGAGACTTTTGCACCAAAATCAGATAAAGCAAATGTTAGCGTTCATCCAAAAATTCTTACGTCTACAAACACGCTGAATGAACTGGATAAAACAATTGAAGAATTAACAATTCAGAACAAAATATTGGAACGGGATCTGTTGTTGGCTGAACAAAACGCGCACCTTGTGGCTATGAAAACTTTTGGTGTCGATAAAAAGACTTCATGTGATAAATCAGATAATGATAGGAATAATTGCCAAGCGAAAATTAAAGGTAAAGATTTTCCATATCTATTGTTCAAAGACAAACAAAAACGTAAAGCAGTTTCGGGTGAAGCAAGGGCCGCTAAGGATCGGGTAAAATACGATGTGCCATGGCCACATGAACATGCCCAAACCAAATCATTGAGTTATTCTGATGAAGACTTCGGATTCGTACAGTTAGTTAGAGGTGAACTATTTATTATGCACAACATAGAAGAACAAGCCATTTCAATGCTAAGACAAAAGCATTTAATTAATCTGTTATTTCTTGCCGAAAAATATCCTTTTACTGAGATTAAGGATTTTCATGCCGAAGTTTTGCGTTCGGTGGAAAGGGGTCACAAACATTGGTCTCATACGTTTTCAGAAGAACAAGGCCGCACTCTCGTCTCCGCCCTTAAAATGGACCTTAGAGGAAGAACTGAACGATAATAATCGCAATCCAATTTGCTGCTCCTTCCAAGCAGCAACTAGTCATTCTGTGGATCAATTTGGAGACTATTGAGATGACAAATTATTGCATATATCGCTAATATTATAATTTTTAAAAATTTTTATAATACATATTAATGATGATATTGTGAAACCTCCTGCTTTGTCAGGTGTGATTGCTTCCCCTGTTGTTGTTTTTTTTTTTTTTTTTTTGTTTCAGTTGTGTACTATATTTATGAGTAACAACTCAAATATTTTGATATTATTTTTAAACCCCCTGCAGTGTCAGGTGTGATTGCTTCCCCTGTTTTTTTTTTCAGGTGTGTACTATACTTATGAGTAACAACTCAAATATTATGATATTATTTTTAAACCCCCTGCTATGCCAGGTGTGATTGCTTCCCCTGTTTTTTTTCAGGTGTGTACTATATTTATGAGTAACAACTCGAAATATTATGATATTATTTTTAACCCCCTGCAGTGTCAGGTGTGATTACTTCCCCAGAATATTCAGGTGTGTTCTATATTTTAAGAGAGAGATCATATTCCCCTGCAGATGCGGGCGTGTTACTGTGTATGATTATCCCCAAGTTCGTTTAGAATATCTTTGAGGCAGATATGTTTAGTAATATTATTATTTTTTTTTTTTTGTTCCTTGCATTATAAGCGAGTTATAAGTTCACCTAGACTAAGTAGTGTTTAATAGTGTGATCACTAGTACCATGATTGTGTAGTGTAGAAGTCCCCCCTTTCCCTCCGCTGTATTTACAAGGGTGTCTATTTATGACTGAAATTATCTATATTTTTTTTAATGCCTTTATTATGCATGATGTAGCACTGATTTTGACACTGTTGTCAAAGATAATAATTACATGAATTACACATGAATTACAATGTTGTTGATGAAAATTAGTTTTACATATTTGTCATTTGCTTGATTAACGAGATTATTATCATGTACAATGTCAAGCTGTATGAAGGGTATCCTTCTTCTATTGAATTGTCAGACTAAACAGGATCATGATTACACACATGTTTTTTTTTTGTTTTTTTTTCTTGTTTTTTTTTCTTTCCTGTTTGGCGACTTCGTTTGGGTTAAGGTGCTTCATATTCACACTTGTTTATTGTTGCTTATTGATACCATGTTTGGTATAATTGTATATTATTGCATTATTATAATAAAGCACCTTTCGCCAAACACTATTAGTTGTCAATTGCGTACAATGGGAGGCAACTCTCATTGTACCTATTTGATAACGCCGTGTACTAGATTTGCCTCCCCTTGTTGCGTCATCCGATGCTTAGTTAGCATGTGGTTTTAGCAAGAGCATGTTCCAGCCACATTTTATTATGTATTTGATTAATTTTTTTTTTTTTTTCCCTTCCTTATAATTTATATTTAATCTTACCCAGATTGGGTTAAGGTGCTTCATATTCACACTTGTTCATTGTTGCTTATTGATACCATGTTTGGTATAATTGTATATTATTGCATTATTATAATAAAGCACTTTTCGCCAAACACTATTAGTTGTCAATTTAACCAGTGAAGGATATCCCTGCTTCTGCATAGTGTGGCATTCCAAGAATGACGTCACAATTAAATACAATGTAGGTTGGATATATTTAGAATATCTCGTCATACTGATTTTTCCAGATTGTAAAAGAAACGTAAATAGTGTAAAGGAGAGCTCAAGATACGATATTTTTGTCAGAAACAGAAGGGAAATGTGTAAAAAAGTGTTTAAAGTCAAACTATTCATTTCTGGGTCTCCTTCTATTCAATCTAAGTAAGATTTGTTGGGGGGTTTTCCACACTATAAAAACAAAATGAATGATGTGAGGGAATGTCACTCTGATCAACCCCATAGGGGATTGACGGCTTGAAGCCGTCTTTCCCCAAAAAGTAAATAAACAAAAATATGGAACTCCAAGGAAAATTCAAAACTGAAAGACCTTTATAAAATGGCTAAATCAAAATCTCAAACACATCAAACATACATACTTTAGTCTTGAAAATGCATGAAATATGCCTTCGAAGATTAAGCAAATAATCATTATATATTAATATAGTATATGTAATTTTACTCCTGGTAAATCACATCCATTTAAACCTTGTGTTGTTGTGGTAGCTATAATCATGATAATGTACAATGATTACATTCTCATTATTATTAAAAAATTCTAAGTAACCATTCTATTTGTTTACAGGAGAGCTGCTACATGAATCTTTCATCATAGAAGACTTTCTACACTGGAAGTAAATCACTGTACACTGAATTTTTTTCTGTTGTTTTTGAGGCTCAGTATCTTTAAGATTCCCCGAAGTATAAAGTTAGTCTTTTGTTTTAAGGCTCAGTATTACATTTTTTTATCTCAAAATTTCCATGACTTTGTTCTATTGTTTTTAAAGCTGGGTGTTTTGTTGTTATCACGACTGTATTAGCTGAAAAATGTTTCAAGATTTCTCAAAGTTGAAGATCGTTCTATTGTTTTAAGTTCAGTATTACCTTTATTATGTCCTGATTTCCCTGAGGGAGCTGATGGCAGTTGTCTTCTGTTAGGTGAAATTGCTGCAGAAGATGCTGACTTTGCACCTGAAGGTTCATGCTGGAAAAAAAGCCATTGAATAAGATTTTCAGCTATTTTGACAGAAGTTGAAACCAAAATTTACTAAAAACATACAGTATTTTAATATGGTGGAGCTGTTTAACAAATGTATTATTGTGTTGTGCACTTTTGAAAATAACAGACATGGAGCTGATGTTAACGTTTATGAAATATTGGGCAAAACAATAAAAGTGCTTTTATCACTATATTGTATATCTTGGCAGCTGCAAGTAATGTTCAGTCATCAGACTTTACAGAATCAAGAAAAGGTTTCAAGTAAACTTAAATTAATAAAGGTTAGTTTTTTTTTTTATCTTCTGGTCAAAGTTTATAAAGTTGTTGTCTTGAGACATTCATAATGTTATGGTGAATAAATATTAAAAACAAAAGAAGACTATGATACATCTTGCATTTTTATGGTTGTAACAATACTTTTTCTATTATCTCACATCTATGTGTATGCTTTAATGAAATGTCAAGCATGATAAAGATACAGACATACAAGATAGTTATTCCAATATGTGTGTTAATGTATCAAAATATATATTTTCAATGCAGTATATATGATAACCAATGCATTCCATAATGGAATACTTTGACTACAATAATTTTACCAAACTATGAAAAATAAGTTAATCTGTTAGCTTCATGACATGATATACTCTATAATAGCACAACCAATTTCCTGTGTTTTTAAAACTTACAACTAAACCATGTTGAAATTTAACATTCTGTACAGATGATTTATGTGCATTGATGGTTTTCATTGGTGCATTCCCATGTCTCAGATCGTATAGATATATTATCCCTCTTGTTGATCCAACAGCCACAGTGGCTCCATCTGACATTACATCTATAGAAGTCAAAGGATTCTCTGCTGTCATTGTTTTAACTGGCCTAAATTAAAAAGATAAATAATTATTATTAACTTAATATTCATACATTATCCAATTATTCTTTTATTAGTCCAATAGCTGAGATTGTAGACAATTCTTTTATTAGTCCAATAGCTGAGATTGTAGACAATTCTTTTATTAGTCCAATAGCTGAGATTGTAGACAATTCTTTTATTAGTCCAATAGCTGAGATTGTAGACAATTCTTTTATTAGTCCAATAGCTGAGATTGTAGACAATTCTTTTATTAGTCCAATAGCTGAGATTGTAGACAATTCTTTTATTAGTCCAATAGCTGAGATTGTAGACAATTCTTTTATTAGTCCAATATCTGAGATTGTAGACAAACTATATGTGTCAATGATGACTATCTTGTTGAATTATTTGATCAGACAGAAAAAAAGTCAGTTTTTCTGTACCCTAAAAAGTGATGCAAATTATAAGAATTTCATAAAAATAATATTTTTACAATTTTGCATGGCCAGTGTTCTCCCCAGGCCGATATGACGCTCGCAGCGCCTTCATAATATTTTCGAAGATCCCGCAGCGTCTTAATTGTCCGCTGTCCCTTAATACTTGATCCCGCAGCGTGTTAATTTTCACATTTTCATTATAAATGTCGGTTAAAATTGTCAAGTTGCTGATCACTGCTGAGAGGCCGGTCAGTGTTACGCAATAACTGATAATTAGTTTTACCTGAGCCACGCTTATCTCAGCCTTCAGTGTTCTCCCAAGAAATTTTGGATAGCATCACATTTTGCGTAAATAAAAATAACTGTATTTTTTTTAATTTCGTTTGTCGCATCGCGTTGATGCTCTATTTCTTAATATGTTTTAGTTTATATTGTTCAATTCATAACTGAGAATACAATTAAACTATAACCACAAAAACAGTTGTTTCAGTTTATGTTTTCTTTATTCATTTACAGTTACAGAATTATTTTTTTCCTCTTGTGCCAAATAAAAATAAATATGTGGTTTCAGTTACCCAACAATAAGTATTAGTCAAATGAATGAATGGTTCATTATAGATCAACCTGTATATATACAAAACTAAATATCTAGTACACAAAATTAAATATTTTTTATAGTATATCAAGTAAAGATAAAGTAGCAAAAGTAGCAGAAAAAATCAATTTAAAAACTTTTTTTTATCATGTTTATGACATTCATTGTTTCATGGCACTTAATGAATTAGTTCCAGTTGTTTCTTATTTTTACATTAAAATGATATGTATTTTTAACAAAGTTATTTAACAAATAGTCTGTTAAAGCATAGTATTCTCTCTTGGTATATTTTTTCTGTCTACTGTCCATCTGTTGTCATTATCGTGAAAATGCGGATTTTTGTCGTATCTGGTCCGGTTCCGATCCGTAGTTTACACAAAAATGTGCAATGGCGGCTGTAGAAAAATTTACGAAAATGAGTCCGAGAATAAACATTGTTTGAGAAGAGATTGTGAATGAATAAGACGCTTTTAATGCATTAAATGGATTAAACATATAAACTTAAGCCAATTATGATAACTTTTTAAAGAAGTATTAAACTTATTTTAGCTCTAAACCAAAATTCTCGCTCTCCTATTACCGGAAGAGAAAGAAAGTAATTTTTGGAGAGTTGCACAAATAAACGACCTTTTTATTTAAAAATTGATTCAATCTTTGAAATTTCGTAATATAAAACGTAGATTTCGAATTGTTTTGTGATTGCATTTTTCCATGTCGAAATTGGTTATTGCAGACACGTGGTATTAGTCGTGTCTCAAGTGTCAGCTTGGGATATTCGCATCCAAACAGTTATCACCCTGAGGGCAATTAACACCTAGCTATTTAATCTCTTAATTGCCTTTAGTGTCCGACTTAAAGGGATTACAATTAAAGGTGATATAATTTTTATGATCATAATCGATAATAGATGAAAGTTCAAAATTGAGGACAAGTAAAATAGCATCTTCAAAATAATTATAGCGTCGCGGGAATTATTATAGCATCACGGTGAAAAAATATAGCGTCGCGGTACCGCGACGCTAAAACGGCCTGGGGAGAACACTGGCCTTATCGGACTATGTTATCATGTAATAGCTTACATGATCATCAAGAAGATAGATATTTGTAGAAGAAATTTTAAAAAAATAAAAACTTCAGTGCAGAAATTGAAGAAATAGATCGCAAATACATTGTATTTACGCATTGTGTGTGTGATCACTTGACCATTTAAATAACGAATTTTTTCATTGGTCGAGAAGAAGAATCTATTTTAACACGACCAATGAACGTGATGAATACACATGATAAATTTGAATACACATTGCTAAAGATATTTACATAATTACGATAAAAATTATGAATGAGAGTATTTGTAATTGAAAAAAATAAAATAAACTTTGATTAAAGATAAAGAGAAGTGATTCATTTTAATATAAAGTGAAAAAATGTTACTTGCAAGGTAAATTGTTTCAAACTGTCGTGTTTTTAGAAATAAAATGATCATTGAACGTCGATCGTCAAATTCCGTTCGCCAGCCAGAGATATGTGTTAACAATAATACACACGGAAGCGTAATGTAAAACTACGGAAACTTGTCAGCTGTTCATTAACATATTTTTGTTTTAAAAAGTTGTATACCAAATATGATCAAATATCTTAACCATATTCGATTTTACTAATTCTGAATGAACATGTTCTCTGCAAATAACAAAAGGGTGACTTCTAAGCAAAAGGCAGATGATGGAAGTAGAAGTTTTTTTTCAGCCGCTAATGACTTCTCATGAAAAGGGGAATACACCTTCCTCTTCACTGTCAGTATAAGCAGATGTCATTGCTTCTCCTAATCCCAACCTAGCTTAAGTTTTAGCAAGTGATAACAGCAAGCACCATGTTTCTGGTTTCAATGACAAGTGGCTGACTGAGTTTTCATGGCTTACAAATGTTAAAGGGGGTATAAGCAAAAGTTATTGTGAGAGGGGGTTTTCAACCCTAAAGAGGATAAAGACAAAATTGAGGAACAGACTGTCCAACAAAATAACAGTATCTTGAAAAATTATCCCTAGAAGGAGCAGAGAATACAGAGATGAATATTTATATTTTGACTTATAAATAACTTTTGTGTTTAAAATCAATTTATTTCATATATATATATTCTTGTAATTCATTATTGAATACTCTGCATTATCAAACACATAACACAAAGCATTATAATTCATATTGCATGTCATGGATTAATGACTGATTGCTTCAGATCACAAAAGTTCACTCTAAAAAAAGAGTTACGCGCCCTTGAATTTTGCGCCTTAAAAAAATCCTGGGGAGAACACTGATGGCTTTTTGTTTGTTTAACAGGGTAAATGTTTTATAGATGTGATACAAATAGTTATCATAAGAAACATGAATCTAAGGTTCTTCAACTTTACATTATGTGATATTACTATGCTTTTTCTTCTATTAGCCACCATTTAAATACTGTTAAACTTTTCTGAGATAATTTCATTTTCATTACATGGCTGTTCACAAATTAACATATTTTACTAAGCAATAGAAGAAATTAAACGTTAATGTTTAACAAATCCCATAATTTATTAGATATGAATAACAAACTATTTTACATCTAAAATATCTTTAGAAGTTATACTACATTTTTATACATGCAAAACCTAAGGAGAATGTAATCCTTACTTTTTCCCTTGAGTATCATAGCATACAATTCTTTTATCAAGTCCTACAGACATCAGCAATATATCATTGATGGGAGAAAAGTTCAAACCCGTGGCTGGTGCAATGTGAGAACTTGAGAAGCTATGAAGCAGTCTACGTGTATTGATATCCCACAGGTTAACAGCACCATCATCAGACACAGACCCCAGTAATGACTTTCTAAATTTACTGTACTGTATCTGACGTACTGTCTGAAAAAGAAAAAAACATTGAGTTACTTTATCAGATTAATTTTGTACACAAAAATGTAAATATTTTTAATATTCTAATAATTTTTGCTCAATAAACATACTTTTTAAGTTTTAAACGGTACCTTATTTCAGGGTTTTATTATTTGCATCTATCAAATAAACTAAAAATATAGTTCTTATCTTTAAGCATTTAATTTCTATGTTTTCCCCTCCTTACAATATCCACATAAATTAAAAATCCCACAAAAATAACTTTTTTTTAAATGAATCAACAGCATTCAAATTATGTATGTATATAGATTTAGAGACATAATTAATATTATACAACATAACTTAAAAATAGGAATACCTGGCACTTTGGTGCAACCATTGGACTGCAACCTTGACCTGTAACCACATTAAACAAGATAATCTCTCCTGTTTCAGAACCAGATGCAATGTATGTGTCATTGCAGTTAAACTGGGCACAAGTCACAGGTCCTTTATGGTCCTGTAAATTAGACAAAAATAAATCTTTAGAAACAACTAGCACAGGTAAATTTTCTAACAGTCAATCAAGTATTGACAAAAAGTTTAGTAAATTATTTAGTCCATTAAAAAAGAAATGAAATTTATCAATAATTCTGTAAGACAAGACTGGTTCTGAAATTTTCCATTTGTAATACAACCAATATATTATATCAATCTAAGGGGGCATAACTGTAAAAATAATATAGGATTTGAGCAGATTTTCCAAGTAATTTACATTTCTAAGTGCATAGCTTCATCCAAATTATTCATTTCAATCTGTTTTAGAACTCAAGTGTATGTCTGTGACAAGAAATCACATGCATATAGTCATACATTATAATGTTTGTTTTCCATGATGACATATTCCATACACCATGTACACTCATAACTTATACTTTTTTTTTTTTAAATTTGTCTGTGATTTCAGATCCCATTCACTCATATACCTTATACTGTTTATGTATTTTTTTGTGATTTCAGACCCCATTCACTGATACCCCAAACTGTTTATGTACTTTTTGTGATTTCAGATCCCATACACTCATACCTTGTACTGTTTTTTTATTTTCCGTGACTTCAGATCCCATACATTGATACAGCTGTCTGTTCCACCAACTAACAGGTATGATGAAGTGGAGTTAAAATCTACACATAAACTTCCTGCCTGTAAAAAAATAGTCTTCAGAACATATTATTTATTTAAATTCAATATCACATGGACTTCTCTTGTCAAGCTGTGGAGGATGTATAAATAATCAGAATTGAGATGCAAAATAAATGTATCATATAGGGAAACTAGCTAATTAATGCCAAATTCTCTAAACATCGGACTTTTTGCTGTTAAAAAGCAGTGGAGTGCATTATTTTGGTCCTCTTTATTCTATTTATAAAAATGTTGTGTTGGTTAGTAAATACATGTACAGATTTACTTTCAGGTATAACAATAATGAAGATGCTAATAAAACCAGACACAAATTGCACATGTACACCTACTTTAATCTGTTGTTTTGTTAAGTTTTCATATAAACAGCAAGTAATTAATTCCATAAGTAACACCAAGCATAATTGAAGAAATGGCACATTGTTATATATACTTACAGGACTATCAAATTCTGTTACTGTTACGGCTGTATCTTTCACAGCAGTAAAACAGATTTTATCACTCTTAGAAGATGCACTGCATAATAACAAATCTGGCATGAGAATTAAGGAGTATCATATAAATATTGACATTTTACACATACACAAAATTTAATTTTTGGTCAAATTGTGGAAATATGAATCTACATGTACATGTAGATGTATTGCAATAAATATGGGGGTTTAAATATACACCTAATTTAAACAAGGTTTCATACATGTCATATATACATGTATAGATTATTGTAAATGTATTTGAAAATGAAAGTAAAAATGATGGATTTGCTGAATATTGGTCACTGTGAAATATGTCTAAATATGAAAAAAAAATAAAGTAAAGGAAGTCAGCTACATACATGTAAAGCTGAAATTTTCATAAATGAAGAGATATAAAATGAACTGATTGAGGCCTGATTTATATGGATTAAAAGCCATCAGTCGTCTCAAGAAGCAACAAAGCAGCAAATCATTTTGGACAGAAAAATACCTACTTTAGATATAGGAAAGCATCCATTGGAAGCCAAGAATTATCTTGGACCAAGGTTTTTAAAGACTCTGTGACAAAGCTAAATTACTTCAAACAATAATCATATGATACAATAAAATGGGTGTAATTAATAACATGTCATTAATTTAATGACGAAGCTGAGACTTGAAAGATTCAGGACTCGTGGTAGAGACAGTATATAGTTGGACAAGGTGTTAACACTCTCTGATTGTTCGAAAATAGAACGACTCCTTCCATACAGTTGTTTTACATGAATGAATTCCAAGTGCCATTTTGTTTTTAATTCTGGAAGGGCATTCATTTAGTACATGTATAAGCTTGATGGATGTATCAATTTTTATATAAGTTGTTCTATAGCTTATATAATACAGCTGTGTTTCCTTTGTTCTTGTACAATGTTGAAGGTTAGACTATCCAAGATGTTCCAGCATGTCACTAACACTAACAGATGAGGTGCTGTATTTGAAAATTAAAAACGTTTTGTTTTTTAAAGTAACTTAAAAGTGAACTGGTTTTAATTAAATTATTAAAGGATACTATCACTGTTCCATGTAGACTTCTTGCCATTCCATGCAATGGAACTGATGTTCTGTTCATGCGGATTAAACTGTCTCACAATAGAGAAGTTATTGGTGTCCCAAACTTTTATATCATCTCCACATGAAGCAAGTTTTAAAGCACTCATTTTGTTTACATTACAATTTTTCTGTCAATCACTTTGAACCAAGATGCAAAATAATTCGTTTTACAGTGTTTATTTCCCAGTTAAATATATCCCATTTGAGCTCACAAATACATAAATGCATTGTTATATCAAAATACCATTTTCATTTACAAAGAAAAGAGTCTGAATCATAATAATCATTATTTTGTGTTTTGTTTTGATTTGTTGATCTGCAAAATCCCGCCATGATCTTGACTTCCGGTTTACTCATTTCAATTATTTATTTATCGGAATACGAACTTATGAAGGCGCACTTGTTTCGTTTTGTTTACTAAAATATGTAAATTCAGTTAACCCAATATATGGACAACAAACATGGAGAACGACGAACCTCATGAACAACTGTTTGTTGCAATGCAACCATCGTTAGTTTTTTAATGCTAATGAGTATTTTACTTAATTACTGTAGTAAACGTCAGGAAATTTTGAGCACTTCACAAAAAAATTGCACTATGAGTCAGATGAATGGAATACATTATGTTACATGTTACAAAAGTCTGACTTAAAACCAAAAATATTATTAAACTAGAAGTAAAGATTATGGACAACAATAAGGAACTTTCAGTATTTTTAGCTGTATCATTACTCGTTTATATCTTCCTCAAGGGATTTAAAAAGCAATTTCCCATAATTTACCAAATATTATAACAAAGTCCTGTTTACATGGTTTACATGACAAACCAAAAACTAACATGATAATTTAAGGTTCATCATAACAAACGGACAAATATGACTGTATTTACATGCCAAAAATTACTCTGAGTACAGACTTACATGCGGAGTTGGAAAATTTTTAATGCCTGGCATCCACTAGATATAATAAAGTTAAATGCATTTTGTGTTTCAGAAAGATAAAATGTCTTTTTGATTTTGATGGGCATTTTTTTTCCTTCATGCAAAAGGTGTAAAAATTAAATAAGTTGTGGTACAACTATGAGATGCTCCCTCAGGTAAAAAACCGGTTTGTATTGTTTTGATTGTCCTTAATTGACATGGACAACAGGTATCATCACAACTTTAGGTGAGTTAAAGAGTTTATCTGAGTCAGTGAGTGGACAGTATCAAAGTAATTCAGGTGTTTGTTTATTTTTACACCTTCTGCAGAAAGGAAAAAAAATGCCCATCAAAAACCAAGAAAGATTTTATCTTTCTTAAACCTAAAATGCATATAACTTTTATATATCTAGTGGATGCTAGGCATAAAAACTTTCCAAACAGCACAGGTAAGTCTGTACACAGAGTAGTTTTTGAGCTGAAAATACGGCCATATTTGTCCATTTGTTATGATGAACCTTAAATTAAAACTAAGCTCTACATCATTGACGAAGGATTCAAATTAATAAGTTGACAATTTAGATGAATAATTACTCTTTAGAGGTTGAGACGATTTAAATGCACATCTCAAGGTGTTGTATATATATATATCTATATTACTAAATGCTATCGTATATAACGTAACGGTACCCAAATTGAACAGAGTACCCAAATTGCACCTATTTAGCAAAAACAGCAGTGCAAATTTCCTAGAGACTAAACAATTATAGTATTTTTAAAATGCTATTGTATAACGTAACGGTACTCAAATGGCACCTATTTAGCAAAAACAGTAGCGGAAATCTTGAAAGATTTCCTAGAGACTAAACAATTTGTATTTTTATGATTTGATACTATGCACGTCTTTCAACATAGGCAAAAATATTTAGAAATACACAAAAAATTCACAGTATTTATCAACAGATGAAGTGTTTACTGAAAAAAGCAAAATGTACCGAAACGTCATCTTTTTAAAATTTGCAAATACAATATCTTTCAAGTATCCATATCTAAAAAAGATGAAGAGTAAGCATGGAAAAATATCCAATTGTTCAAAATATTTGAAAAAATTAAACAATAGCTCTGTTATTCAACTTTTGACGATGAGAACTTAAGCATGGATGCAATTTGGGTACCCCTCATTACAGAATCATTGATGGTTTGGAGGTTAGTTCAGACCAATTTTTCTATGATTCCATATGAATTAAAAATCAAATTGGTGTACCTATCAGTGTTTTACATTCGGCATTTAAGCTGGGTGTGCCGACCACCTTCTTTTCAAAGCCGACCACCTTTCCATTTTAGGAGGTGGTCGGTTTTTTTTTTCAAATTCCGGATTTTTTTCGGTTCCGCACCGTAAAAATTTAAATACTAATCGCGCCTCGCAGTTTGTTTTCATTGACAAAAATGGCGGATCGTCAAATTTCAATGTTTTCTTTTATTAATCGGGGGAATAGAAAGGCAGATGACCAGAAAAATTCTAAGCCATATAAGTCAACTAAAACGGATAGTTGAATTGAAATTGTTGAAATTGAAAAAAAAGTATCAAAACAACAGAATCGGCACACAGGTGATCGCGAAGATAAACAGGTTGGGAACAATCCCAAAATGAGGGATATCCCTCAAATGAGGGACTGTCCATCAGGAAAGGGGTCATATTACTGTGGAAGAAACTCGGAAGAAAAGAAAAAGAAAAACTTAGATTTATTACCTTAAAAGGGGGGAAATCGTTTTATTTGGTACAACTTTTCTACAAGAGTGTCCATAATGAGTTAAAAAGGCCCAAAACAAATATGTGCTCATTTGTTTCTCTTTAAATGTACCCCTCAATGCTCATAAAAGGAATAGTCATTACATTAAGAGGTTTCCCCTCATCTGTTTCCTTTTAAATGTACCCCTCATAAAAGGGATAGTCATTAAATTGAGAGATTACCCCTCATTTGAGGGGTGGTGATAAATATGAACAGGACTTTCAATGGATATCGTCACAGAAAGATATTACTGTTCTGTGTGCCAAAACAGCACCAAAGCAAGGAACAGGACAGAAACTTGGTTTGATAGGCCATGCATTAGCAGACTTCGTAGGAGGAGGGAGTCCTGCAAAAGCAATTATGAACTGCTATCCGATATGCACGAAACTATTTTGTCAAATCATTTAATGAAAGGCTGG
This sequence comes from Mytilus edulis, assembly GCF_963676685.1. NCBI lineage: Eukaryota > Metazoa > Mollusca > Bivalvia > Mytilida > Mytilidae > Mytilus > Mytilus edulis. The sequence goes on from NC_092344.1 coordinate 14,872,350, forward strand.
CAGTGATAGCAGAAGAATGGTTCAATTCCATTAAATGTAAACACAATACTTATCATTCTATTTGTGACCCGAACCCACAGTAAAACTGAAAAAAATAAACCCGGTTGAAAATGTTAAAAAAATCAACCGGTTGCAAGTGTTTTTTTTCAAAACACCCACCTTACCTTAGTGAAAAAAGGAGAACACTGGTACCTATATAATAAAGAAGGATATATGACAAGCACAATACATAAAACAAATAAAACATAAAGCACATCATGCAAAATAAATAATGTTATCAAGCACAGCAATTAATAAGCACAATTAAAGCATATACAGCAAACATAAAATGCAGATAACTAACATTCATGCAATAGCTATTATAAATCACTAAAAGTAGTTCACGTATTTAGAACACAAATAAAAAATTATGCCTAAAAATTTAAAAGCCAGAGTATACAAGATACATGTAAATAAATAAACTGATCTACAGCTCACTGAGATCTGCAGGAGGAACACTGACACGAACTGCCCTTCCAATTACCAACCAAACTTTTAAACTGACCCAATGGCATTTCTTCCCTCATTTTATTTTGCAGTTCGTTCCAGAGTTTGGCTCCTGCATATCTGAATAAGTGTAGCCCATGGGTAGTTGTCCTTACCCTGGAAACATATCTGCTATGTTGTTATTTCTAAAAGAGTAATAACATTTTTTTAATTTCAATAAGTTCATGTAGATATAATGGACATAGTTTATTAAAAAATTTATATACCTCTATTGCTATTATTCTAATTCTTCTGATTTCTAAACTTGGTAATTTTGATTTAATTAACAGTTGTTGATAAGTACTACAATACTCTTCATATATAATATAAATCTTAGGGCACGCTCCTGTATTTTCTCTATTTTTCTGGTATTACAATCACCACAGAAGTGCCATATTACAAAACAATGATAAATGAATAATATATTGTAAGTCTACCTAATTTTGTTAAATGTTTACCAATGAATACGTTTAAGTACATGTAATTGTCTTGATGCCTTTTTACAAATGTTAGAAATATGGCATCAAACTTAAGTTGATATTCAATTGTAACATCAAGTAATTACACTTCTTTTTCACTATGTATAATATTACCATCTAAATTAAATGAAATGTTTTTATTTTCAGTTTTCTTGCCTATTGCTATTGCCTGAAACTTGTCGGGTTGGCCTTCATATGATTTAGACTGAACCAATTTATTAGCTCTAAGCTTTCTTTTTCTAAAATATTTACCACAGTGTAAATCAGTGTGTGAATATGACAAAGTATTGTCATCTGCATAATTATACAATGAACTGCTTGATACAAAATGAATAATGTCATTCAACAAAATATTAAAAAGTACAGCCTACAGGTCCTAAAATAGAGCCTTGCAGCACACCTTTATATATATCTTTCTAGATACTTATATCTAAACTTTTACACATTGTTTTCTTTTACTTACATGTAAATAACTGTCTATCAAGCTTAAAGCTGTTTCAGATAGTCCATATGACTTTAGTTTAAAATTAATAAATTATGAGGAAAGCAATCAAAGACTAAACAGCAGCAATATATTGATTATCATCAATAGCCTTCTTCCAATCCTCAATGATTTTCAAAAGTGCTGTCTGGCAGCAGTATCCTGCTCTAAAGGCAAACAAATATGGGTGAAATATATTTTTAATTTGAAAAAAATCAACTAGCTGCTTGAAGATGGCTCTCTCTAAAAACTTTGATACAACTTTGATGCATTGTGATGTCACTTTTTCCACCGAAAAAGCATCCATACATGTAGTACGAATCCATATGACTTACAACAGACGTATTATCAGACCATGTCTTCATAGTCATAGATACATGGCTCAAGATCGTAATTTTGTTCATTTAATAATAGGAATCAGGCATTACCTGTGAATGGGGACGAAGAATGTATGATTTTTTTTTTTTCATTCAACCATATTTTAATTTCAAAATGGAAATACCGTAACGTTTCCGATTTTGGTTCTGTTGTTAGGGATTTTAGTTGTGACATTATTTTTATTATGACGTCATATTCAATGTAAACAAAGAAACGCTGTTCAGGGAACGTTTTTTTTTCATATCAAACAATTATTAAAAATGAGATGGTTTATTGAGTTCCTTCCTATATTTTACTAGACTGATAAGTACATATTTTATTCAAAGTCTCATGCAAACAAGACCGGAAAAGGAAGTAGATTTCTGTGCAGATGCGGAGATTTAAAAAAGTCTGAAAAAAAGTTAACGATTTTGAGTTCATTAGTAGAATGAAAAATTTTCCTGATTTTTTTTAATTTTTAATTTTATTAATTTTTCTACCATAATTGGGTCTTCGTCCCCATATTAAGTTCTTTACTTAAATGAACAAACTTACCAGCCAAGGGGAAACTGGACTTGAGGGTATAAACAACAAATTAAATATTTTTAAGCCATACCTTCATATATTATGACATAACCAAATAAAAGTAATTAGTATATGTGTGGTTCAAGTTACTCGACGAACCCTAGTTTAAACCCCCTGATCCTAAAACTTTTTCATTTCTTAAAAAGAAATTTCCAAAAGAAAAATTTTGAGGAATACATTATACATAATTAAACCCACAGACCAGGCAGTCAGATGAATTTCCATCAGAAGTATTCAATATGGCTAAAATGCAACAAAATCTTAACAGTATGCCAACAAAAAATAACTATAATTGTAAAATATCTGTTTTTTTTAACAACCAAACACATTAACTGGCCACCCATTGATTGGTAATTTGCCACATTAGATTGAGAGCAAAGCAACACCTGAGTCCAGTTTACCAATCACATGGAAAATGGTGATTTTCCGGTAGTGATGTGTATATTTATACTGGAATCTTTCACTGTAAACACACGATTTTTTTCTAAGATGGTAGTTTACAGTTGGTCGTTTATTTATATTTAAAATAATTTGCCAGAACAAAAAACTTGAACTACTCCTTCACACTGTTAAATTGTAGGACTACTGTCTACATGTACATGTATTTATTTACCTTGACATGAATTGTCAAATGTTCTCTTGAAAATTGCTGAAAATAATGAATTTTTTAGATGGTCCAATTCATGACCTTATAATTATCTTTCAGTGGTTATTTAAAGCAATAAAATAAAAAAAAAATATCGGGAAAATTCCCGAAATTTTCATTGTACTAATGAACTCAAAATCGTTCAATTTTTTTGATGTCATGTTTTGAATTCCCACATCTGCGCAGAAATCTACAATGTACTTACTTTTCCCTGTCTCGTTTGTATGAAACTTTGAGTAAAATATATATATTTATCAGTCTAGTATAAAACAGGAAGAAACGCAATACCAATTTCATTTTTAATCATTTGTTAATACATGTAATTCCTTGATATGAAAAAACGTTACCTGATGATAGCGTAGCTTTGTTTACATTGCATATGACGTCATTACTTAAATAACGTCACAACTAAAATCCCCAACAACAGAACCAAAATCGGAAAAGTTTTTTTTTTTAACAAATATTTAAGTTACAAAAAAATAAATCATACAAACTTCGTCCCCATTTTAATACAGGTAATGCCTGCCTCATATTAGTATTCAAGAATTATGTTTTTAAAAAAAAAAGATTGAGACAAACAGAAATCACAGCACCAAACAAGAAATTATGATTATTTGTCAATATAAAATTGAGATGGAAATAGGGTACGTGTCAAAGAGTCAACAACCTGACCAAAGAGCAGAAAACAGCTAAGGTCACTAATACTGTTAGAAAAATCACCCCAAGTTGGACTTCAGCTGGCCCCTAAATAGTAATGTTTTATATCTGTTTGCCACACCTTCCTTTCGGAAATTTGGTTTACCTTGTCTTATTTTTCTTTGAATCAACTATCCTTAACGTTCAGTTTAAAGTTCAGTTTAATCATGTTTATTGATGATTTTAGTTAATAGTTTTTAATTTATTTTTATTTATAGTGGGTTTATGCCATTAATTGCTGACCCAGAGTTGGAAGATAAAGAAGAAGATGACGAGGATGATGATGATACTGCATCAGACGAGGATACAAACATATCAAGTGGTCATGTGACATTTGAGGAAGATATGGAGTATCAGATTGATGACGATCCTGACGATAACCAGGAAAGAAGGTCAGACGACGATAGTCCGGCACCAGATAGTTTGTCGATTGATTTCAGTACAAGATGGACAGCTATTCCTGGAGAAGAAGCTGTTGGTTTTACTACACAGGAGAGGGAACCAGATGAGGAGGAGGAGGATGGTGAGGAGGCAGACAATTCTCCAGGAGACACGGCAGAATCACATGTTAATGATCATGCATATGCAGATCCTGGAGACGTTGTTGAAATACAAGCACCACCTGAACAAATAAGGTATTGCATAGACTTAAAATTAGATAAATCTAATTCACCCTCAACAGATGAGATATTTCATAGACTAGCTACTACTAGTTTGACATGTTTAAGGAAATTTAATGGCCTAAAAGCTTATTTGTTAAACCTGAGTTTTGATCAAAACCAAGGAGGTTACAAGCTCACTGCCTCAAAGTATTGGCAATCAACTAATGTTTTTTGTAGATCTATGAAACGTGAAAAAATTTAGACACTTACACACACACTACTTATATAATTATTGGGTAAGGTACAGGTCAGCTTATCAATTATTTTCAAAGTGTTGTTAAACAAAATAAGGATTGAATATAAAGAAAAAGGTTTTTAATGATTCTATATACAATCTAAATTATTGCAAAATGATAAATGAAACAGAATTAAAATTATGGTTATCTGCATTTTGTAAATAACAATACCAATTACTTATATGTCAAGATTTGAAAAATTGATGTATTAGTACTACATGTATGTTGTAGGTTACATGTATGAAAGATTATTCAAATATAAATTTATACAGTATTTAAATTTTTATTTAGCACTCATATATATATAGCTGTAATCATGAACAAGACACATTTCTTTCTGTAAATAAATTATAGCCATAGAAATGTAAGCTATGTATCATGTGAATTTTGTAGATCTGATCACACATATGACATATCTCCCATGTTACATGACAAGAATTTACCAGATGGCTGGACTAGAAGTGTGGTTCAACGATTGGCTGGTAAATCAGCAGGAAAATATGATGTATATCTGTACAGGTAATTTTATGAATGAAAGGGTTGGGTTGATATAATATGTTGTTCCATGTTCATTTTGAATAGATTGGAGTTAGAAATAAGACTGGAATTCCAATGGGGACTAACTGTGCACCACTTATTGCGGACCTGTTTTTGTATTGTTATGAGTTACAATTTATGACTAAAATTAGCAAAGACCCATCAAAACAACATTTGATACAAAAATTTAACAATACTTTTAGATATTTGGATGATATATTGGCTCTAAATAATGACGACTTCAGTATGTATACTAAAGGAATTTATCCTGTAGAACTTACTTTAAATAAAGCTAATGATAACAATGACCACTGCCCTTTCCTCGATCTTGATATCTATATCATAAACGGGAAGCTTAATACAAAAATTTATGATAAAAGAGATGATTTTTCATTTCCTATTGTTAATTATCCATTTTTAGATGGTGACGTTCCCTTGTCACCATCTTATGGTGTTTATATATCTCAACTTGTACGATTCGCTCGTGTATGTAACAATGTATTAGATTTTAGCGAGAGAAATTTATGTATTACTGAAAAATTATTACAATAGGGTTTTCGATATCACAAACTGGTCAAAACATTTACTAAATTTTATCACCGGTATAAGGAAATAATTCGTAAATATAACTCAACATGCAGACATCTTATACGTTCAGGTATTTCACATCCAAAATGTTATGGAAATATTCTTTATAAAGCACAAAAATGTCAGTATTCTCCTCAGAAACTAACAAAACCTTTAAATAGACTTATTAAAAGGGGATATAGTTACGATACTGTTGTCAGGTCTCTAAAGATTGCATATTTTGGCTTTAACATTGATTCACTGATAGGGTCTTTGCATCGGAACTAAACACATTTATTTCTAAAAAACAGTTGTTGGCATGACACGGGTTATGTTCTTCTCATATATTTTATGATAGTATGATACTAAACCCCTAACGGGAGGGATTGTACCTGATATTCATATGATGAAGACATAATCTTTCAATCAGTTTAATTGAGGTCTGGAGCTGGCATGTCAGTTAACTGCTAGTAGTCTGTTGTTATTTATGTATTATTGTCATTTTATTTATTTTCTTTTGTTACATCTTTTGACATCAGACTCGGACTTCTCTTGAACTGAATTTTAATGTGCGTATTGTTATTCTTTTACTTTTCTACATTGGCTTGAGGTATAGGGGGAGGGTTGAGATCTCATAAACATGTTTTACCCCGCCGCAATTTTGCGCCTGTCCCAAGTCAGGAGCCTCTGGCCTTTGTTAGTCTTGTATGATTTTAAATTTTAGTTTCTTGTGTATAATTCGGAGTTTAGTATGACGTCCATTATCACTGTACTATTATGCATATTTTAGGGGCCAGCTGAAGGACACCTACGGGTGCGGGAATTCTCGCTACATTGAAGACCCATTGGTTGCCTTCGGCTGTTGTTTGCTCTATGGTCGGGTGGTTGTCGCTTTGACATATTCACCATTTCCTTTCTCAATTTTAGATTAAAAAATCCTTAAAAAAAAAGTTCTGTGAAAGGCAATCCCAGGCCCAAATGTTTGGAGATGACATCGTATAGCGGGTTATTATTTTGGCTGTTATTATTCTGGTGGATTCAAAACTTTTATCATTACCTCTGCATGAACACTGCTAAATTGGCTGAATTTATTTTGGTGATTTTGTTCTATCCGCAAAAATTTACACCCACCGAAAAATAACCCACTATACAATATTTCATGTGTAAATTATTTGTTTTTAAACTGTTAAATCTGTAAATACATTTAAACAATCCAAGTAAGGTTGGGTATGGGAAACACTTCTTAAAATTAAAAGGCTCTTTCAATTACAAAAACTGAGAGGAACTATGTCATATATTAGTCAAAAGGGGAAACAGGCTCCTTTGATCAAGAGTTATCTCCTTGTAACACCATTAACAATTATTAATTCTCTCTGAAAAGTTTAATCATTGTCAGCTCCAAAGAAAAGAAATGTTGTCGGCTCTTTATTAAAGAAACATCATGTGAGCTCTCATCTATAATCCTAATTATCAAATCTCAATATTTTATTTACAGTCCAAATGGAAAAAAATTCCGTTCAAAAACAGAGTTGGCTGTTTACTTCAGAGATAATAATATAAAAGATTTAAATGCTGAAGATTTTGATTTCACAGTGCGTGGCAAACACCATAGTGCAAATCAAGGTGGTGTGAACCGTAAACGGAAATCAACAGCCGCAGAGCATGAAAAACCTGCAAAAACTCCAAAGGTTCAAAAAACTAAAGCAGCTCCAAAATCTCAAGAAAAGAAAAAGAAAGTTAAAGAAAAGGATAAGAAACAAACTCCTAAGAAAAAGACAGAAAGCGATGAGGACAAAAAAGCCTCTACTTCCCCTCAAAAGAAACCAATAAATGCAGGTAAATCTTTATCACAAAAACTTGTCATAAAAATGGCTTTTTCTGGATCTAAGGAGCGAGCATCAAATAAATCTAAGAATTCAAAAGCTATGAAAAAAGGATCAAAGCTCAAGTCTCCAAAGCAGTCTGTAAAGAAAAAATCAAGTTCAACAAAAAAAACTGACAATGAAAGTGAAGACGTGATGGAAGAAGAAAATGAAACATCTGATAGTGAAGATAGATTAAATGACACTGAGGATGAAAAACCTGTATCAAATGTGGAGGAAGGATCTCATCGTTCTAATGTATTTGATTTATTTAATGGACTATCTTCTGATTCAGGTATTGTTGACAATAGTGATACATGTGATGACAGAACGTCAAAAAGGAAACATTCTGGTTCAAGTGCTATAAATATTACAGAGACAAAGAAAAAAATACAAAGAAGTAAATCAAAAGAGCCAGATGTTAATGTAGAACCTGAACCAGTTATTCATTCAGCGTCTGGGAGGGCAAGAAGGAGAACAACTTCTAGAGACAATATCTTTGGTGACGATTTTATAACACAGCCTGCACCAAGAAGTAGGCGGAAAAGTAGGACAAAAGAAGAAAATGACTCTTCAAGTTCAATTGTTTCAAACAAAATGACAGTGATAAAAGAAAGAAATGAAACTGTAAATTCAGAAACTGTTAATTCAGAAACTTCTATTTCTGAAACTGTTAAGTCAGAAACTACTTATTCAGAAACTGTTAATTCAGAACTTTCAGCAAACTTTTCACCGTCTCAAAGGCGGAAAAGTTCAGACAAAATAAGTGCTAATGAATATTCACCTAGGAATAATAAACTTTCAATTCAACATGTAGAAAAAGAAAAAGAGAAACTAGTGAAAATTTCTCCATTTAAAAAATCTTTGTTGTCCAGTAAATTGAGCAATGTTACTAGTCCTAAAGATAATGGTATTGCCAGTTCATCATCAACATCATCATCATCATTTTCATTACATAAATCACCAATAAAAAGCCCACAACCAGCAGCAACTGATTCAGCATCTAAACCAGAAGAGGAAACAAATGTTGAAGAAGATAATAGTACAGGTAATAAATCTTATTAATATTCTTAGTATATTTTCATATCACAAAATGTCATTTAAAGTAAAAAAAATATTAAAGGATTGTAGAAAATAAGTTTTGGTTTTCTTAGTATGGAAAAAAGGGAGGACATCTTCTGAAATTGTAGTTTGAACTAAAAAATTATAATATTTGATATGTAACACTCCCAAACGTGTCCTTCCCCCCAAACGTGTCCTATTCCCCCATTCGTGTCTATTCTCCCCAAACGTGTCTATAATATTCAATGTTCCCCAAACGTGTCCGATTTCATAACCCCAAACGTGTCCAATAATATTGTTATTCGCCAAAACGTGTCCACTATTTAACGCCAGAACGTCTCACGTCTTTTAGCGCTAATACATGTATCTCCTAAATGAAACCGCTGACAACGTTTACGGCAATTCTATTGGTGATAAAGTTGTCATTTATTATCATTAGTTAGTGCAATTCCGGTTTATAATGATTATCATAATTCCAAATTTAATCTGTAATTGTGAATAAACTTTTGACTGAAATTGCTTATTGTCCAGTTGCAAGTATTTCTTACTCATTTAGAGCGAATATACAAATAATTCTAGAGTTGAATTAATTGTTAACTTTGTAAATTATTTTGTACTAATAAACTCCGATGATGCTTTATATATTTATCCGAATATTGCACGACAGGCTTTCAGCAGGATTTTTTTTCACTTTTGTCAACAGTTCTCAATTTGAATTATATGTATTTTCAAAGCTCATCAAATCATATACGGATAGTCAGATTTTTAATAAATTTTAATAAATTTTAGGTTTCCACTAAAGATAAAATATTTAGAGCGAACATAGTTTTTCAAGTTTTAATGTTTTTACATTTGCTGTATATATTAACTTTACACTGTTTATGGCGTATTTCCATTTGCAAGTATTTCATTCATATTTAGAGAGAACATACACGTTTAAATGTTTTAACATTTCTACTGTTTAAATTAACTTTAGACTGTTGATTGCATATAATGTCCAGTTGCAAGTGTTTCATGCATATTTAGAGAGAACATAGGCTACAAGTTTTTTTAAGTTTTTACATTTGTACTATATAAATTAACTTTAGACTGTTGATTGTGTATTGTCCAGATGCAAGTGTTTCATGCATATTATGACAGAACGTAAAAGTTTTAATGCGTAGAGAAAGGGACATTATTACCCGGTAACTATACAGTTTAACTGAACATGTGTGCTTACAATTTACATACGACATAGCCGGAATGACGCCCCCACTTTTACACAGTTTATACTGCTTGCTTATAAAAGTACTTACGTACCTTATCTATATTTTTAATGACATAGTAAAATTAGTATTCGTTAATGAAATTGCAATAACCAAATAACGCTTGACATAGACACGTTTTGAGGATCGGACACGTTTGTGGGTTAGTTGAAAAATGGACACGTTTGGGCGTCTATATAAATGCCACCCTTTGGCGCCCTTTTGCAACTATACATGTTTTACAGTTCAGTGACGTTATGTGGACACGTTTGGGGGAATCGGACACGTTTGGGGGGAAGGACACGTTTCTGAGTGTTACATAAGTATATCATGTATATGTACATGATGTAGTAATCTGGCAACCATACATCGGTTATAGATCAAACGATAAAGGATGAAAATTAATCAAAGTTTACATTATTGACTTTATATCTTGCAAGATATTTACATACACTGACTGACATACATGAGATACATGTATTACTGACACTGAAAAGAAGCTATTTTAACCACTCTGATTTGAAAATAATTCATGTCATACATGTAAATGATTGATTATTTATTAAAAAAAAATAGGCTTTGTGTGTTCACGAGACATTAGTTAAAGGCATTGATTATGTTGACTGTTTAAAATCTTACACATTTACGTTATGATGATATACAGAATCCATGTCAAGATCCATATTTGAATACGTGTTTCACAGAACATAGCAAACTTTCTATTTTCTAATTTAATGATTTTCAGATAGGTCTTTCTCTCTCAAGAGTTATAGTCCCTAACATATAATAAACCATTTACTAAGTTATAAACCACAAAGATTTGAGTCTGCAATTGAAAACAATTCAGTGAATTTTCAATGTGGTGAAATGCTTGCAAATCATTGAAAACTATCTATGCTTTCAATCATGTTATGAGATCAATATTTAATTATTTTGACTTTTTGTTTGAACTTAAAGAAAATCACTTTCTTCATTATAGAGCAGGAAGCAGAATTTAAGCCAACTGAAAACGAGGAAGTCATGAGCAAATACTTTTCTAGTGGCAGGTTCATGCCACGACCAGAATTACATCGAGATGTTAAGTGGACACCACCAAAATCTCCATTTAACTTGGTTCAGGAGAGCCTTTATCATGATCCATGGAAACTCCTGATAGGGACCATATTTCTTAATAGAACAACAGGTATTTTATTTATTTGTATATCGGGACATGTGAAACACAAATTTAAAAGTTCAAACTTCAACAAATTAAATTTTTTCTATTTTGTTTTATGCAGACTTTGACAAAACCACGAAACAAATATCCATGAAAATGCAAGATTTCCTCAATTCATGAAAATTGGTACCCAGGAAAATATATGATACAACTGGATATAACTGTGGCCAAAAAATAATAACTGGCACAAAATTGTCATCATAGATTTGCCTTCTAAACTCAACAGGAATAAGCAACTCTTGAGTGTTATCAAATTTTTAAAGTCATAATCAAATCAGTTGATTTTTAAGCTTTATTGCCTTTTGGCAAACTTAAACATTCAAACAATACATTAACCATACTGATAAAAAACATTATGAAAATGAGATGTAATAATATACATTGCTAATGTAACTGTAAATAACATTGGCTTATCATAAATCAGAATCCTGTAGATGTATTTAGATTACATAACTTTGTTTCCAACAGATAATATATCTGTTGCCATTCAGAATATATAATGATACAGTGTATAGTCAAAATAAAACCTTTCATGAGATTTAAACACAAAAAAAAGTTTTATAGACACTTTATTCTTTAAAAGTTTAAAAATCTGAATTTGTTATTGCATATAATTGATATGACACTATGGGTAATTTGTATATAATTGAATGTTTCAGGGACGGCAGCTATTCCTTTATTATGGAAATTTTTCAACAAATGGTCAAACCCAGATGAAGCAAGGAGAGCTGACCCTGCAGCAGTATCTAAGCTTCTGACACCACTTGGTCTCCATACCAAAAGGGCTCAAATTATAATCAGGTTTTCAGGTACTAAGACATTGTTGTACCATGTGTACCATATTTTGATTTCTGAACAGAAGAATGAAATTAAATTTTATCCCTATTTTTTTATATACTTAATGAAAGTGAAAACGTATTGTTAAATTAAGCTTCTGAATTAATTTGTATCAACTCAATTTTTCAAATTGATACATAGAAATTTTATAATATTTGAAATTTTAAAAATGAAATTCTCAGATTTATCAATGAACTAAAACTGATTTTCTGAAAGAAGATGTCTGGTCTATAATATATAGACTATATGTGCCATAGAAATCACAGTTATCTTATTTGAATTTGAAATGCAATGATAATCATTGTCATCACTGAGCTATCTTTTGATAATCAGTTCTATTATTTTTTAGTATTGCAGTTTTGAGGCGATTACTAATATCATCTTTTTTGCAGTAATGAAAATCTGTAATTACAATGACAGTACATGTAATAGTACTGAAAAATAATTGCATACATGCTGTCAAAAACAAAACAATGAAAATTGAGTGCCACAAAAATATTAAATTAGATATAGGAAGATGTCCAGAAAACAATTTAAAAAAAGTAAACCATTATAGGTCAATGTACGGCCTTCACCACGGAGCCTTGGCTCACACCAAACAACAAGCTATAAAGGGTCCCAAAATTACTAGTATAAAACCATTTAAACGGGAAAACCAACAGTCTAATCTATTTAAAGAAAAAAAAATAAGTATATTTACAGTAAAATGTATAAAATCAAAATTGATGACTCAAGTAGTACTTTATGAAATATCCTTATACTTATTAGATTACTAGATAAAGCATGTCAAACTGGGGTTAACTATGAACTGTCTAATTATAACACTTCTAACACATTTCTAGATTAGCTTTTATGTACAGACTGGAAATTCATTCTCATAAATATTTGTATATGAATTTTAATGTAAAAACTAGAAACACATGTAACACATTCTTAAATGCATTTGTAGATGAATTTTTATGTAAAGAATGGAAGTATCCAGAAGAGTTACATGGTATTGGGAAGTATGGGAATGATTCATATAGAATATTTTGTGTGAGAGAATGGAAACAGGTAAATCACTTTAAACTGGTATTTCTTTAAGCCAATTAAAATTGATTGATAGATTTTCATCCCCGCCCGCCCCTTTGAAATCGTCCCGCCCCAATTTTTTTTTTTTTATAAAATTTACCATTTCCGGATTTTGTTCATTTCCGTTACCGGTAACTGTTAGAATTTCATTTCATTCTAAACTTCCTGTTTCAAATTTCGGTTTTGTACTTTGAGTAAATCTAACCAAAATGATAAAGTCAACATATTCTGCTGCTCTATGATGGCAACATCATCTTCAGAGAATAAAGATTGATTACGAGAATGACATAAAATATATTTGTTTTATGAGAAAAACTCTGTGTCCAAGACCACAAATCGGGGTATGTCACAAATTTCTTTGTGATTAGAAAACTGTGGATTGTTTTTATTTATGCGATGACTTTGTGTCAGGAAATTTAAACTGTGAATGATATCAAAAGCGCAAGATTTGTGGAACCCATTGGTACAGAAAACATGACTGGATTAAAGATATTGAAACACAAGCACAAACTTGTTAGATTTATGACTGTATATTGAGTTTAAAAAGTTGACTAACATACGCTTTTTATGTATGCAAGCTCTAGGATTTTACCCATGGCTGTCTTTTCTTGTTGACAAACAGCAAATGTCCCAATACCCTCAAAAGAGTCATTAAACAACAACTTCTTTTTTTTTTTTTTTTTTTTTTATTAAGTTCACGTTTTACATGGTAATTATATTTTCATCTTATTCTATACTCATAATAATTGATAATATTAACTAGTACGTTTGTATTGCAACCCAATGCATTTGCTTCATTTTATAGGGACTACAAACCATTGTTTAGAAACCCAAATACATTTGGTGTACGTAGTCCAACTGTAGAGAGCATTTCTAGATGTTTTTGTTGTTTAGTTTCTAAAGTCGCAATTAGCGACATTTATTTTAGAATTTGAAAACTAATGTAAGATTCCTCATACCCGTGTATACATGATAGTGGGGGGCAGACCCTTTTTCGGGATGTCAGGATCAGGTGTTTTTAAGCTCAGGATTTCAGGATCGGGAATTTCTTTTTTCGAATTTCGGGATGTCTGGATCTCAGGATTTCATGTTTTTAAGCCCGGGATTTCGGGATCAGGACCCCTCCCCAGAACTTGTCACAAGAGGGTTTCATATAAAATAAGAATTAAAAAATAAAATCCTCCCACCCGCCCCATTTTTTTCAAAAGTTTGGATGAAGATCTACTAATTAATTTTAGTTGGCCTTATAAAAAATCAATAGTCTGATGACATCAATTAAGATATCTAGATCATCATAAATGAAACAGTTAAGGTAGCACTACAGTCAGAATTTTCTGACTCCAATCAACAGTCTTTAAAGATTAATTTCTCCAAAACTACTCAATGGATTTTGAAAATCTTTAACTCATTTTAAAGCTGAAATATAACTCTTTCTTAATTTATATATAAATTTATTTTTGGTTTGATTAATCTCAAAATATAGCTCATTAATTGCCAAAAAAGTGGTCTTCCAACTTGGATGAAAATGGCACATTCATGTCAAATGGTATTAAAAATTTGTTTTTATCCCTTTAATCAAGCATATACAATCTCCCAAACCGTGTCTCAGATTTTTGATATATGCCTCCAGTAAGAAGATATATTGATTTAACTGCTGGGTGCCAAACCTCATTTCACCTTTCATCTTTGGAGACTATAAATTCATTTAGAAACAAATTATCCAAAAACTGGGACACGGTATTGTAGAAAATACACCTTTCAATCATATATATCAAAGTCAAACCAAAGGGGGTACCCATAAAGTTTCTATTTTCATTTTTTCCTTACAATTATCATGAAAAATTGTTCTGAGAAATGACCTAAAAACTGAATTTCCCCCCTTAGAACCCCTATAATGTCAATGTAAATACAAACGTTCCACTGGGAACACCCCAGGAGTGTTCTGGTACCATTACTATATCAATAGAACCACACACTTTGTGTCTTTGATGCTCTAATGCAGTAAATTTTGCATTATATGTGAACTGTCCAACACTAACTTGGCATATGGCGGGAGTTTGACGTCACAGATATGACCAACATCTGTGATGATGTAATTTTAAAAATATAGACAAAGCTCCGCCTCTTTCCAGACAGTCTCAGATAAGAGAAAACATGATTGACCAGCTGCATTTAATAAATGTTTAACATCATTATTCTCTATATATAAAGAATAATTTTCATTTGAATTTTAAATAAGAAATAAACTATGTCTGAAATTAGCTAGAACATTAAAATTGTGCATAAAAAAACATGTTCATAAAAGAATAAGACCACCCTTTTCTTGATGAAATGAAAATACATTTAATTTAATGGGACTGAAAAAAAATACACATAAACTGAAAATAAGTTAAAATCATAAAACTGTATTTAAATGAAGAAGACAAAAGAGAAGAAATTTATACAGGCAGTCAGAGGCTTTCAAAAATACTTCCCCACTGTTTTCCATAGTACTTTTTTCCTTTTTGGTAGATTTTTCCCTTTATTTTTTTTTTATTTTTCTTTGTTCACTTCCATGTTATATAAATATATTTTGTTGCAAAACAATGAGATAAGACTACGATATTTATCTTGTGCTCAGGGATTAACAGCTGGACACTGGTATCAACAGATGATTGGCATATTAGCCCCTCCCAAATGCTTATATATTTAGATTAATTACCATGTGCTTTTATTTACATAAATTCATTATCAATTTACTCCCTGTTGTGATGTGATAATGACCTTGGGATTTTTACAAACTGTGCAGAATAATACTTACTTCAAAATAATGTGATAAAAAAAATATGATAAAAAAATCATTGTTAGACTGTAGTGCTACCTTAAATTGGCAAACAAATGAAGAAGAGGGAATAATGGATGCTAAAATATTCATACTTTATTGCAAATGAAAAATTTGATTTTGGAAGTTCATCTTTGTTCTGTTTAGGGATGTTGTTTGATTGATTTAATGCATGTTTCTTTAATTCCATGGCATATTAAAAAAAAGTGTTATCAGAAATCAGCCAAACCCCAACCTCCTGTTTTTCTGTTTCTTCAAAAAATTTTGCTATTCTGAAATAAAATAAAAAAATCTTGTCTGGTTATTGTGCTTATTTGATTTTTTTCATCATACATTTGAATTAACACCAAATTTAGTCGTTTAGAATAATAAAAAAATCATGTTAAGAATGATTTTAAAATGTTTTAGCAGTCATATCAAAAATATGATGAAAATTAAGGTAAAGTAAAATTATTTCTTTCATAACAGAAAAAAATTTGAGATCTTGGGACACACTGAAAAATATTTCATAGTCTACCATAGTCATTTAACTTTCATTTAACTTTCCTTTTTTTGTTATTTTTCAGGTACAACCTAGAGACCATAAACTGAATGACTACCATAACTGGTTGTGGAAAAATTACAAAACTTTGAGCTTAGATTAAATAATTTCATTTTTATATTTTATGACAATGAAATAGAATTTTACTACTGTACATTTTGTACTTTGAAGAAATTTTTAGTCATATTTATTCTGTATGTTTTTTTTATACTTGATTTAAAATCCATGATTTTATTACTTTTTTTTTTATTTTTGTTAATTAATTTATTTTAGCAATTGAATTTTATTCCCTTGCTGAAAGGCAAAGTGGTGCATTTTAATTTTTTGTCATATTTATGCAAACGTTTGTCCAAAAAACCAACTACCAAAAGAACAGTGATCATTTTATGTTATGACTTCCTTTTTTTTAGAAAAAAAAACTAAATGGCTTGTACTTCATCATTTGATCAACTCTTTAGTAGAAAATTCATAAACTTCACAACTAAAGTTCATTTAATTCTTTTCAAACACAAATCATCACCTTCATTTATGTATTAAATTCATTGAAAAAAATACTATTCATTTGTACAAAGTCCATATAAGAAACTTTTGTCAATTTAGTCAGAATTTTATAGTGATATTGATTTTGTTAATAGTATATCTCCACAGTAATTTTGTAAATAGTTTTATACTGTAAATACATATACATGATGAATTGATGATAGAGGTTTAACTGTAGTGACAAATTTTAATGTCTTTCTAGATTTTGAACACAATGCCTGTTGGATTACTGAGGAAATTTTGTTGTTTGATAATTTGGTTTAACTTAGATAGAGAAATGGGAATGATTATGCATTCTTATTCAGCCTGTCATAGTCAGAAGGGATGAAAATCAAGTGTTAAGGTATAAGAATTCCAGTAAATGCTTTGGTTTAATAACATTGTATTATGGAGCTTTGTTAAAATTTGGATCATATAAAAAAGAGAATTTTATCACACACATGCACACATATATATGATAATGACTAGATGAGTTCTTTTGTGATAAGGGAATGGAATTTTCTACACTCTGTCAAATTTGTTAGGCCTGTTTTTTTCCAACAGTTAAACATGCATGCTTAAGAGTAGAGAATAAAGTAATTTAAAGGAGTAGGTCCGGTAAGGCCCCTTTTTGGCCCAAAAATATAACAGTTTTACAAAATTGTTAAAATGTAAACTTTTACTTATTTATTGGACAGTTGAATGCTTCTGCTACATAAATATGGGCTGTTTTTGACAATGCAATGCACATATATCGGGTTGTAGCACCATTAAGTCATGCTAAATTACTGAAATCTTCAAAATTCTATCATTTTAGTTAAATTTTAGATGGTTTCCGTGTAAAACGAAAGTGGCCGCATTCGTGTTCATCCTTAATATTGCAATGTAAGTTGTATTTTATGATAATACATAACATATATAAAGGTTGTGGATGAACACGGATGCGGCCACTTTCATTTTTGACAAAAACAATCTGAAAAGTTACTTTTTTTGGCATATTTGAGAGATTTTTCATATTTGAGCTTCAATCCGATCGTTTTTAATGACTTTATCAGTTAAAATCTCTCACATAAACTAATTGAATCAAGTGAAATGGACACTTAAGTGTTTAAAAAGTGGTCAAAATCTTTCGTCAGATGAAACTGAAATTTGAGGCCAAAATGAGTCCTTACCAGACCTACTCCTTCGACAAATTATTACTTACATCAGAGTTCCATTTGTTTTGTATCCTGAAGAGTTTTGGTTTATCAAGATATTCACATCTCTATGTGAGCAACAAATGGATTGATACATGTAGTTTTAGTTAATAGAATTGTTTCTATATGTAATATGTTGCTATCGATTAACACTTGTAATGATTTGTAACTTTGTTGATATTTTCAAATTGAATATGTTATATAACTGTTATATAGTGCTTGAAATATTTATGGAAAAGAAAGGATATAGTGATTCAGCTCATGGCATGAAATCACTACCACACAAGAAAAAAAAGGTACAGCCCATTATTACTTTTATCTTTAAGGCTCAGGGAGGCCTATTATAATTGCTTTGTCATTGCCAGACTGAATTACACCCCTTTGATTAACCTAACACCATCAACATGCATTTGAGAATCCCAAAATTCTATGTTGTTAATTTTTAATATGTTCCTTGTAACCTTTGGTATAGAATGATAAAAAGTGCTTTTGAATGTGTACATTGACCTATAATGATTTACTTTTATAAATTGTTATTTGGATGGAGAGTTGTCTCATTGGCACTCACACCACATCTTCCTATATCTTCATCTTAATATTTTTTGTTTATGTATGCAGATGAATTTAAAAAAATGTATTTGACAATTGTGCCCTTTTTTTGCTTTTTCAATAATATAAGCTTAAGATTAGGAGAGGTGTTATGATTGCCAATGTGACAACTATCTACTGAAGTTGAAATGAAGTTGATGTAAGCAATTGTAGGCAACATAGTAAGCCACTATATTAAGTTGCAATCTCATCTTATAGTTTTCTTTAAAAAGATATATCAACCATGCATTTGTGTTTTCTACAGACTGGTTAACTTGAATAGGATAGAGGACAAAGTGATATGTTGCATCAGAAAAAACAAACAATGGATATATATATATATTCTCCTATTTGCTAAATATTTTACACACAGGTGCAATATAATTTTGTTACTTTACATTTATCTTGAATTTTGATTTATTTTGTGTTCATGAGTAGTTGAAAACATCTATCTGAAATAATTGTAAACATTGAACTTCAAATACATGTTTAGAAAGTAATAAAAAAGATAGAATAATTGCAGAAAAATTGACAGGACATGTAATAGCTTGATATAGGATATGTTTTTATGCTCATTATTGAAGGTTGTACATCAACTTATTTTTTGAATATCCCTGTCCACTGGTTGTCTCCCTCGGCATCATACCTTTTATTATTTCTATGCTTTTTTTAAACAAATATTTGAAATATTTAGAGAATGAGTGATCCAATATAATGGATATTTTAAAATGTTGTAAAGAGTTAGTCATTTTAATAATGGAAATGAAGTATTTACAGAAATGATTAAATTTGTAAGAAGATTCCTGTTTGTTCCATAAATCATGCAAAGTTTCACCTTTACACAATTTTATCATTGAATGTGTAAATAAGATTTTTCAGCATGTTGACCATGTATATACTATTTAACAACCATCTATTAATATTTTTAGTATTTAATCATATGTATATAAATTTCATTGATTAATAAATATAAATGGTAGCAAATAATTGTTTATTTACTTTCCCAAACAAGTGAAGAGTATTATTGATGGCAAATATGTGTCCCATTTTTCTATTTTTAAACAGAAATGACTGTTTGGTTATTATTATGTGAATTTGGAAATTGAGACTTTTCAAGATACTTTAAAACAAATAATTATCAAAAGTTTTTATTGCTATTGCTTTGAGTTAAGAATACCTTCTAAACATGTTCATTTCAAAGTAACTTATAATTTTTAACAAAATAAATTCCAAAACTTGTGTCTCAATTGTTTAAAAAACTAGTCTGGAAGCCTGCGAGTTATTTGTGTTATTTAAGGAATATCTGTTTGCCCTACAATGTACTATCGAAGCCACAAAAATAACAATACAATGTGAAACTTAAAGGAGACTAATCAAATGGCAAAATCAAAAGTCCAAACACATCAAACTAATGGATAACAACATAACAAGTTACAGTTCTCGTGAATGGATCTAATGGAAAAAATTATGCCTCGTTATTTAATGCAACCAATACAGATTTAAGGGTTTGTCACATTGAATATCTGTGACAATGTTGAGGTAGAGATTGATTGTTTTGATTTTTAGTCACATTGTCTAGAAAAACACAAAAGTGGTGCACAGTAAGTTCAGTATATGGCCAAGGTGTGTTTAGATACATGTTGTTTTGGAAAGGAAACGCGAGTTTGTCATTAAAAATTTAAATTCTGGTATTTATAATGAGTTTATTATTAATCCATAACAGAGGCAGATGGGTTTTCGTAAGATGTTAATGCAATACAATCAGGATTTCTTTTTTTTAAGGCATCTACTATAAAATTACACTGAAATGCTTACCAAAGAACTATCGCAAAGAGAAACCATTGTTCAAGAGACAAATTTTGAAAAAATGAAAAATGGAATGTAAAGGAAAAGATATCATTGAAAATTATGTAGTCCATGTTCTGTAAAAGACTAACAAAGACGACTATGTTTGGATTACCGGAAATAAAACTAAAAACTGGTAACAGACGTGCATCCGTTACTCAGGATTGAGGATGACTCAGTATGAATTTCAGTTGTTTTCATCACTGTGCTTATCATCAAGTAAATATACCAATGATGCCTAGTGAGAAAGAAAAGACTTTTTTTACCTAAAAGGATGGACTTGATCAGGATATATCGTTGTCGTCCGGACTATAACGTAATGCGACATCAACGATTCATCAATCAATTATAAAGCAGCAGGTAGCAAATGTCAGTGGCATATTGCAGCTTTATATATTGGTGAGATGATTGTTTATTGGAGACCATATTATGAACATCTTTAAACTTTTATATTATTATGGACAGACTTTAAACTTCTGCATTGAAATTAACACCGAATAAATATTAAAAAAAAAGATATGGTATGATTTCCAGTGAGACAACTCTCCACAAGAGACCAAATGACGCAGAAGTTAACATCTACAGCTTTAAACAAACGAGAAAACTAACGGCTTAGTCTATGTAAAAAATAATGAACGAAAAACAAATATGTAACACAGCAGCAAACGACAACCACTGAATAACAGGGTTCCTGACTTAGGAACTTGGGAAAGTGATGTAACAATGCAACATAAGAACAAACTATAAAAAGTTGAAAAGGGCTTAACTCATCAGATGAATACAAATAGAAATAAATCTAAACAGAAACACAGAGTTGACGTGGCTGTGTACTTAGTACAGATCTGAGAGTACTTTCAGCTACTGACATCTAGTGCAAAGCCAATAACAACTAATGAAAAAAATCATGCATATAAGACTAAATTATCATCAGTGCACATCCAACATCCCGTGGATTTAGTAAAAGACGTAATAGACAGTCAGAAAAGACATGACCTGTGCAATACCAATATACAGGTATCAACAGATTGTAGAGCCATGAATGTGCATTTGTATATTACAATGATATTTATTTTGTTTTTAATTTAATAATGTTCGTTCTTTCATCGTGAAGTATTTGTTTTTCATTTGTACAAAGATATATTAGAGTTGGCATTAATACGTAGTAAGAACATGATATGTATTTTATTTGCGAAATCAATGTGAGTGATCAATGTTAGAATTTTAAAGTAATCATAACATTAGAATCTTATATTTAATTAATTTATATTTCATATCAATTTTACACAGATACGTTCCGGGACGACCCAAATAACAATCCTGTCATAGTCACTAGTAAATCATACAAAATAGACACGTTGCATATTCTCTTTCAATACAGTTTTGGCGAGTATTACAAGATATTGATATTCTTGATTGTTCCAGAAATTGGAATTTCCCATATATATTTTGCAAAGAATAATTATGCAGAAAAGTAGATGACGCTATTAAAATACAATGTTGACAGAACAGATTAATATTTACTGTGCATAATTCTTGAAATAACAGTAATTAATGCCAAAAAATCAGTTTATGAAAAATTCTTAAATGATGATTTTTACAAAATTAGTTTTCAAAAAATAGTCTACTGGATTTACGCAAATAGTTTTTTGTCTTTTCTCATGTTTGTTTACACGATGGCATGGTGTTTGCGCGCATGCATCAAATGCCTTCAATGTGGGGAGGTCGTGAATTTAACTGGTCAACTAATGACTTTAAAATTGATATCTGTTGCTTTTTCGCCTAGCACATTTCGTTTTTAAAATGGGACGAAGACTGGTCGCCTGAGAGTCAGAATGATATGCGTCTTGGTCGGAAAAGATCTTCCTGTGTAATGTTTGTTTCCTTTGTGATATCCCAGTAAAACTCTGACGCAGCGTGTCAGTCAAGAACATAGTTGAACAGTGCTTAATTAATGCCTATAAACATTTCAATAACGTATCCTCAGTTTCCATTTCTATGTAGCAACATTTTAGCAGCGTATACAAACGGAGTATAAATCTCAAAGTTTATACGATATTTCAGAGCTTGTATTTCCTCTCATGATTTCTTGATAGAACGTTGCTGATCACAGGAATCTACTAAACCAATTGATACAATAGGTCATCCCTTCATACATGTAACGGACGCCATCAGTTGGTTGGCCGTTATAGAATATCCGTTTCACAGATGACACCAGATATGTCCCACATGCTGTACTAACATGTGCAAAACGACGGGTTCCACATGTGGTGCAGGATTTGCTTACCTTTTCGGGACACCATCTCCGATTTTATGGTGTTTGTGTTGCTCAGTTTTTGGTTTCTATGATTGTGAACTGCTGTTGTTTGTTGATCGATTACTTTTAAGCCATTGTGTAGTCCGTAAATCTTCTATATATTTGTAACAAAGTATCGGTAAATGCATTTTATTTCATTGGTTTTGTTATACCTGCTAACCCAGTATAAGTAAGACTTAAAGATGTGTACATACTTTCTATGCAAAAAGGCTTCTATTGCATTTACATTGTAGAGAGAAAAAGACCTGTTACGATTGTACCATATTCATCGTGGCTAAGGCGTTTTAAAAGAATTTTGTTAACCACCACAATAAGTATTCAGACAAATAACGGTATTAGTCTATATAAAAACTAGATGTTTTAAAAGGGATACACCAAATAAAAATAAAACAGCTCACAAAAATACCACATTTATAATTCTGTATGCGTTTCGTCTACATAAGACTTATAAGGGGCGCTCTAATTAAGACAGTTAGTAGATAAATCCAAAATACAAAGTAGACGTGCTTCAAACTGTCAAAAAATTCAAAATACAACGAAGGCAATCTATTACTTGGGAAAGAAAAACTTTAGTGTAGCGATTAATTTTACATTCCATACACAGAAAATTATAGAAAATTGAACATAGCAATTGTATTTCATGTCAACACAAATTGCTGACACTAGGGCTAATAGTAACTCGGGGACTTAACATCCACCAGTGGCGGAATCAACCCAGTGGTTGTAAAAACTCACCAATGATACCACACATATAATTTTATATGTCATACTCTGGATTCGTCTTCATAAGACTCGTTGGTGGCACTCTTATTAAGATAGTTAACGTTGATTGGCAAAACCAAAATACGAAGTTGTGGGGCTTCAAATACAGATAATTCATTGAAGACGATTTGTAGGTTCAGAATGAATAAGCTTAGTGTTACGAATAACTCGACATTTCATATCCAGCAAATTAAAGAAAAATGAACATTGCATTGATTTTTCGTCAACACAAAATTGCAGACACCTAAACGTCCACCAGTAGTGTTATCGTCCAAGTGGTTGTTTAAAAAAAATATCAACGATATCAAGATTATAGTTTTGTACGCCAGACACATGTTGAAACACATCCTTCATCAAAAGCTGTGTAACATACAGTTACTTCTATGCGACAGATGCTTATATCTCAACTAAACACAAAGTGTACCGACAATAGTATTTAGTGACAACAAAATTACACATATGCAGAGGGCTGTTACACCATACAGTAGTTGTTGTGAATAATAAAAACGCCGAAAACTGGTGGAAAGACCTAAAAATATATATTTACGTATAACATTGACCTTATTTCCTAAAGCTGGACCTACCACTATTTGACTCCAACATGATTTTGAATGCCTGCGATATCTCTACCTTAACAACTTATTGTGAGTTTAGCCTGTTATTATATTTTTTTTTTATAGATTTCCTGTTTACAAAAGTATGATTTTTTTTAATTCCGCTTTTATAGCTATAGTTGTTTGTTTAATATATTGTGTAACTTCATACTAGAAACAATTATTTTTGATCCAGCTGTCCAAACCATGTGTTACCCCTCGATCGTCACTGATGAGTCTCTTGTAGACGAAACGCGTGTCTGACGCAAATACACAACTTCAATCTTGAAATCAATTATCTGTTTATTTACAACCGCTGGGTCGATGCCAATGATGAGTCTTTTGTAGACAAAACTAGCGTATGGTGCAAATACAAAATTTAAATTCTGGTATCTATGATGAGTTTATTGTATCGTTATCAATGTTATAGGTCATCTTGCTTACAAACTTTGAATTTATGAAATGCTAAGGCTTTTCTACCTCAGGAATAGATTGCCTTAGCTGTATTTGGCAAAACGGTTAGGAATTTTTGGTCATCAAAGCTCTTCAACTTTGGACTATATATTTATTCGAACGTCACTAATTAATCTTTTGAAGACGAAACTCGCGTTTGGCGCGAATACAAAATTTCAATACTGGTTTCTATGATGAGTTTATTTACAACCACTTTGGGCAATACCATTGGTGGTGATTTTTTTATTCCACGAAGGTATCACCAATCCAGTTGTCAGCACTTCTGTGTTGACAGGAATTGTCATAATTATACATAAACTATTTACAAACCTTTCTATTTTTTATGTACTAACCTATTTTTTATGTACTAAGGGCTTTCTGTCTCAGATATAATTTAATTTAGCTTTAGTTGGCAAAACGTTTAGAATTTTTTTGTCCTCAATGCTCTTCATTTCGCACTTAATTTGGCTATTTAAACTTTTTTTATTCGAGCGTCACTGATGAGTCTTTTGTAGACGGAACGTGCGTCTAGCGCAAATACAGTCTTAAAATATTATCCATGTGTTGTTTACTAACTTTTAATATCATTATTAGACAGGCTTGCTGCATGCCTCTATTATGTTAAAAAGGACAATCAAATTCAGAAATGCTTAATACAAAGATACTGCCGCGAAGACCGTAGTTCAAGTATTTATAGAACTACATTTCTATATTTACAGACAGGATGTGTATACTTTACAAATCCTTGGTACAGATAAATGTTAAAAAAATTAGAGTTTTCAATTATTTAAAAAAATAAAAACACATTAACATGTAACATTTTATATATATAAATAACAATGTGATTGCATATCATTCCCTTATTTTGCCAGCATAATGTCTCGGTATTTTAGAAACGGGATCGGATATAACTAATGACGAAAGAGTCCCACCTTCATAGTTTTTATAATTTTCTTTACTTGATTTTGACATATTGCTTGTTCTTGATAAGCCACGAAAATTTGTGCTATGCACCAAATTTTGATCATTCTGTGATAGAGTTGTAATTTTGGTTTCAAGACTCGTAGTTTTTTCTTGATTTACTGAATGCACTCGACCATCATATGCAGGAGATGTATTGTCTTCAGAAGATTGAACGGAACTTGTTTCACTGACAGATTCATCCTCGCTTTTGTCTATCGGAGAGGATAGCGGTTTTTTGTATCGAATATGAATAGTAACTTTCATTTCCTGATAAGGTCCGTACGAACTGTTTGTGACAACAGATTTAGCACGTTCGTCTTTGGTATCATCCTGACTCAATAAGCTACTAACATATCCAGACCGTGCCGTATCTCTGCCTATTTCATCACCCAATTGTACATCACTTTCACTTAATGCTTTATTCGGCGGCTTAGAGTCAGGCGAAATATCAGGAAGCTTTTTAAACTTCTGCCATGGAAATGGCTTTTTCTTTGATTTATATCTATTGTTATGTGACACTTGTGTTGCTTGAAGAAAATGTTTCTGTTTTGATTTTGTTTTAATGTTTAAATGTTCAAGAGGTGATATTGCAAACATTTCTGATGGGTTAAGTTGTTTAAATCTTCTAGTACTATCTGTAACAGGAGCAAGTTTCTTTTCTACTAATATATTTTTTCCTGATAGATAACTTCCATTCACAAACTGTAAATGATTTTGAAGATCGGATATTCGTTTATAGCGTTTTTGGAATTCTATTTCGTCGTGAATGCTACCAAATCTTGAGTTTTTACTTGGTCTTTCAATGCTTTTATTGTACATATTTTCACGATTTGTATGTCCACTCTCGACTCTTGAAGGATAAACTTTAACTCCGTTGTTTCTCATGATTTTTTTGTCTTCCTTTTCAATAAATTTTCTTTGAATTGCTTTACTTTCCGCAGTGCTCACTATTTCAGAATCAGTGTAGTTAATACTTTCCGTATATGCACCGCCGGATTCACCGTCTTTCTGACTCTGTCTCTTTCGTCTACGTTTTAGACTTCGTTCAGATTGGATTGGTGGTGTATATTGTTGTGACCTTTGTGAACTTGGAGCATATTGTTCAGAAAATCGTTGGTTCTTCATCCACGTTTCCACTTGTTTGACAATATCCGTACTCCAGTATTTTTCTTCGAGGATGGGACGCTCTTTATTTCTTGGCGTTGAACCATTATTCATACTCCCTTTATCTTCAGCTGCATTATAGGTCATTTGTCTGAAAGAAAAATATAGACTCGTTTTAAAAAAATCAACGAAATCCCTCCCAATACGTTCTAGTTAGAATTGAAAACAAAATGGATGTCTCCATAAGTTGATCACAGTAAACCATTGGAAGACATGATCAGAAATCTAGTGTGATTTGAGTTTAATGCTTTCAGTACATGAAAAACTACATCTACAAAACAAGAAATGTAAATACACTTTCAGGAAACAAGTTATGGGTACTTTATCTAAATACATTTTTTCTTATTCTTTAGGTTTGGAAAAGAGGTAAATTCGATCTGGCGTTAGTCTACGAATAGAATGTATATCGCAATCATCTAATCGTATTCAATTTGTACTGCAGCGCTTATTTACAACTATTCATCGTACTGGATATACATGAAATATTTGCCACTGTGTTAAGAAAAATGATAACCAATCAATTATACTTCTTCGGAAAAAAATATATGGGGTTAAACGTTGAGAAATATAAGAATCGGTGATTGTCACAAGGAAGAAAAAATCCGTAAAAAGTTAAGTCTTCTTGGGAATAGAGAGGACTGTCACAAACATTACAAAATCCACTGACATTTAAGAATAGACGATTGCCGAATGCAAATTTGCAAATCTGTACTATTAAGCGAGAAAGAATGACACGAGGAATCCATAATATGATATTCTTCCTTTATATTAAAAGCTTTTGTTCTTTTTATTGAGAAGATAACACTTACCTTAGTCGACTATGTGTTAACTCCATATTATATCTTGATATTTTAAATTGCCTTTTAAAGCACAAGTTTTAGTTTTAGAACTGATTAAATTTACTTTTGTATCACTAAATTAAATGTTTGCACAAACTGATTAAATGCTCTCATATTAAATCAAGTGTATATGAAGTATCATCAATTTAATTTTATCGCCTTTGTCGACACCATTTTGTGAAAAATTGTCTTTATTGACTTTCACGGACAACTTTGCAACAATTATTTACTTCTAACTTGATTAAGATATAATTAATAGGAGATTGCCGGAGTTCGTTAAATCAATAGCACTTTCTCTCTGGTCCGGAAAATGTTCCAAAGAAGAAAATAAGTGTCGGAAGAGGCTCATACAGGTAAAACCTATAGCACAATTGTGGAGCATGATTAAGCTATTAGTTGTCTATTCATAGTCCGAGTTGGGAGATTTGTTATTAGATATTGGCTTTTATCGTATTTGATGCATCACCCATAAGGAAAAGTTATCGAGTGCACGAACTTTTTTCCATTGACGATAATAAACTACTTATTACAGAATGATATCAACGGTAAAAAGCAATATGAAGGAATTAGTTCTAGATTTTAAGTGACCTTTATGCACAACTTAGTACTTTCATAACACGTACATCAGTATAATCCTTTAATGTAAGTATAGACAAAGACCAGAAAGAAGGTCAAGGATCCAAAAGACGACAATCATAGAAAGCAGAGAAAAACAACAACAATGAAACAATCAAAATGATTGCAAGTGAAAGGCAGTTTCCTTTCTGAATTAGAGATCTCATTTAATTTTCCACTTCTATTAATTGTTTTCAATGGTTATTATTAAAAAGATTATATCAGTGCACAAAGTAGGTTTCGTGGTTTCTAGAATTTCATTTTCCATCTGTAATAAAACTCTTAACAACAATAAAAAATGAAAACATTAAATGTGATATCTTACAATAACATATTAGAATGTCTTCACCATTTTATTAATTGAAAGACCATCGATTATCGATATATAACCAATTATATGAGAAACAGTAAATCAAATCTGATAAAAAAAATCTGACAGGGTTAAATGAGAATTTAATCTTGATAAATAAGATTAACTGAAAGCAAAAACAAAATATTGAAATTGGTTAACGCTATACATGATTATCTGAACTATATTTGGCCTTCGTTGACAGATTAATTGGTATATTCTGATGATAATATAGATAAACGGAGATGGTGGGTATGCCAATGAAACCCTCAGTCCAAGAACAAAACATATATGTAGTAAACAGTGCCTCCCTCAAAGGATTTTAATGATTTTTAATTTAATTGAAAGTTTTATTTTTATGAGTTATAAAATTGTATATATGTGTATACACTAAGGTTAATATATATATATTTATTAAGAAACTACCCCTTTACATCGGGGAGACTTGCGGATGGGGTATCCACAAATGCGTCTAACAGCATATGCAATGAATAAATACAGACAAGTAAAAATATTCATATAACTTTTTCAGACTTAAAATTGGTACATTGTAAAGTAAGACATCATCTTACATAATAGAAATAAACATTATATACAATATAAAAATATGAGCTAAACTAAAAGTAACGTAAAACATATTTCAACAAATAACATTTAAAGTTTAGGTTCCAAAACCAATGATCTCTTAAATGTCACCCTTTAGGTGAAATTTGACTTTCATAATAATATTTCATTCGCTATTATCCCACGCTGCAAATCATTCAGGGAGAGAAAAATAAAGAAATCATAAAACACACTGATACAAATACCGTTAATTTCGAATTGTATATACATTATATACTCGTAAAGCATAAACATTTTGGTGACGAGCGAATACGATGAAGATTATTTCATAAACACAGGTCGATTTACATATAAATCTGTTTTATACAACCTTATTGGGGATGAATATCATTTTAGATAATTTTGACACGTCCGTAAGCACCCAAAAAGAATCTACACTAAATATATATACCAAGCATCGAAACACGTCCAAATGCAACCATATTTCTCTTCCCCAATGTGATACTGAAGAACGTACAAGTATATGAAAGGGAAACGATACCAAAAGGTACATTGAAACTAGAAATTTAAGAAAGGCAAACATAACCATTGACAAGACAAAAGACTATTGGCACTCATATCACATCTTCCTATATCTATAGACAATCAACTGACGTAAACACTGCTCAGTAAAGATTGAGCTATATGAATCAAACCATAAAGTGAGGATGACTGCTCCACGAGTATATAATGTATATAAAAACTGGAAATTCACTGAATTTGTATAAGTATGGTTGGGATTTCTGTATTTTCTCCTTAAAAGATTTGTAGTTTGATAAAGCGACAGAAATATTCTAATGAAAGTCAAAACATCTAATATAAAGAGTACACATCATTCAAACAGTTCATTATTTATCGTAAAACGGATTGTACTGGTTTCTTTTCTTCAAATAGGTACTAGCTGTCAATTCATATTCCCCGATTTGACTCAAATTCTCATATTTGAATTATAACCATGTTAAACATTTATATTTATTATAAAAGTCAAAATTAAACAATTTACAGGACAAGGGCTCGATAATATGTAGCTTCGTTTCGTGTGTTTTTAAGTCTTAAAAGCGATATAAACATAGATAGAGACATAAATAGAAAGCGAACTCGTGCAAATGGATTTGTCTAGGTCTGTGTAATTTTTTATAGAATAAAAATGTATGCTTATCAAAGTTTCAACCTGTATAAGAATGATTGTTTGTTGTGGATCGTAACAGTCAATCAAATGATTTGTCTTTGTTTCACTTTCAATGTTGACATTCTTTACCTTTAGATAACCGAACACGCACATTTCATGCGATATCAATCTCAAGCTAAGGGATAAAATTGAAGTTCACATGAATACGGATTCAATGAGGTCGAATTATTCACTTGCAAGTGAACAATTCATCATTAATGTTTTTTTTTAGTTTAATTTGACAGAATTGAACCATACTGGCTGATAAAAGCTAATTATTATTTCACTATTTCGCTTTCATTAATGATTCAAAAAATAATCATACTTAGGTTTTTTAATATATCTCGTAGCTAGTGCACTTTTAAAGCTCAAAATAAGAATTAACAAGCACAGGTTGATCATGATGAATATAATAACGCACAGTATGTAGGGATGGCTCTAAGATTTCAAAAAACCACGGGACTACATAAACATACATTTGTAAATTATCATTTTATGAAATATAATATTCAATGTTACGATTTATTTAATTCATTTTGTAAAGAAATATTCTATAATGACTAAAAACATTAAATATGGAAATATTATCCTCAAATTAAATCAATTACCTTTATTTACAAAATAAAGATACATCTGATAAAATGTAATTATATAAGTGATTTGTTATGACGTGTTGAAGGTATCCGTACGATCATAATAAAATGCTTGGTCGGTAATGACCCGGGCTGATCTTTAAATGTATATTTGTAATTTATTAATATAGTATTGATTGAAAAATATGGAATTGATATTGTTTTATCTTGCATACGAATAAAAATACATCATTGTTGAATCAAAGACAAAAATAAGTTTCACCCTTAGTTCAGTATTGGTGGATAGTTGTTGCATTGGCAATCATACCACATCTCATTATTTTCACATTGTCTAAAAGTTTCAATATAAAAAAGAAGATGTGATATGATTGCGAATGAGACAACTCTCCAGAGGAGACCAAATGACACAGAAACAAGTTCACTATCAGTCAACGTACGGCCTTCAACAATGAACAAAGTCCATATCGGATAGTCAGCTATAAAAGGCCGAATCAAGTTTATTTTAAGTATTGGGAAACAAAAAAAACTAAGACGTGGAAAAACCCTAATAGCTACATATAGATTCAAATAATTTTACTGATTTCTTTTATTACCATGTAACACGTAATATATCACTGGAGTGCTATACACTGATCATAGTGTTTAAAATCAGTACCTGTCGAAGTTCAAAGGCGACACAGGACCAGTAAAATGGGAACAAGGTTTCACTTTAACTCTAACGGCTTTTACTATACAAAAACAAACTTTCTTATAGTTTCGATGTCTTAAGTAAACTGACTTGCAGTAAGATAGCACTAGAATAGAACAGAGCAGGACGCATTTTATTCCCACAAATGTCAAAATGCATTATATTGTTTTCTTTCATATGATATTGAGAGAAGGAGACTCAATAACCAGAAGAATCAATTGCAGTTCTAGGAGATGGTTTTTGTTCAGGAAATAAATTGCATCTCCTCCCCATTTCGTCACGTTATCAAAACGAAAATAAAATGATATAATTGAAATTACATGTTTAAAAAACTTATTGCTTAATCATCATGTATTTAAAGTATGAATAGCGCTAAATTAATTTCATGACAGAAATCCTTCTTTTTTAAAAGTAATTCAAACAGTAATAAATGCTTGTCCCAAGGACTTTGTAATTATTGTTGTACTTACGTTTGTCGTTTCGTTATAAGAGGAAGTGCCATGTTTATCCAATTTGAAAAGTTATATACTATTCAAAGTTATTTTCTTCTAGTCCAGTTATCTATTGAAAATGTTTATCAAATTTATGAACTATCATAATCCTGAACATCATAAATGGGTTTTTACTTGTCGTCCTATCTCATTGATGATGCAGTAATATTTTGATAAATTTTCTCAATAAACTTTCACATATCCACAGAAGCTTAGGCCTGAGAAATTTTAAACTATCAACATTTATATAAGCATTCCTTAAAGATAGAGAACGTGTGAAACTAGGAGAGACCTTCCGTAAATACATGTCCCGTGGTAAATATATATTGAAACTATAGAATGAAAGAAAACAATGCTTTTATAGTTTAAATGTACAATTGTCAACGTGCCTTGCTTTTATGACTGTATCCGTACTATGTCAAAGGCTTGGAACTGATAAATAAACTAGGTAAATAATATTAATAATCTCAAACGTCTTGGACCTTATAATTACGATATGTACCTAGCATTTAATAAAATTTCAATAAACTTCAATTGAGATTTAACTAACCAAAAGTAAACTTAAACTTTGTTGTTAATATAATTATTCAAATGTGTGTATCATGTGAAAAATGAACAAGCCTGATACCAGTGACGGAAAAAAGTAATTGAGAAAAGAGAGGATTGCGGTTATATAACGGATATTGATTAGATTGTTTTTGAGAGGTATTGGTGAACTAAATAAATTGTTTGGTGTACTGAATAAATCGTTTGTAAGTCATTTAGTTCACTTATAAACGACACAATCCTTCATTTAGTCAATTTATAAATGACACATTCATCAAACGATGCATCTTCATACATTTAAATCAAATGGTTAAAAAAAATTAAATTTAAATTTTGTGTTGTCAACAGCACCAGTGAATTCAGAGCGGATTGAATTATTAAGAAACAGTAAAATACACAAAAACTGGTTAAGATGGTGCAGATAATAAAAAATTAGTAATTGACTAAACGTAACCAATAAACTTTATACTGTCAAAGACGTTGGTAAAACATTACTTTTATATATTATCTTCAGATAATTTTTATGTCATTTCTTTTTTAGACATTTTAATCTAGTTACAATGAACTCTCATTTTAACTAAAAACACATGCGCAGATAAAAAAACTATACAAAGTGAAAGTGGGGTTAACACAATCTGGTAGTGGTACTCCGAATCATCAAATAAAAAAGCAATTACAAAAAAAGAGGTCACAAGAGAGAGTCATCTTACTACTTGTTTAACTACGGAGAAAACCGATCTTCGGCATTTATTTGTTTTTGCCGAAAATAACAGATAATTCTATTTTGAACCATTCACTTTCCTTTATTAGCTTATTTGTATATGATCAATTAGATTATGTTTATAAGTTTGTTTGGCTTCGTTCCAGAGAACAATTAAATAAAGGGTGCACTAAACACCCGGTACGTGACAACATAGATTTATAAAATTTAAAATACTATTTCAAACAGTAAACAGTAGAATATTGAGATAATACCTTCTAATCAAGGAATAAAAAACAAACTTATATAATTACGAAATCGTTCGAAAAGTACATGTGTACCATATGCATGCATGATATTAGTTTTCAGAGAATAATTACAGCTAACACGGAAATTGAAAATCAGAAGGGGCAATGCAAGACTAGGTAAAACGATTAATTGCTTATGTGGTGATTATATAACTTCTGGTAGATATGCAAAGGCAGACGACGGATCAAGTCAGTAACGGACACATCTGATTAAAATTCAGATTTGTCGTAATTCGCGTGCTATGTCGAAGCATTTGTCATTGAGCATGACAAAACCAGGAATCCATATTTCAATTATGGTAACATATATTTTAAAAGAGATGAGACCCAAATATAACAATATAACAATAAGGAGATGTGGCATGAATGCAAATGAGACAACTATCCACCAAAGTTTAAATACAGTGGACGAAAGCAAGTATAAGCAACCTAAGCAACCGTAAAGTTAGTTTACATAAAGGCTCCAGAAACTGCCTCTGACACCTGATTTTTCATGTTAAGCAGGAAAGCTTAATAATTGGTACAACCCTAGTAGCAGGAACTTAGTAAGAAATATACTATATTGATGACTATTGATGAACTATGTCATGGAAGTTCTCTTATTCTCAACATTTCGTGGTGTAGTTCAACTGCTAGATGTATTTACCGATTGTGCTCTATTCACTCTCCCGATATTTTTATTTTCAAATTATGTTTGCATGACGGGTAATGCAAGCATAGTAGGAACACTGTCGATGCTACAACTGCATGGCATCGCTGCATTTACAGTTAAACTGTATAAAAACTTTATAATACAGGACAAATTTGAAAATGTGAAACATACCAAAAGAGAACAACACCAATGACCTTATTTAAGATGTTCGTCACAACGTTTCCATGAAAATTGCAAGATTTTTTTCCCTTGATTTATGCAGAATGCAAAGAGTCTCAATTAAGTCATCTAAATACCACTTTTTAATTGAACAAACAACATTAAAAAGGTCACTTCCTAGTGTGAAAAAAATCCGAATTAAATCAAGCGACTTTCAAATTTTGCATGAAGCGCGAAAACGCGGAAACGCCATGATAAAATGTGATTATCGCTTGATTACATTTCGAAAAAAATACATAGCATTTTATTTAATTTTTATAGAATATTGAAATTAGATATAATAATTATTAACATTTAGAATTTGAAAGTAAAACTTTTAACACAAACTTCCGCAAAAAATATGTAAGCAGTATCATTTCACGTAAAATCAATTAATTGTATAGGTGAAATTTGCATAATGGAGACGCAGATTTCAGAGTAATGTAGATAGTTTATACAATATTCATTTAATTTCATTTTTTTAAATATCAAAGGATAATAACTTGTTGTTTCATATTTCTATTAATTATTAATATTTACAATGTCAACTATTATTTTTTCAAATTCAATAAAAATTTGCAACACAGTAAACACT
This sequence comes from Mytilus edulis, assembly GCF_963676685.1. NCBI lineage: Eukaryota > Metazoa > Mollusca > Bivalvia > Mytilida > Mytilidae > Mytilus > Mytilus edulis. The sequence goes on from NC_092344.1 coordinate 14,907,517, forward strand.
TGCAATTATATGCCCATTTATGTCCAGCTTTCGATCTATACAATTTTATCGTAATGGCAGTTCATTTAAATAACATTGCCTGGCGAAAGTAATGAACGTATGAAAACATGTACATTTGCTGTACATTTTCATGATGCTAGTACACGGACGGATCAAAAGGAGGACGCATTGACTCAAGTGTAATTACTATGAGTATTTGCCTTGAGGGTTCATTTATTTCATACTTTCGTTCTTTACAATGTTTTGTCATAATGGAAGACAAATCTTTTTTTATTTGCTAAATTCGAGATAAAATTTTTTAATTGGGAACCTCTAATTGTATTACTTTTCATGGTTTCTTGGTAAATTCTCGAAAGGTAATGATCGGGATATAACAGATAATACTGTTTGAAGACTTCCTGGTCAAACTAGTGACAATAATTTTGCCTATTTACCAAAATTTCAAGGAATCATTAGTTGCCAATTTTTTTTTTTTTTTAGAACAATAACAAAAGAGAACGCACCAAAACATTAGCAAAGTCTTTTTTCCAATCGAACAAGAAGTAATAATTGGTATTAAAAGACGTGAAAGTAGAACAGGACGTTGAATTCTCAGGTATATCATAAGACATTTTTTTTATTTATTTCCTGACATAGATATGACTAGGTTGTTTGTTGGTTCGGTTATATTTGACTTTCGTGGGTAAGTTTACATATTTTATTCATATCCGAAAATTTCGAATATCTCAATATAATCGAATAACAATATAAAAAGATAAAAGTAATGATAAGTAAGATTACCAGTTCAAAATATAATGTTACCAATTAATCTTATTTCGCGCTTCCAGAAAGCGGGGATTACGAATCAAAAATTCTTTCCTTTTGAGTCGCTTTCACTATGTGTCAAATTATCAACATATTCTTTATTGCGCAATGTTTGAACATAAAGACGGATATAAATCTTTAAAAATTAACGTAAATAAAAGATTATGGTAACTTTAGCATGATTTAGACCGATAACGACTCGAAATGGTAATAAAAAAAGAGAAATGTAGAACTATCAAAATAAACAACAATAACTTTAAATCGAATTATTGTCGTACTATTTATGCCAGTCATACCTGACGTAATCTATTTCTTTACAGTCTGTCTCGTTTCTGATAATTGTTTATTTCACAGAAAAAAAATCGCTTAACCTATATCTATTGCTTGCAGGAAAAAAACACATTTATCTACATTAATTGCTTGCAGAAAAAAAATATTGAATGGCTTGGAGAATATATGACTTTTGAAAGTTCATTTACAAAAAAACAGTACACTTTTATAAGCAAAAAACAATGATTCTACAGAACTAGTGTTATGGTCAAATGTCTGAGTCTAAATAAATCTTAGGAAGCTAACACAACTCAACCAATAATAATCCAAGAAGAGCATATTGGATGCGTTAGTACAATGCATCTAATATTTTGGTTAAGACAAGCTGCAATGTCGTGATGAAAGATTTTGTAGGGTTCATCGTATCAAAATTGATGTAGAACCAGGAATGACATTTATTTTACCAATGAAGGAAGCGATTAGTTCATAGAAACCTCATGGTATAGTTGAATATGCTTTCTACTATATACGGTCTACAAGCGAGGTCAGTAGAGAACCAACTAACTACATCCGTTTTTTTATTCACGATGGTAATGTGCAGGCAGACAAGATGTGTTACCATTTATAATATGTAGTACATGAAGCTTACATCTCCTTTTATTTATTTTGTTCAGAAAGTAAAGAAACAGTCGGTAGTACAGCTTTTTTACGTATTCATATATCCATAGGTTTCAATGATTATGTGATTATATTGGCAAAAAGATTGTGATTATGTGATTACTTGGAAGCCCCATCAGGGGCCTCAATATCGTTATTTCGGACAGCTAGGCCCAATAATAGTTTGGGTTAACAGCACAACTTAAGGTATACTGTAAAAGTCAGTTGAAAAAGTATTGACTCAAGAGATCGACAACTTACCAAACATGATAAACATAATAACAACACCTTCCCCCTTTCCTCGAAAAAAAACCCAACAACAAACATAAAGATACCGAGTGGTGGATTTGATGACAGGAAGACGTTAAAAATTGACAGCTTATGGCAAATTATTGTGAGTTTGGTGAGTTAAGAAATGTACATCACAGAAGAACTGAGCTTCACGATTGAAGATTGATTTACATTGTAACCGTTACCTTTCAATGGTACAAGTCTGTTTGAGGTGATAGTGGTATTAACATAGTGTCAGGTTTTCTTGTCAACAATTTTACTACATACAAAATCAAAAAACGGAAATTAAAAACTATGATACAATGTAACATGCATGCTTCAATCATTTTAAATTGAGGTTTTACCTTCGTGGAAACACATTTTCCAATCCTAGTTTTCTATCCAGCTAGCATTGGATTATTCCTGTACGTATTATTTATATTAAACACCATGAACGGTGAAAAGTTAATATATCAAAATCCAAAGTATCATTTCTCGCTCTGTTGGGTGAATTAACGATGTTTTTAAATCTTTTATGGAAGTTTAACAAGCAAGTTCATGATCAAAAATTAATTTTACACTTTTCGACGATTTTGAACCAAATAATTTAAATTTAAAAGGTAAATATTTTAAATATGTAACTCTGTGAATGAAAAATCCATGAAAATATACTTACATTTATTTCATTGTAGACCTATTCATATCCAAATTTCTAGTCTATTTAATCAATGTCACAGTTAAAAACTGATTCGTTAAGTTGTATGTAGAAACTCAAATTAATCTTCTTAAAGTTTTAACGTATATATATATATTTAATTCTCATCTTAAGAAAATATAATCCTCTCTGGCCTATCTGACCAAAAATATAAAATATAAAATATTTGTATTATCAATTGTCAAGTGTTAAAAAAATTGCTCACAGAATGAACATCTACAATTATAATCCCTGAAAAGGATGCCATTTCACCATTGTAATATTCACATAAAGAATCTGTTTCAATGCAAGTTTCGTACTCGTGGTCTATATTCTTGTAACAATGAATACGTCGTACGAATTAAAGTATGGACCGTTTGCCAGATAAATCTTTTATATCAAGACAGTATTTATCTTACGACGATTAAAATTGTGATATTTAACTAATGACAATGAAATTTTGACAAATCAACGACCAACGATAAATTGAGGTCTCAATTATTATAATCCTTATAATTTAACACTCTATTAAACTCAAACCAATTACAAGGAGAACGTTTGTAATATAAAACTCGTCATACATGCATTTGAAAAGAAACTTTTAGGTGTTAGAATATACGATGAATGGCATGTCAAACATTTGACACACTATGCAAGTCATCTTAAAAAAATGTAAATACATGTATTGAGAGACTAAATAATCATGTTATATTGTATAATCGACAGAACGTATTTTATTTACATTTTGATTTATTACAGAAGCCTAATATTTATGTATATTCTACTAGGAAAGAAAATCTATTTACTGTCTGAATTTTCACTGAAATCTGAAAACATTAAGGTTAATTGTATTCCACTCACCAGAAGGCAGTTCAAAGTGATACATGCAGGTATAGCACATGCTTAAAATTGACTGACTCTATATCAGTAAAATATGAGAACTAATGGTTAACAAGCACTGAGAAGCTTGTATGGTTTAGTTCAATAATATATTGTTGTATCCTTTTATCATAGTATGAAAACAATGATTCAACAAAAAATGTTGACATCTTTAATGTTTTGTTTTACAATAGTGGGTACTAAATTTTAATGGTTCATTGTTTTATAATCAAAAAGGCTAACAAATATGGATCAAGTGATATAAATTTAACCAAAGGAATATGCACATTCCTTCTTTTTATTATTAAAAGAAGAAAAGGTTTTAAAAAAATACACGCATTTAATTATATCCATTCATAAAACGAAAATTCACGACGCAATTCAATATTAAAACTTTGTTCATAAAATATACCGGAAATAAACAATAGTTTATCACATCTGCAGATACACTTTTCCGTCTCATTTTAAATAAACAAACCTTGAATCAAACCCACCTTGGTAAACTAGGTTTTTCAATCTTCGGGAATATGAAATAAGACAATGTAACTTTGGACAAGGTAAATTGTCTTATACATTGTGTAATCTTAGCATGTTTAAACAAGAGCTTGTATTTGCTCCTCTTAATTTGCATTAGCGACAGTGGTTTTGAAACTGCTAAATTTTCTTTACAAGAAAAACAACATTATTTCAAAAATATAAGATTGATGATTGTTGTTGCTTAACGTCCGGTGGCAAGTATTTCATACAAGTTAGAACAATTTTTGATAGGCTGATGATTGTTGTTTGCTTAACGTCCAGTAGCAAGTATGTCATGCATATTAGGGCGATCTTTTGATAGGGTTGATATTTTTAACGCCCAGTAGCAAGTTTTTCGTGCAAGTTAGACTGATTTTTAATAGTGTTGTTAAATTTGTTTGCCTAACGTCCAAAAGCAAGTATTTCATGCATGTTAGGACGATTCTTGATAGTATTTATGATTTTTGTTTTACTTAATGTCCATTGTCAAATATTTCAGAGATGTTTAGGACGATTTCTAATTAAACTGATGTTCTGCATTTTAAGCTGATTCTGTACAAGGTTTTACAGCTAGATTTCACGTTCATGTGTTAATCCCCAATGCAAGTGACAAATTACTTGCAACAAGGTTAGAACTATTAAAAATGTGTTATTACTGGTTGATTTATGAATTTCGTACTAACGGACAAACTCATTTAGTCTTAGATGCATGCTTTTTTATTAGCGTTCAGTAACTCTTAGTATTCTCGGATCAATTCTTAGTGGCTTTTTGATGTTGGGATTTAACAGTACCCGACCACGTCCACTCTGTTTTTGTGTTAGATGTATTTCTATTTGTATCCATCTGATGAGTTAAGTACCAGATTAGGGGAGGATTGGGATTCCGCTAACAATTTTAACCCCGCCACACTCTGTATATATGTATGTGCCTTTCCAAAGTCAGGAGCCTGTATTTAAGTATAGTTGTCGTTTGTTGATGTGTAACATATTCGTTCTTTTTTTAAAATAAATTAGGCCGTTAGTTTTGAATTATTTTACATTTGTCATTTCGGGGCCTTTTATAGCTGTCTATGCTGTATGGGCTTTGCTCATTGTTGAAGTCCGTACGGTGACATATAGTTCTTTCTGTGTCTCTTGTGGAAATTTGTCTCATTGGCAATCATACCACATATTCTTTTTCATATCATAAGTTTGCATTGAATGGACAGCGCATAGATATAAAAAAAAATCTCCAGAGCTTTTCGAAACAGTACTCGGTTCTTAAAATGCTGTTAAATGTGGAAACGTTAAATGTGTCTGATTTATTTGTGTTTGTTTGTTGTTATGTTGTTGTAGCATTTTGATAGAAAGAAAAAAATGACCGAAAAGGTTATACTTTTGGATTCGTGTCCTTTTTACATATAATTGATTGTTTCTATTGTACAATAATGCCATAAAAAATCTAGTTTTATGAAACCACAGCTTATATAAGTTTTAAATGTCAGTCTATGGTTCAATTACAGTTCCAATAAATCATTTGTCATAATTTGAATGTCGCTTCATACCAAAGTTAAAAGTATTTTCTTTTATTTCGTTAATTTGTTGGTTTTTAATACATATTCGGCATTTTAAGTTTGAGCATAGTTACAGTATATACGATTAATTATTGCTGTTATATATATATAAAAGAAACTTTGTTCGTATAATGTCTGTGGACATGTTAATATTGTGTGCTCTGAAAACTTAAACAAATCATACCAATTCCAAAACATCTGACCGATGGAAAAATTATACTCTTTTGAAACCTGATTGAAAGAAATAGCAGTTTTAAAACTTTCCTGAGGTTATAACGGAATTGTTGGAAAAAGTACGCGAATTTTCTTAATCATGAAAAATAATGATTAATGAAATTTTATATAAAAATGTAAGATTAAGTGGTTATCCAATAGCTTTCAATGTAGGAAGACTTTGATTTTAAGTATCTATCTTCTAGAAAAACCAGTAGATTAACAGTTTTTAGTAGAAAAGTCGAAATTTCGAGATTTTAAAAAGTCGAAATTTTGAGTTTAATGTCGAAATTTTAAGTTATTAGAAAGTCAAAATTTCAAGTTTAAGTCAAAATTTCGAGATTTGAAAAGTCAAAATTTCAAGTTGAAGTCAAAATTTCGAGATTTGAGTCTTAGATTAAAGTTTTCAGTCGTTCATAAATATCATTTTATGATATGAAGTTCATTGTGATACGTAGAATGTAAGTTCTGGGATTCGCATTATACAGTAAAGTAACACTCGTTACTATAAAAGTTTTGTTTTAATCATTATTGTAAAAAAAAATCACTAAAAATAAATAACTTTTTAAAAATAAATGAATGCTTTAGATTTCAATGCGACTGATCCTTGTTTCTGGAATGACCATATCAGGTACATTTGTACCAAATCTGTTTAGGAGATTCAAACCAAAATATGGATATAAATAAAACACATCGACAAGCTAACACATTGAGGAGATGTTTTTTTTTCAAAGGGTTCATCTTTAAAAAATGATTTTTCTGTTGAATTTTAGGATATTTATTTCTTTTTTTTTTCTAAATTAAGAGGTAGTAAGTTAATATAATATAGAATAAGGAAATGTGGTATTTTTGTAATTGGAACCATTTTCCATCACAGTCCGAATGAAGCGGATTTAAACAACTTCGGGTCATTATACGGCTTTAATATTGAGCAAAACCCATACCACATAGTCAACTAAAATATATAAATATCCCGACAAAATGTGAATCTATATTCTTTATATCACTTACCTAATTTTCACCGGGAGAGAGTGTACATTCTGGCTCATGTTCCTTTCATCTTCTTGTCGTTCATTTTTCAAAGAAGAAATCTGACTTGTCAGTTCACTTGTTTGAAATTTCTTTTGATAAATAAATTCAGGTCCTAAATTGCGTGGTGGTGTTCTGTAATCTTCAGGAATAGTTGGTTTTTGTCGAATTAAATCTTCGTATCCAGTGTTGTTATTTTCTTTTTCAGCATATTTCATTTTTAGTAACAAAGTTGGCGAAACAAACCTTGGTTGCCATTTCCACACTTTCTCTGACATTTTAAAATAAACCCTGGTCGCATTTAAAATATACTGAACATAAAATATATTAAACTTTTCAATTTTAAATATATCATTAAATCATATACACTTTAACGCCCTTGAAAAGTAATTTAAGAAACCTTCCATGCAACGTTTTGAAGGCATTGTTTTTAAACTTTTAGAAATGTTTGATGAAAAAGCAGATACAAATTCATTAAAACAAAACAAAGACTAGTTGTCATTGTATGTATAAGTTCATGTTGCCCTTATCTTAATCAAGACGTTTTATTGCATGATTGACTAAATATCTATTTACAAATTATGAGGTTTTGACAGGTTAAAACATTATGTCTGATAACTGTAAGATAAGGATGCACCTTACCATTGATAATTAATTTTCAGACAAGTTTCGGATTACGTCCGTTTGTCGCAGACCAGTTTCAGATTTCTGCCGTTCGATGATAGCATTTTTAAACCATTTATATAATAATACGTCAGTCGGGACTTTTGATGGTATCTTCCTTTGGTTAGGAGGATTTGCATTTTGAAAGTGTCATAATTTTATCAATCAAATGATCGAATACCTTTGTTTCACAGAGTATTTACAATTAATACTTTTTTTTACTTTAAAACTAAAATAATAAAATATTATTTGAAATTGACATCTTCTAAAAAGTTATTATATTTTTAACTTTTTATTTAGTTGCAGGAACAAATTTTTCCATGTCCACTACATGATACCCAAGGGTTTGTATGACTGAAGTATAAAAATATGAAAAGCGGAGTTCCCAGTCATACAGGAAGATCTGTCATGATGGGTGTCCTTTTTGCTGCGTTGGCGTACAAACTAGACATTCAGCACTGCTTGGAATGGGGAAGACCCTACAATTATAGAAAAAATTTAATTGTCTGTTTGAAAGCACAAAGATTTTTTGGAAGTTGATAACCTGTTTGTATTTGTGTATGTAGGGGATGCAATATCTATATCATTCTATATAAAAACAAATAGAACTCGTTCGCTCTAACTATTTATTATTTAAAGAATGCGAAAGGGTGCCCTTATCAAGTGCATTTATAAAAAAACGTATTACAATAAAACAAGCTCTTAGCTCTATCCCGTTTTTCATCAAACATATGACATCAACTAACAAAACAACCAACCAACCAAGCGGAGACCCAGATGCACACGTGGATACTCAATTCAATAGTTTCTAATTATTATAAGGTCGACATTCTAGATCAGCTCTCTCTTAGTTCGTAAAACGTCTTATCAAACGTCATTTGTAATGATTCTTCTTTAAGCTTTTGTAGAAAACTTATATTACGGTACAATTTCCGCTACTATCAAACATACCATCTTTACAGGTTGGTAATCCCAATTTTAAACCCTTGACCCTATACAATATGTTTCATTCAGTTATTGTTTAACTTTTTCTCGTTTAGAATACGGTTGATAAAGTGGACACTGTATAATTATAAGAAAACAATCACAGAAGACACGATATTCTGCAATAAGAGAAATTTGGACCTGTAGTCGTCTTATCTTACTATTCTAGAAACTGAAAAAAACAAAGTAACAAAAGACCGAACTGCAAGGAAAAGACAAACAGCAAGTCCCTTATCAGAATGGAAAAATCAAAAGCTAATAGTTATCAAAGGTACCATGATTATAATTAAATACGCCAGACGTCTACATAAGACTCATCAGTGACGCTTAGATCAAAATAGTTATAAAGCCAAACAAGTACAAAGTTGAAGAGCATTGATGACCCAAAATTCCAAAAAGGTTGTGCCAAATACGGCCAAGGTTAGCTATTCCTGGGATAGAAAATCCTTAGTTAACACATCAAAATAATGGAAAATGACTAGGTACAGACGTTTCCTTACATAGAAAATAGTGGATTAAAACTTGTTATATAGCTAGCTACATCTATTACTAGTATGGCAGTCGCATAGAGTTTCATTATATTGACTACAATGTGTGAGTCCGCATTGTGTAACTGTTATGTTTTCAATTACTGTAAACAAAAAACTATGTTAACAAGTATAAACAAAATGGCAAGAAGACAACTCATACAAAAGCACATCAGCAAAAATGAAAAATAAGAATATAACAAATTACCATAGATGAAAATCACTATGATATTACTTCAAGACCATGTCTCATTTTTGAAGATGATACAGAATACTTATCAAGAAGGTCGCAGTATCTTCCGATGAACTTTTTTGAAAGATGAGACGATCTTTGGCATAACCCGGGTTTAATGATTTTCTACTAAGACACTGATGACGTTTTATAAGATACATTTTTCTTTTAACAAGAAGATGGTGTTTGTCATGTCGTTGTCCATTTGACTTCATTGTAAAGGAGATATAGTTGTATAAAGTTAAGATATTTTTTAAATATTGCTGCAATGTTGTTCTGTGATGGTGATAGATAACTTATTGCAGATTTCGCGATTTTCATTGAATAAGATGTACGAAATATTATGGCGGCTATAATTTTAGCGAATTCCAAACTTTTATCAGTACCTTTGCATGTACACTTTAAAATTTGCGGATTTTTTTTGGCGATTTTGTTCTATAAACAAAAATACCCGAAAATGTACACCCAGCGAAAATAACCCGCTATACGGTATAACTTACTGCTTTCATTTTTAACAGCACTGGGCCGATACCTCTGCTGGTTGACTATCAGTTATCGACGGTGTCATCAGCTCAGTAGTCCGTACTTCAATACTTATATGATTTATAAACGGAACGTTTCTAAAATTGTCCGTGTACGAATTTTGAAATTAAAAAGGAACTTAGGTTTCAACACCCTCAGGTCGTACGGTGATCTATAGATATTAATTTTTGTGTCATTTTGGTCTTTTGTGGAGAGTTGTCTCATTGGTAATCAAACCACATCTTCTTTTATTATACTTAGATTGATTTTTGCTATTATTTTTTTTTATGTCTATTTGGTTATATAGCTCTTCAACTGTTTGATTCTTAATTAGAGATCATTGGCTTTAGGTGTTCCTGCTGAAGGTAAAATCAAGAAAAGCGCGTCGAATGCATTATTTATAAAGTCTTTTGTTATATCTTTTGTCTAATTGATACATTCTGTCTCTCTTTATTGAATGCAACCCCAAAATGAAATTCGTAGTTCAGTTTTATGAAAGATTTAAGAGTATTCACGAATTAAGTGTTCGATGTTAACATTATATGTAAGATAAAGGGATACCTATAATAAAGAAAAAAGAAAAAACCCTTCTAATAACCTCCTTTTCGGAGCACTGGACCTTACACCTGTTTTTGTTCAAGTTTCGTGTCGCCAAACCTCCAGTTTTCTGCCTGTTCTTTTTTAACTTGTGGTGTTTGGCTGCCCCTTTGGTATTTTTATGGCCCCGCAACGAAGTTGTCGGTGCCATATAGTTTTACCCTTGTCCGAAATTCCGAAATTCCTTATTTCCGTAATTCCGAAATTCCGTCATTCCGCCATTCCGTCATTCCGCAACAAACCATTATACGGGTTTTTTTCTAACTCCTTCAGATATTGGGCTGATTTTTGGTATGTGAGTTAACCATGATATGTTGCAGATAAAGTTTAAGTTTCGATCCGCTTCGCTAATTTTTGTCGAAATTACGGGCTTTGGACTTCGATAAATTGTTAAAAATCACAGTTGTACGGACTTTTTTTCTAAATGCCTTCAAATATTGGGCTGATTTTTGGTATGTGAGTTAACGATGATTAGTTTAAGATCAAGTTTAAGTTTTGTTCCGCTCTGCTAATTTTTACCGAAATTACGGGCTTTGGACTTTGATAAATTGTTGAAAATCACAGTTATACAGACTTTTTTCTAAATGCCTTCAGATATTGGGCTGATTTTGGTATGTGAGTTAATTTTGATGAGTGGAAGATCAAGGTTAAGTTTTGTTCCGCTCCGCTAATTTTTACCGAAATTGCGGGGTTTGGATTTTGATAAATTGTTGAAAATCACAGTTATATGGACTTTTTTTTCTATACACCTCCATATTTTTAGCTGATTTTTGATATGTGAGACTACCATTATGTTTGTTTCCACATGTGTTATTCAAATTGCAAATTTTTCAACTTTTTGGACGGGGCCATTCGTGTCGCTTTGACACATCCAGTCTTCTATGTCTTGTAAGAGATTAATGCCATCATTTCATTCAAATGTCAAATTGATAGTTTAGGACTAATCATTGATCAATCTTTAGTTACACATGAAGGACAAAAAATCTTTTGCATGCTATTCTGTATTTTCTTTATCTATTATTATATATATAAATGCTTAAGATTGGGCATTGGTATATATTTCCGCAAAAAGAATGTTTCTTAGACTTTGCTAAAATGAAGATTTTATTGTTCTTTCATTCCAAAAATGTGATAAAAAATCACCGATCTTGTTTTGTTGCTGCAAGTAAAAACAAAAATGCCATTATTCAAGTATGAATTTTTCCATTAGAATTATCTCTCCTTAAATGGCTAAGTTGAAAAATTGATTTAAAAAACACCTATATTTGGTATTTGTCTTAATAGTTTGGATAATGTTATAAATCACCGTTTTCTTTATTCAAACCAACTGTCTTACACATCAATCGCAAATCTGTCTATGAATATTTGCAGGTTGAAGCAAAAAAACTAGCCATATGGTGTACTGCTATTTAACAATCCAAGATGGCAACCTAAAAAGCATTCAATGTACGTATGTTGATAAATTTTAGTTCTTAAACTCATTAACCAGTTAACAAACATATTGTTTCCAGACATCTCTTTATACGAAAACTTCTCGAAATTTAGGGCATATTTTAGTATATGTATATAGATCTGTATTTACTCGTCTAAGAGTTGGTATTGCGTTGTTTCATTAAAATGAATGACCAACGTATAATCAAATATATTGTCTTAGTGAGAGATAAATACTTTTATAAAAAAATCTCTCCGATTCAAAGCAAGGACGTATGTTAGTTATACGTCCTTGTTCAAAGTAAAAAATCTCTAAAACTGACATTATCAAGATGCTTGATTTCTGGATTAACAACATATTTGTTACGTTTGGAGGACGTGTTTTTCAAAAAACTATCAGCATATCAATTGGCCCAATTGTGCCCCTCTTCTTGTCGATTTGTTCCTTCATTCTTATGAGGCTGACTAGATATAGAAACTTCTAAGGAAGTTAGAAAAGAAGTTAGCAATATACTTTAATTTTACTTTCCGCTTTAAAGACGATGTTCTCTTGCTATATAATTCAAAATTTAGTGACTATGTTGAACGCATTTATCCCATCGAACTAGATATAAAGGATCCAACAGATAGATTAAGTTACATGTATAATATCTTGACTTATATCTAAAAAAAGGACAATGAGGGTCGGTTGAAAACAAAATTTTACGACAAAAGATATGATTTCAGCTTCCTAGTTGTAAAATCAGGAGCCTGAAATTCAGTGGTTGTCGTACGTTTATGTGTTACATGTTTGTTTTTCGGTTTTTTTTTTGTACATAAATAAGACCGTTAGTTTTCTCCTGTGAATTGTTTGACATTGTCATTTCGGGTTTTTAATAGCTTTCTATGGGGTATGGGCTGTGCTCATTTTTGAAAGCCGTACGTGGCCTATAGTAGTGTCATTTTGGTCTTTTGTGGAGAGTTGTCTCATTGGCAATCATACCACATCTTCTTTTTTATATTTCCACTCTTATGTAGCAACATTCCAGCAGCGCCTGAATACGAAGTATATATCTCCCAATTGATACGATTTTACCGGGCTTGTATTTCCTATCATGATTTCCTTGCTGCTCACAAAGAAACTATTAAACCAAATGGTGAAGTTGAGATAATTTCTTTGCAAATTTAACGGACGCTGGTTGACCGTTTTGGAATATCCGTTTCACGTGTACATATAAAAAGTAAAATCACAAAAATACTGAACTTAGAGGAAGATCAATTGGGAAAGTCCATAATCACATGGCAAAATCAAATAACTAAACGAATCAAAAACGAATGGACAAGAACTGACTTGACATATGATATTGGTATGTTCCTTATGTCGTTACTACAATCCCGTACTTTATCCACGAATGCTTTTTCTTTCTTAGGCATGGCGTTGTCAGTTTATTTTCGATCTCTAAGTTTGAATGCTTTTATGATATCTTTTGCACCTCTTTTATATAGATCTGTATTAATTCTTCTAAGATACCAGGCTAATAATTAGGAAGACTAGACACCAGTTTCGACTACAAAGACTCATTAGATCAGTTTCTTGTCAAAATTGTTGAAAGGCCAATCAAGTACGAGTTTAAACAGCTTTGAAATTTTCGAATCTAAGGAAATTCTACACGAGGAATCAATAACCTTATCTGTATTTGCAAAACTTTTAGGTGTGTCCTCAAAAAAGAGAGGGATTAATACTCTTGAATTTTGTACTTTTGTTGGCCTTTTTTATGAGACCGTCACTGGTCAGTCTTTTATAGACATTATGTGCGCCTGGCGTACACAATTGCAGTCCTGGTATCAATGAATAGTAAGTTTACAGCCACTGGGTCGATGTCACTGTGAATGGAGTTATTTTCCCTGAGAGTTACACCAGCCCAGTAGTCAGCACTTCTGTGTTGACATTAAGTTATTATTGATTATAGTGATATTTATAGATTAACTGTTTATAAAACTTTGAATTTGTTCAAAATAATAAGGATATTCTACCCCAGAAATAAACTTTATTTTGCTGTATTTGGCAAAAAGTTTGGAAACATACTCTTTAACTTTGTACTTTGCTTGGACTTTAAGAGACTTTTTGATGAGAGAGTCACTGATGAGTCTTTTGTAAGCGAAACGTGCGTCTGGCGTACACAATTTCAATTGTGGTACCTGATTAGTATATTTACTGTATCAATCTCATCGTTACAGGTGAGTTTTACTTTATCGACTATAAAATCTCCCTTGTATCGAGCATTATAATTTGGATTCCATGTATAGTTCAAAGAAAGATAACTATGATTTATTTTTATTTCAGTTGATCGAAGTCCTAAATCATTACATTTTTTTGTCGATAGTCAACAAATTGAGAGATGATATAGCACTTTCAGTGGTTATTGGTTTTTGTCGGATTTCGCACATATATATTTCAACAGGCCAAAGCCCAGAAGGATAATACCAAACACAAAGTAAGCATCTGAAAGTTCAGAAAGAATAATGGGATAGAATGATTTTAAATACATAAGTGGTTTCAATCTTTTATGCGCTGCAAAACTTCTGTTTTTATTTTGTTTCGAGTCGGTTTTACTTATGTATAAAAGGTAAAAAAAATCTACACAGAGGAACAGGTGATCAATATGCTGGAGTTTCTTATTGGTGGCACATTTGTTGAATTTGGAGGTATACTTTTCAACAAATTTTCGGTATTCCTGTGGGAACAAACTGTGCTCCTCTTCTTACCGACCTTTTTATTTGCGTCTGAGTCAGTCAGATACCCATAAAACATCACGAAGATCAAATAGGCCAGATCATTTAGTTTCATTTTCAGATATATTGATGATGTTTTTTCCTTTAACAATCCAATATTTCCTCACTGGGTTCCATTAGTATATCACCGAGACTAAAGATACAATCACGGCTTCTTCTGTCTCATTTTAAGACTTATACATCGAATTTGACATATGCAGTCATACAAGTACCAGAATCTATGATAAACGAGACGATTTTAATTTTGAAACTGTCAATTTCCCCCACCTAGGTAGCAAAATATCAACATCATCTGGATATGTGATGTACATTTCTCAACTCATCCGGTATTCAAGAGCTTGCAGTTGCTATTCATAATTTATAAAACGTCACCAGTGACTGAGCAAAAATTGATGAACCAGGGTCTTGTTCAAGAACTTCTCGTCTTATTTTTAAAAAACAAAGTTCATCGAAAGCTAACAAAACTTTGTTGATATATATTCCATCTCAGACAACATCACAAATAATACACGATGGTCTTGAAGTATAGATTCTAGATACTGACATTCTTTGTCATCTTAATTATGTGTCATAGTGGGTTTTTTTTATTTGTCTTTATACATTATTACTTTTACTGTTTAGTCTATTTCTTGTAATATCCATTTGACGTTGATCGGTACTTTAACATCCCGTCATTGTGGTATTGTACTATGTATAATTTAAGTATTCTTTTTTTGTTTATGCTTATCCGATTATAAGCCTTTTTGTTTTTCTTAGTTGGCATGCCCCTTTTTTATAGGGTTATAGATTATAACAATGTTGACAGATGTACCTCTAAGTTTGACATATGTACCTATTTTGTCTGGGTTTTTTTTGTTCACAATTGGATGTCAACATCATGGAATTTTATACGGATGTCACACCATTTAGAGGATTAGCTAGCTATCAATAAAGGCAACAGTAATATACCACTGTTCAAAAGTCATATATAAAACAAGGTTTAATCAACCATTTTCTACATCAGAAAATGCCTGTACCAAGTCAGGAATATGACAGATTTTATCCATTCGTCTGATGTGTTTGAGTTTTTGCCATTTGATAAGAGACTTGCCGTCTGGAATTTTCCACGGAGTTCTGTATTTTTGTTATTCTTCTTTTAAAATAAATTCTGTATATTTTTTTTTAATTTCATTTTAACATTTGTGTGTTTCTAATGAAGGCTTCTACTGTTGGCTCGATGAGACTGTTTATTCCCGACGGTATCATCGACTTGGTAGTCAGTATAAAGGTACCAGAATTCAAGAATAGTAAAGATAACTTCTGGTCATTATCAGTGATGATGTTAAACGAGTAAATGAAGGATAAATTGTGGCTACGACTAAGGGAACAAAAAATTTGAGAGGCAAGGAAAAACAATTAACAGTGATGTATTTAATAACATGCTTGTAATGAACATAACAAAAATCAATGGATTTCAATAAAATAACACGTCTTTTTCATAATTTTCTTGATGACATATAAATAAAATTATGCTGAAAATAATAATAAAATCAAAATACATGCAATATATAACAAATGATTCAGAATTATCGGTCATAAAATATTTGAAATGAATCTCAGACTTCAGTCATCACGTGACTTCAAGAACGAAGTAACGTTTAATTTAAACAGGCAAAAGATTTGTGTAATAAAATAATTCTTACCTAAATATACAAAAAAAATCAAAATATGAATTTATTGTCATTCAGACAAAAATATAACCAACTTGAATGGGCATTATCTTGTGTAAACTTGGCTATTAAAATGCTCATCTTTGTTTTATGCTTCTGAAAATGATATCTGTGTTTCATGCTTATGTTAGCACAGAACTCAGAAAACATACAGAAATATATGAATGACTATAACCATATTTAGTCATTTCATCTATGTTAAAAGTTTACTTGTTTTTTACAAACCATTTTATGAATATTCATGTTACGTTAGTCTGTCTATCATAAACTTTCATTTCATTTTTTTTTCGATACCAATTGGACATATTATTTAGTACTGCCAAAATGATTATTTTAAATCAACGTAGCATACCTTGGTGTAGCAATATTGTTTGAATAAATAAATGCATGTATAAAATATGACAAGATCTTATTTGAATAAAGAGAGAGATCAGTCTGCATTCAACTACCGACAAAACATTTACCCTAATCCTCCTCAGGTTCACTAGTATACTCTTTCATTTTAGTCTTGTGTCTTACCCTAAATAGTACTAGGGGAAATGATATGCCTTAACATTATTTCTGAATTTAATTTGTGCGAGGTAAAGAGGTTTTTGTACATACTATGACTATATAATAAAATGTAAAATCTGTTTTTTACTATGCACGATTTAACTTTAAATACCATCCTCCTCTGTCTAATCATTTAACATTTGATTGTCTCGTTTTCGAAAGTAGAAATCGAGATTCCACTGTCATCAACCTCCGTCCGTGGAGTATTTTCCTTATTGCAATTAAAGTCACGAAGTTCTTCAATCTTCGAAGATTCTTCATAATGGGATAAAGCTGAATCGTGTTCATTTTCATAAGTTAGGAAGAAACCATTATTATCCTCTGAAGGAGAAACGTCTGTGTGTCTTTCATTACTTTTTTCTGAAATTGTTTTATTATGTTTATGATCTTTGCTCTCCTCTTTTGAACTTCTAATCTGACTCCTGTTTTTCTTTATTGGTGTCTTAACTGTTTTTAACGTATTCAAATCTACTATTATCTGAGGAATTTCCTCCTCCTTATCCACAGAGCTGTGATCACTTCTTTCTGTGTTAACTGTATTTTGAACTGGTTCGCGGTTACTTTTACGTTTCTCCATGTCTGAATGCTCACCAAATAGGTGTCCTTCCACTCTAATTGTATCTAATGTGGTTTCTGATAAAGAACTAGCAGTCCGTTTAGATTCTGAGCTTGCATTATGTCGTGGTTGTCTAGGAGTAAGGCTGTCTTTACTTCTTTTCGATGAATCTGATATGACACTGTTGCTTTCTTCAATTACATCTTCTGTTGATTTAAAGTTGATTTTTACAGAAATTTTCATGTCTGGAACAATTTCACTTCTTGTTGTCTTCGTTAGATTGCTCTCATCACGTTCTGTGATGTCCGTTAGATTACATGCGATGCTCTTCTTCGTTTGTGCTGAAGTAGTACTTTCGTGGACTCGTAATAACTCTAATGACAAAGTAGGAATCTTTTGTTCTATGTCATATGATTTTTCATCATTTTCTTCGTATGCAACAGGTTCGAAATTGTAATTTTGATCATTTTGCTGGAAGTCATTATCTGGGTCACCGCAAGACGAATTCTCGCGAGAGTCCACATCTGCGAGAATACTGGAAGCTGCTCTGGAAGGAGGGGATGTACGAATATTGATACCCACTTCAGAGTTTTGACATTCAGAATAAAGACTAGGATTTGGAACACGAGTAGGGGACGCTGGAGATGTAAAAATAAATGGCTCATTGATGCGTTGCACTGATTTTATTGCAAATAGTTCCTCACTTCGTTGAGTTTCAGTTTCAGCTTCATTAAACATATTTCTGTATTTGTTATTGTAAGTATTGTTTACACGCTGTCCCTTTATGAGGGACGTTTTTACAAAATGAGGCTGCTTATCAGCGTCTAAAATCCGCTGATATCGTCTTTGAAACTCTTGATTGCTGTTAATGTTAATACCATTGTTGATATTGGACCCAGTAGTGTTTATTGTTTGTCCAAATGCTATAGGTTTTTTTCTTGATAATTTAACACGATTTTGATAGCCTTGGAAACCAGCTGAAAAGATATAGGGCATTTCGGACTCGAGCATATTAAAAGCATTTGGTTCAAAACTAACGTGCTTAGCCTCGTCATCATTTTTGGATTTCTCAGATTCCGAACTTCCAGTAACCCTGGGTAACAACTTAGTCTTTGAACGTTGTTTTCGTGGATTTATGGCATTGCTCTTGTTCCATGGAGAATCGAGTGATTTTGTGATTGTTTGATTTTTATGATTTCGTACATCCCGAAGATGCACAGATCGTGAACTTTTTCTACTCCGAAAGCTTGAAGGAGAAGACTTTCTTGCACTGGAACTTTTTTCAAAGGAATCTTGTGCAACTTGTCTAAAATAAAGTAATAATAAGGATGTTTATGAAATGTGAAATTAAGATAAAATTGTGTTCTATAACAAAACAATAATATTAATGACATATAAAAAGTCAGGAAACAAAATCGTACGAAGTGTTTCTTGTTATTGTAATTTTGTCGTAGAAGGGTATTTAATCTTTTCTGTTTGGTTAATAGATGCTCTGTTTGGATTTCTGACTCCGTTATTTTTTTTTTTGGATCACTATAAAATTTTGATTTTCTATTTCTCGCATACATAACAAAGACGCTTCGTTGCCTTTTAGCCTGGTATCTACAAGAGTTAATTTAGTCTTTGGAATATGGTTAATCACTTGTAGCATAGATTTGAACATATGGGCATATTCAACAAGAATGTGTCCATAGTACACGGATTCCCCACTCCCACTATCATTTTCTATGTTCAGTGGACCGTAAAATTGGGGTCAAAACTTTAATTTGGAATTAAAATTAGAAAGATCATATCAAAGGGAACATATGTACTAAGTTTCAAGTTGATGTAACTTTAACTTCATCAAAAACTACCTTGACCAAAAACTTTAACCTGAACTTTGCACTATCATTTTCTATGTTTAGTGGACCATGAAATTGGGGTCAAAACTATAATTTGGCATTAAAATTAGAAAGATCATATCATGGGGAACATGTGTATTAAGTTTCAAGTTGATTAGACTTCAGCTTCATCAAAAACTACCTCGACCAAAAACTTTAACCGGACGGACGAACGAAGGCACAGACGGACGGACGGACGGACGAACGGAGGCACAGATCAGAAAACATAATGCCCCTCTACTATCGTAGGTGGGGCATAAAAATATTATTCTTTGCAATGTAAACTCTTTTTTTTAAATTTCGAAGAGGCTAGTATGACTATTCAGTTTATTTAGCATATCAAGTATACCAACCAAGATAAAAAGGTATTGGATTTATCATTATTACAAATGTGTTGTGCCGTAATATTGTTCTTCTGACATTAGTCAGAGATGGCAATTACATCTGACGTTATTTTGTTAAGAATTTGCTTGGACCGCAGGCGCCAGCCATACAGAAAACATGAAATTACCGACCCTAAATCGTTTTAGATTCATTTCAAGAAGATAAATCATACATCATGGGATACCGTATTCAAATGTTTCCAGGAATGGTTACCTCCTTTTCACGAAATATCCCCTGTAGCACAAGCAAAGGCTTTATTTTTAATCAAACTTCCATATTTTTGTTTTTTTTCCTTTTTTTAATTGTAACTGCAGTTTTTTTTTCATTCCGTGTGTAAAGAATTTGGGAATAAATTTTTGCATTGGACCCAAGCATACACAAACGATATCCAATCTATCGGCCACAAGATATTGCGTATACTAATCTGTTGCATCAAATTCAATTAGCTCCAATTATTACAAGAACTGTGAGAAAACAACTCTTAGACCGTTATATATTTTAGAAAATGAGGTTACATCGCTGAAAATGTAGAATTGGCTGATAACATTTTTTTGTTATTGACCCATTAGAAGGGAGTACGTGATTTGAAGGTATCCATGTGTGCAAAAAAAATTATCATAAAGGATCAAATGATGTTCGATTTGTATTCCTCAAATGGGTCTATGGCGATTTTAAGACTGATACTTGTCACCTCCAGTATGAATGGGTAATTTCAATGTTTTCTTTATGGGCTGCACTCATGGACGTCTCACAGTCCCACCAATTCATAAAAAGAAAGATCATCAGATCAATTTTGGACTAACCTCACATTTCTTTATAAACATTCGATAGGTGTGTAAATATGTCTATCAATAAAAAGGTCAATTACTTTATCTTAATTGGCAGGTTGTCCAAAGACTTGTAAACAGCTTCATTGTTTCGAAGTCTATCTCGATGAAGCTTTATGATGTATCTTTTGGAGATTTCCTCTTTTGATATACCCAAAGTATCATTCCGGTGATGTGTTGTGCCAATGTGTGTAGGTGGCGCTCTTAGTGACAAAGATGGCGGGATTGTTCCTTTCCGCATTAGTTCCACTATATGAGGATCATCTAAATCCGCCATGTCATGGTCACGACTGAAAAATAAAAAAAATATATACCAGATAAATATGTATTTTCGATTTTGATGGTGGGTTTTAAGGTACTCTTCAAATTTTATTTTTTTTTGCGTAATAACCACAACGATTTGCTGTATTCATAAATAACAATAATTTCATATCGAACGGTTAACTATGTCGGCGTGATTTAGCAATTTATTTGGTTCCGAATGCATTGAAACGCCATATGTAAATGAAATGAACAGGATGCACTTGTACCTCATGTAGAAAAGTCACCCAATACACAATAAATCCACACGTCACACTATCTCATCTCATTTTCACGTAAAATGGTTAAATGCCTTATAAAAATCTAGGATCACTTTACTGCATTCTTCTTGATTCTAAATAATGCCAGATACATTATCAAAATTCAAAGCCGTTAAAACACAATATAAGTTATTCCATATTTATGATATTAATATGCAACCATTACATATAAACAACACCGGGTAAATGTTTTACAGCGTTATTGATATACAAAAACATTGCTTTTGTAGTTACAATTTCAGCTGATAAGAAACTAATTAAGTAGAGTGTGAAGCAAAATAATATGTGCGTAATGAAACGATGGTGACTTCCAAATAAAACAAAAAATCTAAAACTACTTACATATTGCAACACAAGCACACACTATTTACTATATGTTGAAATTTACTGCTCATGTCAATAAAATATCTTTTAAAATCTGTAATATTTGCCTCATTAATTTGAATCTATCTTCAAAAAATCTCATACCATTCAACTAAATATATATGTTCTCTTATTCAGTGCATTGTTAAAATGACAATAAAAACAATGAAAAAACACAAGTTTATTTGTGAAATGGTATAGAACCAGATAAACGGTTAAAGTTACTTATTTATTAAAATGTCTTTGTCTGTAGAACAATATAAAGTAAGAGAAAACTGGTTGTCATGTTTGCATATATTGGTTTTGTTTACAACTATTGAAATTTAAAAATCAAATTATTAATGAAACAATTTATAACTCGGGCATATGATTGTCAAACCATAGTATACTGTTACTTAATTTTGGTGAAAAAGTTATTTGAGAATTAATAAAAATCTTATTACACCATTTTTAACGCACTTTATTATGCAGTAACATTTAAATTGATTCATGAAATAGAATCAAATGTCTATTGAATGGTCTACTATGTTTTGAAAATGAAATGTATTACGTTTT
Organism: Mytilus edulis; assembly: GCF_963676685.1. Classification (NCBI taxonomy): domain Eukaryota; kingdom Metazoa; phylum Mollusca; class Bivalvia; order Mytilida; family Mytilidae; genus Mytilus; species Mytilus edulis. Next base: position 14,929,537 of record NC_092344.1, read on the forward strand.
AATATTACAATGTACCCACCGTCATTGAACATAAATGAGGAAGTCCGAAAAATACCACAAACCATTGCAACACAAACACGTGTTCGATGTACCAAATATTTCTTTCTTTCAGACGGTTTTAAATCAAAATCATGGTCTTTAGAGGATGTGATAATGTGTTACAATGTGTATACATAAAATTCTTAATAACCATTGTATGCTTTCAATTGTCACTCAAAAATATTTAATATTTAGTTACGTCATAAGTAGCATCTATTGTGCTTTGATATCAATGACAAATACGTTATTTATTTCTTCCTATTTTGTTCACAAGAATCATTGTTTGTTAAAGGTTAGCTTCTTAAACCTCATCTGTATCAAGGACCGCTGGAGTGAGAATCATTGATCATTGAGATACTTTCATTACAAAAGTATATTTTATAAAGCATTATACTTTAATGTACAAATATTTGACAAAAAATATTTTGATTTTTAAAAGTACTTGAGCCAAGTGACTTTATCAACCTTCAATAAAACCTGCGATAAGTGTTTAGATATACATTTCTTTACATTTGCTTAAAAGCGAAAGTGAAAACATAATTGAATTTCAACTGAACATATAGCTGTCAATTTTTTATGTAGAGTAAATTAAAAACTTAAGAGGTACTTTCAGCTCTGATCTTAAATCCTTCTACATTTTTATTTCAATAAATGTAATAAAAAAAAGGCAAAACATCTCATAATCGTTGACATCAAGATAGAAGTCTTTTACTATTTAAATATGATTTTTAAAGATATAGATAAACTCATCATAGATACCAGGATTGATATTTTATTTTTGCGCCAGACGCGCGTTTCGTCTACATAGGACTCATCAGTGACGATGAAAAAGTGTTGAAAAGGCACATATTCCAAAGGCGCTGTCACTGATAGTTACTTGATAACGAAATTGCAATTCGAAATAATAAAAACTATTCATTATCTTAAAATGCAACTGTGAACTCAAAAGTATCCAAACATATTGAAACAACGTTCTCAATACAGTCAATGTTCAGAAAAAAATGAATTCGCTATCATAGTTTAAGCCCAACACATACAATTCGAGATCCTTTTAATTCTGCTAAACCTTGCAATACTTTCTAATCAGTGTAAGGTACTGCAGTAGTGCTACATTCAATATGCTGGTAAAACGAACGTAACAATAATAGAAACTTGAACACTAACAAAATAAGCAAAAACTGGAAAGAAAACTGATAGTATCTAATAAATTATAAAGGAGAGGCCAATGATACCAAAAGGACAGTCAAAACTCATAGATTAAAAAAAAAACTTACAACGCCATGGCTAAAAGAGAAAAAGACAAACAGACATAATAGTACACAAGACACAACATAGAAAACTAAAGACTTAGCAACCCGAACCCCACCAAAAACTGGGGTTGATCTCAGGTGCTCCAGAAGGGTAAGCAGGTCCTGCTGTACATGTGGCACCCGTCTTGTTGTTTATGTTATTACAAATCCGGTAAATATTCTAATTCGGTATGTCACATTTGTGAAAATGAAAGGGGTTTGTAGTTACGACATAAGGAACATATCCGATATCAGCTGTGAAAGGGTTATTCCATAACGGTCAACCAACTCGTGATGGTGTCCGAAATATTTACGAAGGGATGATTTCAAGTTCACCATTTGGAACTCTTCGTTTAATAGCTTCCCTGTGGGCAGCAACTCTCTATCGAGGAAATCATGATAGGAAATACACGCCCGGTAATATATGTAATATATGTACACTGTGGGAAAATGAAAATAAAATATTTATATGAGCTTTAGAAACAGGATGAAAAGTGAGACTCGTGGAGCCGTTTGCGGTTTCGTAGCGGATAGAAATACATTTTTTTTAATTTCCGGCAATATATGAATATTGTTTTTATCCTGTTATTTGCATCCTGCACGTCAGTATATCCAAATAATGTCTCTAATTTGCCAAAGAGATCGGCATAGTTTAAACGTGGACGGCGAAGGGGATCCTAAAAAGACCTGTTACACAAAAAGACATATCCACATAACCGTTTGCTACTATGGAAGCGGATTATGACAGGAGACTTATTTGTGGAAGTACAAAAATAAAGCAAACATGTATGTTTGTACCTGATGTTTATACAGTAGTTAGCTGACTGCAGGATATATTTAGCCAAATTTGAGAAGAAATTGTCGTTTCCAAATGTTTTCTTGTTTAGAGAAGCATTTATTTTTAGCAGTATTATACTTTTTTCTTTTAGATATAAAATATTATTACACGCAATATTCATGCAACGAATTTGAATTCCCATTTTGTTGTTGGTGGTGGTAGCTATAGTTAGGTCAACTTATTTCGATATATGTACTTCTAAATAAACTCATCACATATTCCAGAATTGAAATTTTATGTAAACGCCATACGCGTGTTTCGTTTACAAAAGATTCAAAATAAAAAAAATGTTAAAAAAGCCAAATAAAGTACGAAGTTGAAGAGCATTGAGGACCAAAAATTCTTAAAAGTTTTGCAAAATACAACTTAGGTAATCTATTCCTGAGGTAGAAATTTAAAGCATTAGTATTTCAAAAATTCAAAGTTTTGTTAACAGTTATTTTATAACTATGTACATTTCAATGATAACTCAAGTCAACACAGAAGTGCGAACTGCTTGGTTGGTGATACCCTCGAGGAAATAAAACTCCACCAGCAGTGGCATCAACCAAGTGGTTGTAAATAATATATCGATCAACGTTTAATTATCTTTTCAAGCCAACTTTTAATGAAATTCTTACTTACGTTATATCTGGTAGTGAATTACAGCGAAGACCCATTGCATACGAAATTCCCAGGCTATCATTACACAGTTAACATTCAATTAATTTATTTTAAATTGGTTTTAAACGCATATTAGAAGTAAATAAACCTTCTATAGTGACTTTTGAAATATTTTGTATAGGTAAAATGGATAGGGGTCATCGTTAAAAGGTGATAACAGAATATGGAATATTAATAAGAACCAATTTATCATGTCACTATCTTTAATCATACAGAGATAGATAATTTGATTCATCTCTCTTGCATAGAAATTTTAAAGAAAGTAATTTTATACTATATCGAGATTTAATGGGCTTCATTCAAATTTTAAAGATTCAATTAGTAGAATAGCTCTGTTCTAATAGTGCAGGGACACGAGTAGATGTAAATTTAAAAATCTGTTTACAAGGTGGTTAATGACTGATATGCTTTTTATCAACCTTGTTAAAAAGAGAACCTATAAATAATTTCCTAAATTATGGAATCATTATCATTTTATATAAGATTTAATGATTAAATGATCTATTTTGAACTTTTTTCAATTATTGACATTTGATGCATGTCATGATTTTTAACTGAAGGACAGAAAAGCTTCAGATGATCAAATCTTCAGTGTGTTGTGTCTTTCCCTGTATCAGTTACAGGCGAAGGATCCTATGTACATTTCATCTTAGTCAATCAATCAATGAGTATGTATATAATAGAAGTTCGTAAGCACAACAAGTCTTTAAGACTATATACAAAGAAAAAGAGAGATGGTATAATTACCGATGAGACGACGTTCTATCAACAAAAGAGCCTGCGAATAATTAGGCAGTTGATCAGGTGGCCAATATGTACCTGGTTTATGATAAAAGCAAATGAAAAAGAATAATAACAGACAGCAACAAAAAACAATCTAGGGATTACGGGACCCTTGCTTGACAAAGACGCATACAGAATATGAAAGGGTTGACATATTTCTTTTAAATTAGATGATTATCGACACACTACATGGAAAGTGGTGTGTCAGTTCATCCAGAGATCAAGCTGTCAACATCAGTTGCAAAGGGATAAACTGAAGGTCGATATTATGCACAAAGACACAACTATAAAACCGACAAAAAGTACCGAACTAAGAGTTCTTTAGTTTACTGATTACTAAATTAGGACTACTAAATATTGTAAAATCACCAAATTACTGAAATTTGTGGAAGATTCAAAACGGAAAGTCTCTACTCAAATGGCAAAATCAAAAGCTCGATCAAACGAATGGCAAACATCTTTCCGATTCCTTACTATTTACAAGCATTTTCCAAAGTATAAAATATATTATACCTCGCCTTTATTGCTAGCTAAACCTCCCACCTGTATGACAGCCGCAAAAAAACATCCATTACATTGATAACGATGTGTGAACAAAACAACAAGCCACAACAGGCAAAAATGTGAAAAACAAGGGTACAGCAGTCAACATTGTGTTAAGATCTCAATCACTACAAAATACAAACAAACATGTAAAAAGGAGTACAAAAAAAGGCATACATTAAGAGCACAACAGCAAAAATGAAAGGCAAGAATACAAAAGATACCAAAGCACAACAAGGCAACGACGGGACGCAAAAGTATAGAGCCACGTCATATGTTTAAAAAAAAAATACTAAAAGGTGCACAGACAAAGCACAATAGTGAAATGAAAGACAAGAAAACAAAACTTTACCACAGAACAACAACACACTGACGGATGTTATAAGTACAGAGCCACGTCATATGTATCAAAGAATCACATTAAGGCATATAGGCAAAGCACATTAGTGAAATGAAAAACAAGAAAACAAAACTTTACCATAGAACAACAACACAATGACGAGATGTATAAGTACAGAGCCACGTCATATGTATCAAAGAATCACATTAAGGCATATAGGCAAAGCACATTAGTGAAATGAAAGACAAGAAAACAAAACTTTACCATAGAACAACAACACAATGACGGGATGTATAGGTACAAAAACACGTCAAATTTATATCACTAAAAACAGACTAAACACTTGAAGTAATATTCATAAAGACAAATAAAAGAAAATAATAACCCGTTATTAAGATAATAAATAACGGCAGTAGCCAGAATCTATACTTCAAGACCATCGTGTATTATTTAAGAAGTTCATACGGAATATTTACCAACAAGGTCTTGGTACCTTCTGATGCATTTTTTTTAGAAGGAAGATACGTTTTTTGACATACACCTGGTTCATCACCCTTTTGCTCAGACACTGGTGACGTTTTACAAAGTCTGAGAAGGAGTTCTAAGCTCTTGAATACCGAATACCAGTAAATTGGTAAATGTATATCTCATATGCAGGTGAAGTTGTTATATTGTATAGACCCATAATTATGGAATTTTAAGGGGGAACCACAATTTTAATTGTCCATCAAATTACATATCTTCTGAATTATTTACGACTTTGGTAAAACAACGATATGAAATATCCACAAAATGCAAGCTTTTTTTTCTATCCACGAACATTGGAAATAACATTTTTATAAACACAATCAAACCAAAAAGGTGAATAGAAAAAAACGCTTCATTTATTTTATTTATTTTTACTAGTTCATTTAAAAAAATAAGTTTGCTTGCAATAAAAAGTCTTAATAGAATACTGTATATGTTATATATACTAACCAATTGATGAAATAAATGTAAAATAATTCCGCCATGACACGACACAAACATATTTTATATGTATTCCCTAAACGACCGAGCAGGTGTAAATCCCGTGTGTTGCTCACTTAAATCGTAGAAGTAGATGTAATTATTAGTATGTAGAAAAAACAAATGCTAAAACATCAATATTGTCAGGTACGGGTGACAATTGGGTTTTAAAGAGATATATTATTCATACCTTTAATATGCTGGTATATTAACGTTGTTATCACAAATGATTAACAATACATAATTTTTATACAATGGGAGTGAATCTTGCCAATTTAGCTTGCATTTAAAATATTAAATGCTTATGTAATTGTAGAATAACCTTTTAAAACATTTGAAATGTATTTTTATTTAAAATTTGCATGCAAAGCAATGTTTTCTTGGAGTTAATGTTTTGCATAGTGTGGAAAAATGTCAAATTGTGGTAACATCGCATAAATTGATCACAAAATAATGTAATATAAAACAGAAGATGTGGTATGATTGCCAATGAGACAACTGTCCACAAGAGACCAAAATGACACAGACATTAACAAATATAGGTCACCGTACGGCCTTCAACAATGAGCAGAGCCCATACCGCATAGTCAGCTATACAAGGCTCCGATAAGACAATGTAAAACAATTCAAACGAGAAAAGAAACGGCCTTATTTATATATAAAAAAAATCAACGAAAAACAAATATGTAACACATAAACAAACGACAACCAATGAATTACAGGCTCCTGACTTGGGACAGGCAGATACATAAAAATGTAAGCACTTCATGCTCAGTCTTTTTCGCATTTTTGTTTGCAATCTTCTAAAAGAACTACAAAAGACCATTCGATATTACCTTTAAAACTAAAAATGGGTCAATGTTACAGTTTAACATATTTAAGTTCTTTAACCTATAAACTAATTACTTGGTTATTAGCGTAGAGTAACTTATAAATCTCTTTTTAATAAAAAGCAATATATCCGATAGCCATACCTTTTAACATTATAATATCAACTGTACTTATATTTTTTTCAAACCACATGCAGCACGATAAAAAGAGTAACAAAATATTTTTAAACCAAATAAATTATCTTTGGTTATGAAAATAAGTTCACAGAAAATTGGTCAAAAGCAAAACACTTTAAAGAGAATACAAGATACTAGATGGTATCGTAACACAAAATGCTTGCATGTCCTGAAAACAATCAAAAATAGTGTTTTCTATTTTTTTTTTATTATACAACAAGTATGGACACAGACGCAAATTGTCAGTGGGGTTAAAGGTCGTTACATATGTATTGAAAGCTAGACTGGAAATGTGTATTAACAAATTGAGTTGATGTGTACATGTCTTCATTCAAATGCATTGACTGATAAAAAAAGGGGGCTTCAACTTCCACCCCTCTCTATGAATTAGTTGTTTGAGTGTTTGAATATGGAGTTTGTTAATAAATAGCTGCACTGTAAGCGCATGATATGTCTTGATTCCTTTTAAGCTTGCTTAAAGGTTGAACTATTTTGTTTTGTACAATTATTACTCTATTTGTTTTCTCATTTCATTTGTTTTATATTTGTCATTTTAAGGTCTTTTATAGCTGACTGTGCTGTATGAGCTTTTGTCATTGTTGAAGGCTATTTGGGGACCTGTAGTTGTTAATCTTGTTTTAAATTTTGGAATGCAGCTGAAGTCAACAAACAGACATAGACAATTCACCCAAGTTTTATAAAATGATGTGGAAGTGTTTATGTGAATAATTGAGATGGGAAATGAGGAAAGTGTCAAAGTGACAACAACCCAACCATAGAGTAGACAACAATGGGTTTTCAATGTAGCCAGAAACTCCTGCAATTATAGGTGTCCAAAAACTATAAAATCCCTTCTTTTTTTTAGCATATATAAAAATTCATAACACAGAAATGTATAATCTGAAATTTATTACAATCAAAAGGGACCTTAGGTCAATAGTGTAAACAATTCACCAAAGTTTAATTAAAGGTGATGGATGCATTTTTGTGTTATTGTTCAAAATTGGAAAATTCTCTCTTTTTTAAGGATAAAATCTCTCTTCATAACATGGAAATGAAAATTCTAAAATTTATAAAATCGATGTGGAGCTAATGTCAATAGATATAAACATTTCAACAAAGTTTCTTGAAAGTAGGGGGAAGTGTTTTCTAGTTATTGTCTGAAGTGTGGATGATGGACTGATAGACAACAGTATACTATAATATGTTGTGTGTGAGACATTGGTATACTAAAATGGTTTTGAATGAATAATGATTAGAAACTGTTTAATGCAGTTATTGAGGGAACGACAGTGAAGAAATTGCTGAGATCAATGCGTTTGAATCCTAAGAATTCAATTTTTGTTGAAATGAAACAAAGTTCAATTTTTGACCCTTTGGATCTTAATGTAGACCAATTTGAAAACGGGACAATCCTGTGCAATTGAATATTTCTGGCTATTGGCAATACTGTGCAATTGAAAATTTCTTGCTATTGCGCAATATTGTGCAATTAGATATTTCTTGCTATTGTGCAATACTGTGCAATTAAATATCTTGCTATTGCACAATACTGTGCAATTGGAGATTTCTTGCTAGTGTGCAATACTGTGCAATTGAACATTTCTTGCTATTGAACAATACTGCGCATTGCAGAATACTGCGCAATTGAAAATTTCTTGCTATTGCACAATACTTAGTATAATAATTTTTGACCCCGATTTGGACCAACTTGAAAACTGGGCCCATAATCAAAAATCTTAGTACATGTTCAGACTCACCATATCAAAGAACCCCAAGAATTCAATTTTTATTAAAATCAAGCTTATTTTAATTTTGGACCCTTTGGACTTTAATGTAGACCAATTAGAAAACAGGACCTAAAATTAAGAATTTGGACATGGTTAGATATGGCACATCAAAGAAGCACAATACCGTAATTCATTTTTTTGATGAAATCAAACAAAGTTTAATTTTGGCCCCTTATTCCTTGGGACCAAAACTCCAAAATTAATCCAAACCTTCCTTTTGTGCTCATAAACCTTTATAGATTTCTATTAACTTATACTAAAATTATTGTTCAAAAACCAAGAAAAATGCTTATTTGGGGCCTGTTTTTTGACCCCTAAATCCTACACTGTTGGAACTAAAATTACCAAAATCTATCCCAACCCTCCTTATGTGGCCATAGACCTTATGTTAAAATATCGTAGATTTCTGTTTACTAATACTTAAGTTATCTTGTGTCTAAATTTCATATATTTCTATTTTACTTTTACTGAAGTTATTTATTATACAACAACCGCACATTTATAAAAATGTGTAAACGCATAATAGTTGGTGGCACAAGAGCCCAAGAAACAAGTGGAAGATTAAAAAAGAACAATCTTTGCAGAGCGCCTAAACCTACTTAATTTTCTGTAAAAAGAAAAACAGATTTAAAGTATTTTCTATCGAATTGTATTTCACTGATTCATTTAATCAATAACAGAATACGTACACCAGTATAGAAAACAACATTATACCACCAGTTTAGCCATGTCGACGTAAAGGCTTATAGTTTATTATTCTCAAGTCTTTTTCATATCATAATACATGTAACTAGTATATTCTGGAAATGGTTAAGTCTGCATATAAGCTTAAGTTTAATACTTCTACTGAAAATAAGGAGATAAGAAACCTTTAGTTTTTATTTAATAGACAATCATTATATAATAAAAAACATTTTTTTTTTGTAGAATTAATAACTTTTACACATTCTTAGTTGCTAATATAAACCATTTCTTAATTTCGTGGCGTAATAAGAATATTTTGTTATGTGATCAAAAATTTGGTTTTCTGTTATATTTCAAAATTGAATACTTAAAAGGATAAAAATAAAATCATATAAACTCTAATCATATAACAAACAGTTGGTTCTTTTAAACATTACAAATGAGTGCAATTCAAATGGTTTTTTTTACGGATTTCTGTAGATTCCATAGATCTTGGAAAATAGTTCTCGGTTCTTTAAAGCGATTATTTACTTTTTGAAGTTTGTTCTCGATGACTTCCATTGAATTAAACAACCTTGAAATGTCCATGACCTTTTTAAAAGTAAAGCGATTAAGTCAGTTTCGGCTAGGCAAAGAAAACAAATGTTCGAAGGACGACTGTAATCCAGTTAAAGAAGTAACGGTGTCTTTTCTTATTGTACAACACTTTTCTTTCACTGTTTCTTTTTTTGAAATGGGAAAGTATTGATATATTTTTTTCAAATGTTTTATTCTTCATTTTTTTTTAGAGGAAAACGAACGTTTAAGAAGACGGAAACCTTTGATATATTAAAAAAAATGAAATCTTGCCAAGTTGCGATTTTTTTTTTAAATTTCGGTTGACAAAGAAAAAAAATACATATCCCTCTTAACATTATGCACAAAAGATGAATGCATGGTCTGTGTCAAATTACAAAAGGCAAATTATTTTTTCAATTTGTGTACCTTAAAATACATGTTTTTGAAGCAGAATCATACATCTCTTCGTTCTGTTCATTTCTTCATTTACAGTTATGAATAAACGATATTCTTTCCTAATAGTTCATAAAGGTCAAGATAAGAAAAAAGTAATAACATTCAGAAAAGTGACGAGAATAAGAAGGATAAGTACGAAGTCGATATTGCAACTTTAGAAAGATGAATAAAAACACGTTGGTTTTATGATTTGTGAAATAAAGAAACACATTTAAACAATCAAAACAAAATATACATATGATTCCCAGTCATATGGCTTGAAATTCTTACATCAAAACATTTTTTTTTAAACTTGAGTTGTCGGTGAATGTCTTAAACTCAAATACGCCAGTCAGAAATGCCACAAGGCTGGCTCTATTAGGTACCCTGATCACTTAAAATCTTCTATACATACCTGATAAATTCTAACAGAAGTTCCAGATGAACTCTATCCATTCGTGGTTTAATCATTACATGGAAGTATTTTGGATTGCTCATGATGGTTCTGAGACTGAGTTCTAACAGATTATATATATAGTTTCCTCTTTTAAAATATTCCTTTCACTTTATTATATATAACTTGAAATATTCGCATATCTTACATATGAACTCATATAATTCCACATGTAAATTCCACAGTTACTTTAAATTTGAACAATAGTTTTTTGATTTTACCACGATGTCTTGTAATTCTTTTTGGCGAAGTATTCTACTATTATAATCCATATTTGATTATAAATAATCCCACGATAATAAAACCTATTGACAGTTTCTTCATATAATTTAATTGTGTATCGCATGTGGTGGAGATACCATGCAATACCAGTCTGTAAGTGTATAGTCGGTCAAAAAGGTCACTATTTCAATTTCATTTTAACTTTATTATTCAAATCTAATTAAAAAAATACAATAAAAAATATGTTCGTACTTTATTTGGCTCGAATGTCTGTTTAACATCCACACGTAAAAGATATAACCTAAGATAGAGTCATAACAATGGTTCTTTGTGACATTTATTATCTGCAAGTTCGAAATCCCAATTATAATTAATTACTCCAATTAAAAATATTTATATTAAATAATAGAAGATACCAATTCAAGGTAGTGTATTAACTTCAACACTATTTAATATATACTTATCGCGGTAATGTAAATAAGTTCAATACATGTTAAAGCACTTTGTGTTGTAATCCCTTTATAAACTTTGTTAGTAGTAGGTCGCAATCGAGTCCAAATATTTCAAGTTGCAAACAAAACTTTTATTAATCCTTCTTTGTGCAAGTGAATTTAAAATACAATTTCAAACAATTGAAAAGAAAATATTACTTTGAAAATAAAATAAAACGAAAGCCTTGGTGAATCGATAATAAAACGATTAACGCTGATAGTAGATCAAAAGTTTTCTATATTTTTGTGAGTTTGAATGGACAACATGTTATCTTTAATAGTGTCATGTTATTTCAAATGGGGGTTAATAACGGTATCTTTAGTTGTCCGTAAAGTTGAGTATACATTAGTTGAAAGTGGTAGTAAGTGGTTGTGTTTGCTATTGAATTCCTGAGATAGTAAAATTTCTTTATTCTTTGCTGAGAGTATCAGATTATGAACCCATAGACCGCTTTGAATCACTTCTCTTTGTTTGAACTGAAATGCATTATACGTTACTACGCTAGCGTTGGTCTTATTGAAAGTAACGCTCCGCCTGTTGAAACTACTTGAAAACAACTTTGAGTAGACGCACTCATAACATGTTTGTGCATGGTTAATGTACATGTAGCTTGTTTTTTAATAGATAAAAATAACGAGGCAGTAGTTAAAATAAACATTGCTATTATTTTCTTTCATTCATTGTGTAACTTGAACTAAAGTTCACTTAATGAAAGTGATTCTAGAAGATAGTCCTTTCTGAAATCAGTACCCGCATACGGATAAACAGCGGTTACTGGAAATCATACCACATTTTCATAATTTTATATTGTTGTAATAATAAACTATTAGATTGTGGTGCTTGCATGAACATTACTTGGGTGTTTTTAGGGGGGAGGTGGAAGCCGATGGTCGTATCTTTCATCAGTTTGAAGATGAGTTTGTAATATGATATACTAATCAAACCAAATATTAAAATATTCTAAATAATTCAACCTGGGTTTGTTTCACCTTTTTCATTAAATATACTTGTGCATAATGCTTCCTAAAACAAATTCATAAAACATTTGAGATGTGAATTGAAAATAGTATAAGCCTACCCACATTGTTATAATATTGTTACTCTTTGTTTTCTTCATTTTCATCATCTAGTCGAAATTGGCATGTATCCATGGTCCACCCCTTGTGTATAATATTCAAAGAGATTTTATTGAATACCGAACTGTTCCTCGCTTCCAGTTATCAAAAATCCTCAGAAGAAGCACATCACCCTTGTTCGTTTTAGAATTATTTTATACATCTATACTGCCTACATGACACCTTAGTCATGAGTGTAAATGGTCATCCAGTATGTTAAAAAAAATAAAAAAAATATAAGGCCTATTTGGCCTAATTGAATTCTAAAACTATATTTCATTGTACATGTTCAACATTTATCATTCATTTGTTTATTTCTCAATTTTTCTGAATTAACAGCAATTATCAATTACTAAAATACACTTTCATACCACAACAAAACTGCCTTACTGTATTGGTATTACCTATATTTGTATCCATATCACAAAATGAATTGAAAAGAAAATATTTTTGCAATACTTTTTTCAAATTGAATACTATAACTTTTTAGATCTTTAGACATATTAAGTAGATGTTCATATCCACTTGAAATTTTATGAGATGACTTCTGTAGCAGTTATATTTTTTATGATTCTTTGAATATAAAAAAAATAGATGTGGTATGATTGCCAATGAGACAGCTATCCACAACAGACCAAAATGACACAGACATTAACAACTGCATGCTCACAAAGGTTCTTTTGATGATATCATTTTCATGCTGGCCAATCTTTTTTTTTTATTTGACCTGCTTTGGAGGAAATACTTTCATATAATTAATATAAAATAAAACAGAAGTTTACTCCCTAGCTCATCTAGCCCCAAGCATCATGTCAGGCATTGTCATTACTAATGTCTTCTAAACTGAGTATATTAATTCCTAAAACAAGAAAATGTCTTCTAATCTGAGAAACAATTTCGACATTAAAACGAAATCTTTTACTTATGATCATGATGATCCTCCTCAAAGTAATATAAATAGAACCATACAAATAGTAAGCAAATACATGTTCTCGGATACCATCTCCCATATAAAAAAAATCACATCATGAAAAAATGAACCCATTATGGTTCCTCTCCTAGTTTCAAAATGTATCCAAAATCAAAGATGTGGAAAATATTCTATCATAATCATTTGGCAATTAATGCAATTAGGGTCTCTTCCATGCCGGTTTTGAACATAAAAAAACTAAATATTAAATAAACAACTCTACTAATTCTCAGGTTGGTTGTCATATTGTGCAACACAGTTAATAATATGGGAAAAACATAGAACTTCTTATGTCATACAAAACACTGTCAAACATCCAAACATACTATCCACACTAATCTGTGTCCACACTTGTTCGTTTTAGAATAAATAATTTCGTCTAAAGAAAACTTTTAAAAAGTAATCTATTACCACATGATGCATTTAGTTTGACAGCGAGATTCACACATGGCTTTGTATATATCTGCGTTGTTTTAATATATATGGTTTGTTAATATTAGCTTAATGCATCTTTTCAAATTTCTAAATTATGATTATAAATATTTGATAACAATTTAAAGGGTGCCAAGTGACACACGAATTTGAAAGTACCACATGGTTTATTTGTATGACTTGCATAAAACAACATAGTAATTAATACTAACTACCACACAGTTTTCACAAGGTTTTGTCCTCCTGTACCATTTTTGAAGTTGTTGTATGCAAGTACAGCAGTACAGCAACGAATATTAGACAGAAGATGGCATATATTTTTTTCCAGAAAGTAAGGTACTTTGAGTAAGGTTTCAGTAGTCATTGTTGATAAGGTATACGATTGTTTACCATTTTGTATTTTTATAGATCTTTTATACCGTTATTTAAGAGATGGGAGTTTTTCCTGTTATATTTTTGTTCTTTTCTGGGCGGTTTGCCAAGTTAGTCCACTGATTAGTATTAAAAGGGAGATGATTGAGATCTTATAAAACAAGTACCGCCCAACTTTTAACTGTAGCTGGTCAGGTCAGGAACTTCACCACTGGCACAGTGCATCTGATGTTATATCTTTGTTTTGGGTTTTTTTTTCGCTTTTAGTTGTTGTTTTGTTATTTACTCAATAAAGCAGAGCATTGGTGCTTTCTGTTCAATGTATTCATATATTTCATAAAATCGTGTTTATATTTCGACGGCTTATAGACTTAAGCCTGCATTCTAGATTTTTTTGTTTTGAATTGTATTAATTTATTTTCAATAAAAGGAGGTAACGAATATAAGTCAGGGAAGTAGTTGGACAACGAGAAACGATTTCTAGATCTCAACACAAACGGTCAATACGCAACAATGCATTATGTTTAAGCTTTAAAAATATAGTTCCACGGCCGACACTCGGCTAACCGAGAGATTGGTCGGTTAATCTATATTGAGTATGCGGCTATATGGGCGATTGGTCTGTTAATCGGGTTGGTTATACGTCTGTTAAGAGTAAAACGCTTAATTTAATGTTAAACTCTATTAAATATACAGATTTTTGGCATGTTATAAGAACCAAATCAAAAAAAGAAAAGTGTCTGACAAAATGATAGCTATCATAGAACATTTTGCACTTGTAAAAACATTTCTTAGTCTGCGCATTTTTCAGTAAAACTAAAAGGCGTCGCGCAAGTATGTAGTATTTATGCTTATACGCATAGCAATTTTTTAATAAAAGACGAAACAAACAAATTTAGATATCATTTAAAGGGAAAAAAATGGTACTGTGGTTCTAAAAAATAAATTGACATTAGTAAATATTTCATAATTGTAAAATAACGTGAATAATACCACGTTTTATTGAAAAGTATGGGAATAAAGTCTGTTAATGGGTTGGACAATTGAAATTGTGTCAGTTAAGAGTTATTTAGCCATTACAATAATTTTACTACCTTTATATTTTCCCCTTGAAAAATTGAAGAATGAGATGTTCCTGAGTAAACAAACATGACAATACGGTGCCACAGTATCCTAGAAAGAGCATTTTTATTTTGACTTTCTTTGCATTTTATTGAAGGGTGTGTCACTTCAATATAGCGTGATACGGATTGGCCTCTGGAATATGCATGAATTTTTTAATGACGTTTTCAATCAGCCTTAATTTTTGTGTCTGTTCGAAGTAGCACGTTCTCAATTCCGACTGAAAGTGTCTTTCTAATACAACACAGGGTACATATAACGTGTTCTCGTTGACATATGAACATGATTTTTGTCACTGGGCGTTAAACCCTAATTCGTCAGCATCATCCAATTGGTTCTTTTCTTCTATTACTTAATCATATGTTGTTTACAAATCACTCTAAAAAAGTAAACGGAAAGAAGCGAATGCAGCTACATTTGGTTATTTTAAGTTTCAATTAATTTTATTCAGTTTAGTTCCTTTCTACATAAATGCAGAGGAGAACTACAGTTGTCTATGGTGGCCGGTGAAGTCCATTTCTCGTTTTCGCGATTTCGCCTTTTATATTCTATAGGGCGAAAACGCGAAATCGCGAAGTCGAAAACTCGAAAACGCAAAGTCGAAAACGAGAAATCGGTTTCGCGTTTTCGCGTTTTCGACTTCGCAATTTCGAGTTTTCGCCATATAGAATATGTAAGGCGAAAACGCTAAAGCGCTAAAACGCAAAATGGCATTAACCTGCCACCATAGTTTTCTGCATGTAAACTTCTAGAATTTGTTTTTTAGCAATGTATCACTCTCTACTGTCCTTATATATTATTCTATATTTTGCGTTTCCATCCAGATTCTCGTGTATACCATGAGGGTCCGGATTGGGGGTATTGTTTATTTCTGTATTCTTTAAATGGTTATGTCATTTTTTTAAGTCTACATTTTATTTATCTTACTCATTATTCTTTCTTTATTATACCCCACGCAACGAAGTTGCGGAGGTTAAAATGTTTTTGACCCGTCCGTCCGTCATTCCTGTTTCTTGTCATCGCAACTCCTCTCAAACCACACAACAGAATTTCACGAAACCTTTTCAGATAATAAGGACATACTATGTAGTTGTGCATATCGACGGGAAATTGCGTTTCAATTTTTTTTCTAGGAGTTACGCCCCTTTGAACTTATTTACTTTAATGTACTACTGCAACAGTTTGTCATCGCAACTCCTCTCAAACCACACAACAGAATTTCACGAAACCTTTTCAGATAATAAGGACATACTATGTAGTTGTGGATATCGACGGGAAATTGCGATTCAATTTTTTTTTCTAGGAGTTACGCCCCTTTGAACTTATTTACTTAATGTACTACTGCAACAGTTTGTCATCGCAACTCCTCTCAAACCACACAACAGAATTTCACGAAATCTTTTTATATGAAAAGGACATATTATGTAGTTGTGCATATCGACGGGAAATTACGATTCAATTTTATTTCTAGGAGTTACGCCCCTTTGAACTTATTTGCTTCAATGTACTACTGCAACAGTTTGTCATCGCAACTCCTCTGAAACTACACAACAGAATTTCATGAAACCTTTTTAGATAATAAGGACATACTATGTAGTTGTGCATATCGACGGGAAATTACGATTCAATTTTATTTCTAGGAGTTATGCCCCTTTGAACTTATTTGCTTCAATGTACTTCTGCAACAGTTTGTCATCTCAACTCCTCTGAAAACACACAACAGAATTTCATGAAATTTTGTAGATAATAAGGACATACTATGTAGATGTGTATATTGACAGGAAATTATTATTCAATATTTTTCTTATACAATTTTTTTTTTCTTATACTTATTTAATTTCTCCAATGACAATGTGGGGACGTGGGGTATGTGAGCGTGCTCACTAAGGTTCTTTAATTTTTCATATTTTGTCATCCCAATATATTTTACTTACTGATGTTTAGTTACATTACCACGTTTATTTCTGATTTATATACTGGTTAACGATGACAAATTTGTGTCATTCATGACAATTAAACAGAATCAACATGATATATGCGATCATTCTTGGAAGAAATTAATATTACTTTAATATTACACTTTTTGAAACCATTTTTATCAATTTTCAATTTCATGTGTTGTTTCCGTATATGTCATGTTTCATTGCTCATGTGTTGTTTTCGTATATTTTAGCCGCTGAAACATGCTGAACTTTCAATGATTTTATCGATAACACCTGATTAACAGACTTTAGCCAACCCGATTAACAGACCAACCGCCGATATAGCCGCATACTCAAATTAGATTAACCGACCAATCTCTCGGTTAGCCGAGTGTCGGCCGTGAGTTCGTTATTCTTTTATAGATTTAATGAACTATTCCAATTAAAGTATACATTTAAGTATACCTTGTAAAAATTCAATTACTTTTACTTTGACTTGTACTTTAAAATGTGCTATCAAAAATATAAATAGTGTTTGTCTTGTACAATTTTGAAGTAGCCTATGTATTGAATAATTTTGCATCGTATTATCAGACATAATGGTTCCAATGTAACGTTAATTCATTCAACTAAAATGGAGTGTTTAGTCTATCAAATAATACACCAATTAATCCATAGAAATGAGAAATATAGTCCATAAAATATATCTATTTAAAACATGTTTCACCAATTTATATGACATGAGTTGAGTTAGGGAATTTACCAGAGTGGCGGATCCAGGATTTTCCAAATGGAAGACATGGTTGCCAAGAATCAGGAAAAAAGAACTAAACATGCAATGTTTCAGCTATAAATGGGTGTTAACCCTGGATTTAATTCGATCGCTATCTTACTGAATTTTTAAATAATTATCAGTCTTAATCAAATATTTGTCATCAACACTACATATCTATACACAAAAAAAACACCAGCAAAAATAATTATTAAAACAATCTTGACACTGGCACATGTTATATCAATAGAATGCAACAAAACTTGTATTCAAGGAATAATTGATGTTTAATACGATTCCAAAAATACTCGAGGGCTACTATAGTTATAATCCACTTTTTTATATGAATAGGGAAAATATACTTCATATTGTTTGGCTTTCAATATATTTTCATATTAATAAACTCACATTATACTTTTTGATCTTTCTGACTTTTTGATTTTTCTGTTGTATTACTGATTTGTATTAGTGCATGGGAAATAGGCGTTTAAATGTATGGAATAATATGATTTGGGGACGAACATGTATTTGTATGAAAGCAATGAAAATGTTGTAGAGTTTGTACCGGTTATGGATCTACCTTATAGACAGGAAATTAGAAATATAAAATGTAACGCCTTGCTTTAAAAATAAAAATACACTATCATAATGATGGAAACTGAAAAAAGTTAAATATGTAGTAAAGTATATAAAAATAATCACTCGTGTAAAGTTCACCTTCGGTGTGTTCACAGAAATGTTCAGTTCTCACGATAAGTATTTCTGGTTTACATTTTTTCAGACAATGTCAATAGAATAAGCATTTTGAAATATTGTAGACTTTACTATGATTATTACACAAATGTCGTATATCTATAGACTGCTTTCGTAACTTTAAGCAATACATATATAATAGATTTAAGAATTCGATTGTGAGTTTTTTCTGTATGTTATGATATTTTATTACTCGAGATAAAAGGGGAGTGTTGAGCACAAGTTTAACCCAGCCACAAGGTAATGTCCGAACACAGTCTAGCTTATTTCGATCACTAAATGTCTTATTTCATTGACGTGTGCCAAACAGTTTTATCTTTGTATATTATCTTTCTTTCACTATCTTAGAATTACGACTACAATCAAAATAGATCAGCTCAGCCACACTTAGATTTGATCACATTTATATATGCCAGGTATTTACTTAGGACAAACTATTCAAAAACGTGATGATTTTAGCTTTCAAAAAGAGAATTTCTTTTCTGAGAAATTATATACACACGTTTTTCGAGTTTGTTAATTTGACTAAAAGGTTTATGTGACCAGGAGAGACTTACACACAAACGTTAAAGTGCTTTGACAGGATCTGTATTTTAACTAGAATGGAATTTTGTATGTATACAAATAGTCGCTGTTTAAGAGTCAGTGTTCACCTTAGGGACAATATTTAAAGGATGCAAATAAAGGCAACAGTAGTATACCGCTGTTCAAAACTCATAAATCCATGGACATAAAACAAAAAAGGGGTAATAAACCAAAACTGAGGGAAACGCATTAAATATAAGAGGAGAACAACTACACAACATTAAAATGTAAATAAATTGCAAGCACGTAAATAACCAAAGAAATATTTCGTAAGCGATGCTTCTTGTTGATTTTTATCATTACTGAATTTAACTCACTGCACGGCTTATGCCGTCTGGCGAAGCAATATGACCAGTTTCGTAATCTTCCCTGTTTATGCAGTTCTCATTTAAAGTGTTTTCATTCATCCCCCAGTTTATTTTGAATTTTTTTCGTGTTCCTGTATGCCCACTTGTAAACTGTACTATTTGTTTACTGTATATTTACTCTGTATATTTTGTTTCACCTGTGGTTTTTTAATGTTCCAATGCCGGCAGAAGTGGACGTCAGCAATTGTAGGCAGTTATACGACCTTCAACAATGAGGAAATCCGATACCGATAAAAGGACCCGATACGCAAAATATGAAAAATGCAATTTAGAAAACCAAAGACCTTATTTATAACAAAACAGATTACGGGAAATAAATATATAGATATAAGAAGATGTGATAATAGTTCAAACCAGTATAGGTCAAAGTACGGTATTCAACACATTTAGCCTTGACTCACTTGAACAGCGAGCTTTTAAGAGCCTCAAAAATAACTTATGTAAAACCATTCAAACAGGAAAACCATGCGGACTAGCATGAACCAACGACAACCACTGAACTGTTCTTCTTTGGACAATGATTTCCCCTTGTTTTCACATACTGGGCGTTTTCTACTTCTACTTCTATTTATGTCTCTTTATTACGCTTTGAAGATTTAGAATGCGTTAAAACAATAGAAACTATTTAAAAATGATTGGTATTAGATTTATTGAAAAGGTTTGACATTTATTATGTATGATCACTAACGTGTATGCCATGACACTCATCATGTGTATGTTCAAGATATTATTTTATTTAAACTACCCATTTAGACGATGTTTGTTTTAAATTCGTGTCATAAAAAAGTATGCAACACAAAATAAATAAAATATCTCACGTTTATTTTAAATTTATCCTTCTTTCCATTACTTCACTTTTATTTTCAAATTCAAATAATCAAACGGTTACAATGCCCCTGCTGGTCATTTGCTCTTCATTCAAAAATCAATTTTAACAACTAGGCAATTTATTTTACCTTATTTTTGTGAAAAATTTGATTAAAGTATTTTGTTTGCATAGTTTGTGACATATATGTTGTTGCTCTGCTTTCAAAAGACATATACGGATTGTTTAATATATTTTATTCAATACATAAACCAAAACACAATCAATTGAAGTTTTCTTGTTGTTTTCTTATATTTAAAGAATTTATATAAAATCAAAACTGATTTTATTTAGTCACTTCATAGCATGTTCATAGTTCTCGTGTTATCTTAACCCATCCGTATAACAGAATCAATAAAATAAATCCAAAGTAAAACATTATTAAACCAGTGGATTGAAAATTCCTGCTTTCCCGATTTTTTTATATCAAAGAGGTTATATTATTTTCTAATATTACCTCCTTATTTATATGCATTTTATCTTTTGTAGTCGTTTCGATAACCTTTTAACTGATAAAACTTGCATACATACACTAAATATAGACAAGTTAGACAAAAAAATTAAAGGATTAAATGGGATTTTTTTTTGCTCGAGGCCAAAAAGGTTCATAACGTCACTATCGGGATTGATATTTTACAGTATCAATATTTATAAAAACATCGTACTATGCACAAATCAGCAGGTTAAGTATTTTCAGATTCTGTGAGTATTCTTTCGTATTGGATTAGTTTAATGGTGCATGTGTTTGTTGTTGTTAAGTTTTTGTTTTGTTTTCGGTTGTTTGTGTTGTTGTTTATTGTGTGTTTTTGTTTTATCTATTTTCTTTTTTTATGCCTGTATTTAAAACAATTGCATTTTGTACTTATTTGTATTGTGCGCTCTTTTTTCCCTCACATATCCGACTGATCTCTTTCTAAAGAAGGACGATCCAGATTTATACAAACAAATGTAGATTAACATTCTCACGTGCTTGTTCCAAGTCTGTAACCTCAGGAATTGTTAATTGTCTAAGTTTATTCAAATAAGATGTATTGCCCTTTAGAGAATTTGAAAGTTATTGTAGATTTCTGATATTCTTCGAGATCTTTATTCCTAATTATATTTTCTAGGCTAGGGGCGGTTTAGAGTTCGATATATATTTTATTGAAGGACCTCCTATTTGAAATATATTGAGAATGACATTAAAGCCGGGTTAATAATATGACCAATAACAATATTGCTGTTCATCCAAGTAGCATGGCAAAGTGTGTTTGATGTTAAATTCAACCCCTCCCCCCTTTTTTATGTAAGAGGATATTTGATCGCTTGATTCTAAAAAATCTATTATTGTTACACTATGTCGAGGTTCTTTTTTGACGTCAAACTACTATAATATAAAACATTACACATACACACAACACCTAAGACATTATGTTAGTTTTATCATCGTTTTAAAGTGACTACCCTCGCACACTCATTCTTTGTTTTTCTCTATAACGTATTGCAACTTTGAAATATATTACAGAGTTAAAATAAATAATTTTAATTAAAATCTATACTCACCGCTTTGTTTTGTACAACCTCGGGTGCCTCTTTTGAATATCCGGTAAATTAAGTGTATCCTCATTTATTTCCGATTTTACAACGAAATCTAACCTTAAGTCCTCTGTAGGCGATTTTACCCCTCCTCTCATTTTAAACCTTATTAAAACAACTGATTTTTACATTTCACAAAAGACACAAACAGTGTTATTAAGTTCATATTAATTGAAGTTTAACCTTTCTTCAAGACAAACAAAGATCATATTTTTAGTGAGTTCCGGTTCTATTAGTTTATATACCTATATAACAATACCACAATACCACTTACATTTATACGACAAAAAAGGGCGCGTAAAGTCAACACCAAAAATCAATCAAACAACTCGGATCATCAAAAGACATGAACTAAGATTTTGAATAAATCCATATCTCCAAGAGATTAAAATTTATAAACCCTCATTTGAAGCTGTAAACACTGATATATAAATTGATTATAAACAAATCAATAATTTTTAAGATAGCTAATGGAAAATAATATATAAAGTCTTTCAAAAATTGAATATGATAATAAAATTGTATATAAATCCATTAAAATTGCAAAATCCGTCTCCCCAAATCTGCCACTTCTATTATAATGTCAAATTGTGTTAGGATATTCATGCATTTTACATGAATAATCAAAGGTGTTATAGAATAAAGAAAGTAAAGATTTAACCTTTTCATGCCTTATCGCAGAATCCTGGGGACTGGCATAGATTTATGTAAAATGCAAGTGTATGTACGTATAGAACATAAAATACAGACTCTTACATTATTAATTCCATGTTACATGCACATGTTTGTCTAATAAGGATATTGCAATAATCTATCATGAGATGACAGAAAAATTAAAATAAAAGAATTATGAAATAGTTCATCGATTTTCAAACTCTGTTTGGTTTAATATAAGCCTTTCTGATATACATAAAGAGCTTCATGGTAAGGTATAAAATATCTTTACTATCAACATGTAAAATATGTCCGGTGACACTGTAATCTGTGTACAAAGTCATTAGCACCTTTATATATACCTACTGTCGTATTGATCAACCTTCAAGAACTAATATTGAATTTTTTGTACTATTGGTAGCTTGAGTGTTTACTTTATGTAAGACATGTTTGAAGCGAGGTGTTAAGTAAACTTTCCGTTCGGTACTTATGGATGATATCTCCTTGGGTGCTTCGAAACAGCAAATAGGTATAACCCAAATTACCCAGTATATCAATGTTCCCGTATCATTGTAGAAATAAAAACAATAACATGGTATATTTTGTTTTGTGCGTGTTCACGGCATGACGAGTACTTTGATAGATACTTCAATAGGAGAAATTCTACACCATGTCCAACCTAAAACGGACTTATGTTTATATATATGCAATCTAAAACTACATATAAACATAAATACAAAGATTTTAATGTTGTTATATACCTCCCTTCCCAGTAGAACTATTGGTGATTGGTGATATGAAACAACCAATTGATAGACCCTTGAATTAAGGAAAACATAATTTAAAGCAAAGATTCATTCTAATCGTGTATAATAAGTAAAAAAATAGATGCCACATAAAAGAGTCTGTTTCACTCATCTGCAAATTCAACAATGGCATTTCTGTTTAGTAAAAATCATCATTGAAGGGAAATTATTCTATTAAGAGTTAACGGACAATTTCAGTCACGTTGACATATTTGTGGAGCTTATCTTGCTGATAATAATTCCCTTTTTCAGTTTTGAATTTGACCTCTTATAGTTTCCATGATCAATGGAAACACATGCTAAAAAATGTTGAAATTACCATTAAAGGTCTATAACTTCAATAACAAATCAATGGAAGATTTTGGCCATTCTTGCTTTAATCTTGTCTTGCTGATCATTTGTGCTATTTAAATCTTTTATTTATCTATTACAGTTTTAAAGATAATAGACAACAAGAATGTGTCCATAGCACACGGATGCCCCACTCGCAATATCATTTTACATGTTCAGTGGACCGTGAAATTGTGGTCAATACTTCAGTTTGGCATCAAAATTTGAAAAATCATATTATAGAGAACATATTTACTAAGGTTCATGTTGATTGGACTTCAACTTCATCAAAAACTACCTTGACCAAACCCTTTAATCTGAAGCGGAACAGACGGACGAACGGAAGGACGAACGGACGCACAGACCAGAAAACATTATATCCCTCTACTATCGTAGGTGGGGCATAAAAACAAGAGAAATCGTCATTCAAGGGAAATACCTCCAATAAGGAATCACTACCAATTTCAGACATGTTGACTCATTTGTAATCTGGTGCTGTTCAAAGTTCCTGTCATTTTAATATTGTTTTTAAATACATTGCAAAAACGCAGGAAACTGATAAACACTGTCAACACAGGGCGATAACTCTAATAAAGAGTAGACTGAAGATTTCAGTCATGATTGCATTATTTGTAGATCTTGTCTAGCTGACACATTTTGCTATTTAAAGTATCTGTCTATCTATTATATTATTCAAGATAATAGGCTTCATAGTTTTAAAAATAGCAATGTTCATTATTAAAGAGCAGAAACACCTGTAAAATGTCGTCTGTTATTAACATAACAGACATAACGACGGACGTCAAGTGATGAGAAAAGCTCATCTGGTCTGTAGTCCATGTGAGTTGAAAAAAGAGATTTATATATATAGTCTTATTGCTGTTCTAAAAACACGAAGCGATCAAGAATTATACTTGAATTTATATTATCAAATTAAGAATATATTTTGAGTACCTCTCTGACTGGTTTTACAATGCTTGTTCAAGCATTTCACTTGGACCCCTGCAAATTGTAATAGGTATCAAGTCACCTTCAAGAAAATTTGAAGTTACATTAAGTAGTATAAAGAACACTTGATTTTTGTAAAACAATGCATTTTTATCAAAAGAACAGTAAAGTTTAAATAGATTTGAGGCTTTCAATAAAATTCATAAAACAGAATTAATAATTATAAAAGATTTAAACTGTGTATGTCAAAATGATATCTATATAAATATAAAATAACTGCATTGCAGGTAGATATATGTTCTAAATTACTTAAACAAGAAAAGATATATCTTGATTTATTCTAGTGAATTCGGGTAAGCGAAGTAGGCTTCGAAGGTTTAGTTTGTTTTAAGACAGATTGCGATTAAATAGTAAAATTGAAGATACAATCAAAAGAAAATAAATGTTTTAGTTGCTATATGCATCTTGACAAAAATTGATAATCCTATCTCTAACATTGTAATAATGAATTTTATTTTTTTGGAAAGTGTCCGCCTTATTTAAACTTAGCAGGTAGACTTTCATTAAATTATTTAAAATATTCAAACGTCGACCTTGCAATCGAGAAGCTTAGGAATTGAACAATATATAATAACAGTTGAAGACAAACAGATCACATCAAGAACAAATGGAAAGCAAAAACGACAAACAGATAAAGCCGATTAACAACAGTAAAAAAAACATTACACAGAAAGGTAAATATGGAAACCTTATTTGATGGAATAGATACTTGTTAAGTTAATTTGCCAGGCTAAACCAGATTTAAAGATACAGAAATTAGAAAATTTATGACAGCCATTCATACTTCCACGTATTCATATAAAAATATAACTTTTTCTTGAACTTAATTTAAACTTTATAGTTGAATACAAGCAATTTCTACAGTTACAACAGTATATGTACGAAAGAAAATTCCAATACAAAACGAACATTGTGTACAATTGTCCAAAATTACTTTTATAAATGGGTTTTGTCATAATCGATGTGAATTTGAGTTAAGATCACTACTTCGTAACATTACAAGGTTTGGAAAATGCTGTGTGGATTCCCTGGCAGGTAAACAAGTTGAACAATATGTAACTCTGAATTCTATATTTCTTGGAAAATCACTACAGTAGGCATGAAACCTGGAGCGCTTTCCAGAGATTATTATTCTTCTAAATATCATTATATTGATTCCGTAAAGGTAAAGACATTTTTTTTCAAATGAGGATTTGAGATTTTGTTAAAACCATCGGCTGTAGTCATTTACTATTCAAACAGGTTCAAATCATAAGTACCAACAATCGATCGTATTCTGAGGTCAAACTGAATGTTCCAGTAGACCAGCAAATTCATTTTATTACCGAAATAAAAATAAAAAAGAGAGTATAACAACAAATAAAAAAAAACCAGTTAAATATGATGGAGATAATTTTAAATGTCTTTTCTACAGCACAATATTTTTCAGATTCAATATCAATGATATATGCAAATCTGTAATTTTACCAAAACAAAGCAAAAAACTACTTCTTTCCTTAAATTCAAGACCACAACTCAACTTTTTACTGCTTAGTTAAAAAGCGCACTAGCTACGATATAAATAATACGAATCATTAATGAAAGTAAAACAATGAATTAAAAATTCGCTTTTGGCAATCCGTTTGGTTCGATTTTGTCAAAATAAGACAATAAACATCGCTAATAAATTATTCAATTTTGAGTGAATAATTCATCCTCATGAATCCATAATAATGTGACCTTCAATATTACCCCTTAGCTCGATATGGGGTAAGCATGCTTAATTTGTGTTCAGTAAATAGAAGGAAAAGACTGTCAACATTGAAATTAAAACAGGAGTAAACCATATTTGATTGTCTGATTCGATCCACAAAAACTCATTCTTATACAGGTTAGTATTTTTGTGGGGTTCGTGTTGTTTATTCTTTAGTTTTCTATGTTGTGTCGTGTGTGCTGTTGTTTGTTTGTCTTTTTCATTTTTAGCCATGGCGTTGTCAGTTTGTTTTGGATTTATGAGTTTGACTGTCCCTTTGGTATCTTTCGTCCCTCTTTTAAAACGATGATGAACATATATTTTTTATCCAATAATATAAAAACAAACTGACTTAGAAAAAAATCAATTGTAGGAGTTAGCTATCTACTTGTATGTACATTATGTTTGTATCGGGTTTTACGACCGTTGGCAGTATTCGGAGGACACCTGGGTGGTTAATTAGATGACGTCTCGACTTAAACACACACGAAATGCGGATACATAGTATCGAGTCCAAGCATTGTTTATTTTATACTTTTATAGAATTAGGATATACGGTCTAGTATGTTATAAATCAAATATGAGAATTTGAGTGTCAAATCGTTGAACAATAATTTTGACAGGTAATACCCCTTTAAGC
Source organism: Mytilus edulis (assembly GCF_963676685.1). Classification (NCBI taxonomy): domain Eukaryota; kingdom Metazoa; phylum Mollusca; class Bivalvia; order Mytilida; family Mytilidae; genus Mytilus; species Mytilus edulis. The sequence goes on from NC_092344.1 coordinate 14,956,703, forward strand.
AAGGGTGTTGTTATTCGATGCTTAATTAACTGCCACAAAGTTGCTTTGATCACACAAACGGTTCAATTAGTTGAACCATTTTACATTTACTAAATGGATCTTATAACATAAAAAAGCAGAGGGCAAAGACAAATCAATACCATCTTGTAATATAGTGCAACATGAATGCCGAAAGTATTCTGTTAATTTTAAATCAAAATATTTGTGCTCTGATGAAATCTTACTAGTGCACTCTCCAAGTTATATTTTTTTTGGGAGTGCTTTATCGAAAGTAAAAGATGAAGATTTGTTATATAATTGAATTCACCAAGAATTGTTTTATTAACTTTGTTGCTTAAAAATAAATTCCGTGTCGAAATATATTTTGTGAGACCTGTAACAGACGTTTGTTGCTGGAAAACAATAGCCACATCATTGTAACTAATACAAATGTGCCGTAAAATGTTGACCTGAAGACGATTTACATCTTGTTAAAACATGTGTTGTTCTATATATGAAAGCAAAACAAAAAGTATACATATTTTGATTTTAAACAGGAATAGAATTTTTACCACAAATTGCAAAAATCATCAATGCTGTATGACACAACCATTTGATTTTTTTATTTTGTATGTGTTATTTGCTTTACCAAAGTCTTAGAGAGTTGGAAAGCTTTTTTCAATAATTCCCAAATTTATCGACGGAAAATATGAAATTGGTTGCCAGAAAGATTGTCCCTTTCTTTAATAGAAATTGCTTACCTTTATTGTGTTGCTGTTTTCCCTTCTTTTTTTTATTGACAAGCCTGTCTATTCAATCATGCATGAGTAACTAACATATCCATAAAAAAAACCTGGAATGTCCTGATATCTGCTCTTTTCACATTTTCTAGAGTAATTTTGTAATTCTTTAACACATTGGCAGTGAAGTATAACAAATTAATTACAGTTATTAAGTATATGTTTCACTTAACTCGTGTATCCTTTACGACATATTCTTATCAATATCATGTACTTCAAAGGGCGAGGATAATAGAGCAATGGGGGTGTTCCTTTGTTTGTTGATTGCATTTTATTGTTAGGAAACTAAATACAAGTCCGGATATTTAGGATATAATTGATTGGGTTTCATCATTATTTACATTTGTATCATTCAATTATTTCCACAGAAACATTGGCTTTCTCAGATATGAACATATCTATTGGCTGAAACTATTGATAAGTGTACGGAGGTTTATTTTGGCTTACATGCTTATATTAAAAATCCTAATTAAAATAGTTTTGTTTTTATTTTTTTAAAAAGCCTGCGTTACGTTTAAGTATTCAGTTACTTTATACTTTCAATATCACTGTTTACAGATAAAGGCAACAGAAGTATGTCCGGTGTTCAAAAGCCATAAATTGATTAAAAGAAACAAATTCGGGCTACAAACTAAATCGAGGGAAACACATCAACACTAAGAGGGAAAAAAAGGAACAATAAACAAGGAAATATGGAGGTCTGCTAAAACCATTCGATACAATAAAAAGATACTATTTCAGCTACCGGGTATCGTGTGCGATTAAATACTGTGGACTTGACATGATCTCTTTTAAATGACTTTCTTCTAACTTGTTCATAAACTATTTCTATTTCAGCTGAATTAAATCTTCAGAAAATTATTTGATATGAAATGCCCTTTTAATAGTTTAATATTCCCTTACATTAGTTTTGTGTACTCTTTTTTCAGAAATGTATTTTTTGGTCCATACACGTACGTCTGTGCTATTTATTGGTTTAAAGTTTCATTCTTGCTTTTGATTTCAGACTTTTTAGATAGTTAGTTTGGAATCGTATAACTGTTTTACAACATACTCATACTATCACCAGTAGATATGCTGTTAACATATTCTTTTATATTAAAATGCAAATCGTCAAACGTTATTTGCATAATCTGAGTGTTGCCATGAATATATTAAAGCATATCATTTGATTTACTTTTTAATACATGTACATCTCGACATTAGATACTTTGCATGATCTGTTATTTGGAAATATAAATAATCAATAAAAGAGCAAAAGCAGTCTAAGCAGTAGATCGTATGTGTGAAAATTCTAGTAAGAGAATTTTAAGGATTTAACTATTATGTTGCTATATAACGAAGAAGGAAATGTGTGGCTTGGTCCTTTGATCAGAATTGTTGTGCATTATGCCTCAAATCAGTACAGAACATCAAACTATATAGAGGAAATTGCGATGTGGAACATATCATAGCAACTGCACGATAAGTGTATTCATTCATTGCTGTAAACTAGTTATAGTAATATAACTTTCAAACAAAATTTAAAAAAACATCAAAAGATAAAAGAAGATTTTTTTTCAAAATGTGTCACTCGTGAATTGAACAAGGCCCTTACAGAGTGACGTTTGATGCAATTGGTTATGTAATGTGATGTCAACTTGTGGTTTGCTGTCAACAATCAAATGCCATTGTCATTATCAAGTTTTCGCGGTTAGCAATATGATTGTTAAGCAAGAAAACTGAACTATTTGATAATCGAATAATAACAGTACCATTCAGCTATGGAAATCAGAATCATAAAGTTCGCACGAATGTCGCTTCAGTGTTTTTTTAATCAGTTCTTTTTCTTAATTATTTTATTAACCATGTAGTACAACCTATTAAATAAGCTCCTTAGATGTATTTCTTAAATGTGCATTGAGTGCAAACTTGTTTTCTGTCATTAATAGTAAGTTTTTGTTTTTCATTTTTTTGAGTAACTTAATTGTAATTCTACTTTATAATGGAAGCGAACAATGACAAGATTTAATACGCATACAAAAGACAATAAATCTTATTTTTATATGTTTTTTGTAGATAAACATTAAATGTCATATGCTATCAACAGTTAACCGAACGGGATTTATTTTTGTTACGAACAGTTAAGAATGGTTTACCTTAGCTTTCAGGAAATTTTTTATGAATTTTGGTCCTCAATGCTCTACGTACTTTATTTGGCTTTTAAATTTTTTTGGATTCGACCGTCACTGATGACTCTTTTATAGACGAAACGCGCGTCTGGCGTAAGTACAAAATTTAATCCTGGTTTTTATGATGAGTTTATTTATAATATCATGCTTTTTAGTATGGCTTAAAAAAATACTGAAAAAATTATAGCATACAGTATAATATTCAAGGAGTAAAACTATCATAATCTTTATTGGCAAGGAGAGTTGTTTGATTTAATGAAACACACTCTTATATCCCCCCCCCTTTTCCCAATGTTTTGTTATCTAAATACTGCATGCGCATTACGTATAATATCGTTCGATTCCATCTTGGTTTTTTTTCTTTTTTCTTTATTGGTATACGGTATTCAAAAGGGATTTATTTACGATATTTGAACATCAATAAACTACTGTTGCCTATTGCATCCAAGTACATTAAGAATTTGCTGAGTATTGTTAAACATGTGTAAAAAGTTCAGTCAGAAAATCTATAATCTTAAACCATTATTTTGCTATAAAATGGACATTAAAATAGGTGACTTGGTTCTTTGATGCATTTTCCCCGGTGATGTATGCCTTAAAACGAAATGTAACATTCAACTTAATCAACAAGAGGAAGTTATAATCTTGTTCACATTATAGTAACTGCACGATAATGTTATTATCCATACCTTTGATATAATTTCAGGTATTACATTGCCACTGTCAGAAACAATTTAATTTAATAATACCACTTTTAAAAAGTGAAATATTAGTTTTCCTAATTTCAAATCATCAGTAAATCTTAAGCAAGTAATAATTTGAGTTATATTTGATTTGAAAATGGCTGCAATTAGTTGCTATAATGTACTGTCTAAAAAAATTTTTTTTTATTTTTACCGAAATCAAATCATATTAATTTGCATGGTCGTTTTGGGTCCGACTTTTGAGAATGTAATTTAAAACATAAATAAAGGCAACAGTAGTTCGAAAGTCACAGATCGATTGAGAGAAATAAATCCTAGTTACAAACTAAAACCGAGGGTAACACAACAACTATAAGACGAAAACAACGAAACAACTGAAACACTGAAGTGCAACAAAAAACAAAAGACAGTGCAACACAAACAGAAACGAACTTTATTTCTTTTCAGTGGTGGTCGAAGCCAAAATACTTGAAAATCAAAAGCCTGATTTAAGCGTCGAAGAGCTGATTAAACAAAACAAAAAGTACATAAAGCATAATTTAATCCGAATAAAAAGAATCAGAGTTTTCCATGATGAGGGAGATGCAATCCGTTGTTTAAATGATATAAAATGTAAATAAAATATTTCAAACAATATTATAGTTAGGAAATAAGCTAATGAAAATTGCATGAAATGTGTTGGATAACAGACATTTTTCGTCTTAAAGGAAATAGATGGGTTTTTTTCTAAATAAGAACTGCAATGTCGAATATTCTAATATATGCTATTTCATTACAATTCAATATCTATACTAGTATACTATTTGGCCTTTTTTGTTACGAGCGTCATTGGTGAGTCTTTTGTAGACGAAGCGTACGTTTAGCGTACACAAATTATAAACCTGATATTTTTTATGAGTTTTACTGTTTTTCCTACCCATGTTATTGCTTCAGCCTCTGATGACACAACAATGCTTAGAATTTAGATTTTAGATTATCTCCAACTTCGCCTCCGATTCGGTTTCCTAACTGTTTTAATACAAGATTCGCAGATAAATTATGAAGTCGCAACTCGGGTCAGACTTACATAATTATAACTTAAGTATCTTTTGCAAGTCCGTTTTTCGTAATAATTTCATTCAAATTATCATAATACTTCGGTACCTTTGAACTCTAAAGAATTTGGTTATACTTTTCTGGTTCATTAACATATGCTTTCATACGTTTAGTATTTTAGATTTTCCAAAGTTATGTCCTTGAGAGTACCTGATGAAGGTCATTCCAGAAGCAGGTGCAGTTCGTACGAAACTTTAAACATAATCTACATAGTTAACGCCTTCAATAAAATTTGTGAAAGGGATGGTGTGCTGATTATATTGTGGATTTCTTTGAAATATTGAATATCAATCTTTCTACCACAAGTAATGTGAAACACCAAGAAGAACCAGGGACAGTTTGATAGAAGTGTTAGACAACTGCAATATGACAATAAGCTTGTCTGAGTAATAGATATATATTTGTTAACTAATGCAAGTAAAAAAAAACCTTTTATTTTCTAAATTTCGTGTAATCTAACAACAGTACTGACGTGAGGTTCTGGGGGTTGGAACCTCCTTTATGACGATTAATGCATTTGAATGGGGACATATAGTTGGATCATTTTTATTCTGTGTTTGGACTCCCCCTCCTTTGAAAATGGCTGGATCCACCCCTGTACCGATCAGATATATATATTTGAAAATCAAATACGTTAACGACCGGTTGGATAGCATTCATCATAATGTTGTTATTCCATGTCAAGCTTAATAACACAATATTTACATTATTAAAGGTACTTGTATTTTAAAGCGCTAATCAAACAGATCTTTGATCATACAAGACATTTCTGAATTAATCAATCAAGCTTAGTTCATGGAACTTTCTACCCCGGTAACTGACAGGTTAAGTATTTACATACATTTCTTAAATAAACAATAATAATTTGCAAAATATCTTTAGAGACCAAGAAAATTATATAGAAAAAAAAGATATTTAATTAAATCAAGGAGTGTGTGTGTGTGTGTGTTGTCTTTTATACTTCAAATATACTTGTTTCTGTAAATGTGTAAGATTTGGAAACACTATCGTACAAAAGGAACTGTTTTTATATAGTTGATGTATACATAAGTCATTTAACTTACAGTATGTACCTGAAATGTCCTTCTTTCCCTATCAGCATTTATTGTAAGACCAATTCCCACATATCAGTCTTTTTTTCATTCTTATATTGTTACTGGTTTGATTTTATTATTTGTTTTAAAAAGTGTACATGTTCTATGAAACAATATTCTAAAATTTTAGAACAGTGGTTTACTACTGTTGTCTTTATTTATCTGAAATCTAAAAGTCAATGTGTCAAAAGTTAAACAAAAAAAGCTGTCAAAATGTGAATGACGTTTATTCTTTTCTTCATACAATATGTAAATACAGGAAGTTAATTCTTTTATTTTATTAATGGAGATATCAATTTATTTGTGTCCACATTTTTAATACCGACAGTGAACATCTTGTATATTTATTTGAAAATTAGAATTACTGAGCAAGTGTTTTCTAAAATCGATAAACAAACGCGATCTTAAATTTCGTCATTTAAAATATAACAAGGGTCAACTGAAGCTCTCAATCAGTATCATCTTCCCATGCTTGAAAATTCCTTAATTAAAATGAGATAGGGAAAATTGAAAGCTAAGTCTTATGTTTGTAAAGTATTTTATTTATTTTGCCTTACTTTAAAAAATAACTTTTAAGGTTATGGATATACATGACTGTATGTCTATTCAGTTAAAAGATGTGAATTTCCAAGAAAAAAACATGTCCCAATGTACATGACAGTTGGACATTACTGTTGGTTATTGTGCATTTTACAAAATTCAACAATGGTGATCCCTTTTATCATTATGTTTCTAATATCTTTAGGGTTGCATACAAAATAATAACGAACCTTAATTCCATTGTTGGACTCCTTTTAATTCTATATTCCATTTCTCTTTTTTCTTTCTTTTTTTGAAAATCTTGAATACTTCAATTTATATTCTCCGAATCAATAACTAAATTATGAATTGCAAACAAACACTACATTAATGCTTTTCAAAATATCTGCTATAGTAAAAATAAAACATTCATCGAAAATTTGAAAAAATCCAAAACAAATGGAGCCACAAGTCTGTTGGCAACTGATAAATACAAGTTTTCAGGTAAATTTCAGTTGATTGGTGTATGTATTGAAGGAGATATCATACATGTCAATGAATCATTATGAACCATTAAGGTAGTTAATTCTATATATTCAATTTATTTCAGCAGGCAAATTGCTACAAAAAGGAAATCAAAAAAGTTTCATTTATGCTTATCTTTATAAATTGTCGTTTCGTGTTACCAACCTGTTAATGTTTTTCTTTAATGACTAACATGATTACAGGAATATGTTTTACACGAAAGGTAAATTATATTTTAAAGAACTTAACTAACAATTTAATGTTACTACATGGCAGGTAAAGAATGGATTGTTTAACCTCTTGTGGTGAGTGTATCCAAATCATTTAATGACATCAAAATAAAGTAGATACAAACAAAAACATAATCCTCGGGTACAAAGATGTTTAATCTTCCATTGATTTAATCAAATAACAACCTGAGACTACTAAATCTTATTTGTTATAGTAGTCTCAGCATCAACCAATGCACATTAGATGTTTGAATTGTTCCAATGCTAGCCCTTGGTAATTAAGGCAACAGTAGTATACGACTGTTCGAAAGTCATAAATTGATTGAGAGAAAACAAATCCGGGTTGCAAACTAAAACCGAGGAAAATACATCAACTACAAGAGGAAAACAACGAAACAACAGAAACACTAAAGTGCAACAAAAATTGTAACACACTCAAAAACGAACTATAAGATAACGACTGCCATTTTCCTGACTTGGTACAGGACATTTTTAAGACAAAATGGTTAGTTGAACCTAGTTTTGGGGCTAGTGAAACCTCACACTTTTATGGCAATGTTAAATATAACACTAATACGACAACATTATGTGACAGGACTGTAGTACAAATAAATGTTAGAACATTCAGGACTGAGAAATACACAAAAGTGTGGTTTTTTTTAATTCTCTTTATTTTGTGATCTCGTTTTTTATTTTATGCCAGTTTTTTTTCAATTACTCTTCCGAAACACCTGATATCAGTCCGTTTTTTTATGAATAACAGAAAATGTAGCTAAAACCGGACAAGAAATTAAGGCTGTGAATGTGTGAAAAAAAATTTCTATTTTTTTTTCTGTCGCTCCATCGAGGGAAATCGATTGCGTACCTTTCTGTTATCTCATTTGTTCGCATGTAATTTAATGCTTTAACCGGATATTATCCAATCGAGTGATTGGTATCGATTCCTTCCGACGTATGTGATTTTTGTTCTTATTTTATTGGTTTGTATGATGATATAGGCATACGTATGCAACACAACTAGCCAAAAGGTGAACAAGAGACTGCATGTCTACTCTACATCAGAGTTAAACCCGAGTTTTGGTTTAGCTAAGGCTGCTCAATCTATAGATATCTGTCTTGTGTTTTGTGGTTTGTTGTTGATTTTCTTATTATCATTGTGTGCATGGTGGTCTGTTTTTTACGACTAAGGCTTTCGATTGTCGCTTTTGATATCGTATTCTCCTATTTAAAACACATTTCACAGGTTAAGGGTTCTAAGTTTTACTGCCTTTCCAGATAGTTAATTATAAGTTATCGCGATTATTCGCCATATCCTCACCTTTGACTTTTTTTTAATGTAAATCAAACTTGATAAAATAAAATATGTTTACAGTAACTAGTAAATAAACTTATCATAGATACCAGGACTAAATTTAGTATACGCCAGACGCGCGTTTCGTCTATAAAAGACTCATCAGTGACGCTCGAATCCAAAAAAGTTACAAAGGTCAAATAAAGTACGAAGTTGAAGAGCATTGAGGAACAAAATTCCTAAAAGTTTTGCCAAATACAGCTAAGGTAATCTATGCCTGAGGTAGAAAAGCCTTAGTATTTCAAAAAATTCAAAAATTTGTAAACAGTAAATTTATAAATATAACCATATCAATGACAATTCATGTCAGCACAAAAAGTGCTGACTACTGGGCTTGTGATACCCTCGGGGAAATAAATCTCCACCAGCAGTGGCATCGACCCAGTGGTTGTAAATAAACTTATCGTAATTATAGTAGGTACTACTGCACTGATTACATTGTGTTATAGTAATCTCAGTATATATCGTACAATTAACAACATGGCAGTCAGTACTACAAATGGAACATAGGTGCTATATTTCCACTGTTGTGTATTGGGTGTCTATCGTTTTCGATCCTCTGTCAGTTTGTATTATAAATGTGAAGACAGGTATTTGGTAGAAGCGATAGCTAAAAGGTAAAATCACAGAAATACTGAACTCAGAGGAAAATTCCAAAAAGGAAAGTCTCTTATCAAATGGCAAATTCAAACGAATGGATAATAACTGTCATATTCCCGACTTGGTACAGACTTATTCTTATGTAGAAAATGGTGGATTAACCCTGTTTATAAAGCTTGCTAAACCTAGCTTATTTAGCTAAATAAAACTTATTGGCATAGGAACAGGGAGAAGGGAAACTGTTTTTCAGTCCTCTGCAATGCCGCTGAAGCTGTAAAATCAGGAGACTACACTTCAGAAATGTGTATGAAATAGAAGATATGAAAAGTGGCAATCAAAAGCCACAGGAAGGTGTAATATATATACCATTTCAGAAATATGATAGTTGTTATCATTTCGTTTGATGTGTTTGAGCTTTTGATTATGCCATTTGCTTATGGACTTTATGTTAAGAATTTTTCTCGTCTTTGAGTGTATTTGTTATTTTACTTTTTTCTATATCAGCTGACATAGCACGTTGACCTTGTTTATAGTGATAACATCAACAGTACCGATGTATCTTCCCATAGAGGCGCATTTCGACAATAAATATATCTTTAGTGATGCTCACTGACAAAATATTTGAAAAACCGAAACTGGTTTGAAAAACCAACAAATGATAAAACCGAAAAGGACGCCGAAATGAAGCCAAAGCCAGTTTAGAATTCAGAGCTTTAGTAAAAATGTTAACGTTTTTTTCAATGATGTCTCTTGGCAATATTTTGGTGGTACTGCTTTAAGCTGTTTGAACGAGTTTTTCAATGCAATCGGAATTCCTATGGGATTCAACTGTGCTTGGTGATTCGTTCCTTTAATCTCACGAGGTTGACTTCTCTTAAAACTTTTCGGTATATTCAATATAAATAACATACGTCTATATGAATGATTCAAACCTGGATAAATCAAAGTTTGGTGACTGTTGAACACATCTTTACACACAAACGAACTTGAAAAAGAGAATAATATTGTTCTAGTTTCATTTAGAAATAATTTTTGTGAGTTGGTTGAGATATAACTGACTTCTTGACAAAAGATATGATTGGAATATTTTCATTGTGTACTCTTCTTTTCTGTAAAGCAACATTCTACCAGTGACTCCATATCGAGTATACATCTCTCAGTTCATACGACATTTCCTAACTTCCGTGGGAGAGGTTTACTGCTTGTATGGAAGCTATGTGGTTCAAAATGCTGAAGTCGAAACAGTACCTTAGAACGTTTTACAAATGCAATCATGATTTGATTGCATATAACGGAATATTTGTGTCACAGATGACCAAGAATATGTTTCAAAACAAAAATCCTGATCCTTTCCTTTGATTGTGAAAAAAACAAATGTGACTTATTATCTAATTTGTAATTACCATGAACAACACAATGGGTGCTTCTAGAGAAATATGAACTGCTTACCTTCCAGAGCATCTAGGTTCAATCTCAGTTTTTGGTAGGTTTTGTGATCATGCTTTCAAAGTCAGATATCCAATAAGTAGTTATATTATTGTCTTTTTTTAGTTGGAAAAAAATGTCGATGCCAGATTTAAGTTGTATATTGAATCATATACACCTGTTTGATCTATTTAGACATATGGTATGGACACAAGTCTATGGTAGACAAATCCTCTATGTTGGTCTATAAATGTTTTGTTCAGTTTAATGAGATATTCCAATGCTGTCTCTTTCAATGGTTTTGACCCTATTGCTCTCATTGGGATTTATAACACTCCTATGTTTCAAGATTCAAATACTGTACATAATCACACAACTCATACATAAGCAGTTTATTCAAAGTGCTTTCTGTTTTAATCATATCTTATAGAATAAACAGCTGATAAAGAAAGAGATGTGTCCAGCCTGTTGGTAATTTTGATATTTTTAATGTTGAAAATTAAATAGCTTAACTTTAATATGAAAACTTTTCAAAACATGGTAAGGCATTTAACCATAACTGATGGTACCAACCAAATAATCTGCATGGTAATGCAAATGCTGATACATATCATTGACTAATCATAAGTGGTTCCTTTTGTAACTGATCTTATCACAGCTTTGTCATATTAACTATGCAAATTCCAAAGTTAATAGACCCTGAAAGAGAAGGTGAGGCCATATAATCTCCATGAATATAAGATGCTCTAATGCTTATACAATTGAATACAAAATCTCATTGTTTACCATTTATGGTTCCTCTTAAACTGACCAAGTCACAACTTTAACCTGTAAACTAAGCAAAAGCTTTAAAGTCAATAGACAGTGATTTATGGGTAGGGGCAAAAGACATCAATTTAAATGAAATGTGCCAAGGCAAATACAACTGCAGGACAAATTTCAATGAAGCTCCTATATTTTTTAACCAGGTGCTCCGCAGGGCGCAGCTTTATACGACCGCAGAGGTCAAACCCTGAACAGTTGGGGCAAGTATGGACAAAACATTCAAGCGTGATACAGCTCTGAATTTGGATTGTGATCAAATTTTTGACATTACATGGTTTTTTTTACACAAAACAAATGTCAAGATTTTACAAATCAATTAAAGATTTCTTCTTCAAACTTATTTAAATCTAAAATTAAATAGTTGACACAGCATAGGTTTCTGACACAGAATGAATGTGGTCTAATGAACTTAAAAAAATTTTTTGGCCTTTGAGCAATTCACTATGCTGTTGAATATTAATCCTCTCAAAAAAATGTTTTAAGAAATTTTCTTTTTATTTATGAAATCTGAAATGAGAAAAATTTAACCCCCACCCCCCCCCCCCCCATTCTTTTTCACATCCCCCTTTCCCTTTTTCCAAAACTGATATCAATTCAAATTTCTAATGGAGTTTGCAACAATAACTACTCTTTTAAATACATCATAAAATATTAAAATGTAAAATAAAGTGCTTGTTATCACTGAATGGTAAAGATTGGTTGGTAGTAAAAGTGAATATACATTGTTTATTGTATAAAACAATAAAAAAACTTCATCAGCAACATTTGATATTGGCAAATTTCCAATGAAGTTATTTACATAAAGTTATCGGCAAATAAAAATAGAAAATGACATCATAGTCATGTCTGGCAAATGTCCAACATACATTATCTAAAAACATTTTAGATAAGATAAAGAAAAAAAGCTTCATCAGCAACATTTTATATTGGCAAATTTCCAATGAAGTTATTACATAAAGTTATTGGCAAATAAAAATAGAAAATGACATCATAGTCATGTCTGGCAAATTTCCAACATATATTATCAACTACTATTCTATACAAAGAAAGATAACTCCAATTGAAAATTAATTGCTATTGCACAATATTGTGCAATTAGATATTTCTTGCTATTGTGCAATACTGTACAATTGAAAATTTCTTGCTATTGCACAATACTTGATATGGATCCTGATTTGGACCAACTTGAAAACTGGGCCCATTATCAAAAATCAAAGTACATGTTTAGATAAAGCATATCAAATAAGCCCAAGAATTTAATTTTTGTTAAAATCAAACTTAGTTTAATTTTGGACCCTTTAGACCTTAATGTAGACCAATTTGAAAACTGGACCAAAAATTAAGAATCTACATACACAGTTAGATTTGGCATATCAAAGAACCCATTTATTCAATTTTTGATGAAATCAAACAAAGTTTAATTTTGGACCCCCATTTGGACCAACTTGAAAACTAGGCCAATAATTAAAAATCTAAGTACATTTTTAAATTCAGCATATCAAAGAACCCCAAGGATTCGATTTTTGTTAAAATCCAACTAAGATTAATTTTGGACCCTTTGGACCTTAATGTAGACCAATTTGAAAACGGGACCAAAAATTAAGAATCTACATACATAGTTAGATTCGGCATATCAAAGAACCCCAATTATTCAATTTTTGATGAAATCACACAAAGTTTAATTTTGGACCCTTTGGGCCCCTTATTCCTAAACTGTTGGGACCTAAACTCCCAAAATCAAATCCAACCTTCCTTTTATGGTCATAAACCTTGTGTTTAAATTTCATAGATTTTTATTTACTTATACTAAAGTTATGGTGCAAAAACCAAGAATAATGCTTATTTGGGCCTTAATTCCTAGACTGTTGGAACCAAAACTCCCAAAATCAATCCCAACCGTCCTTTTGTCTTCATAAACCTTGTGTCAAAATTTCATAGATTTCTATTCACTTAAACTAAAGTTATAGTGCGAAAACCAAGAAAATGCTTATTTGGGCCCTTTTTGGCCCCTAATTCCTAAAATGTTGGGACCAAAATTCCCAAAATCAATCCCAACCTTCCTTTTGTGGTCATAAACCTTGTGTTAAAATTTCATTGATTTCTATTCATTTTTACTAAAGTTAGAGTGCGAAAACTAAAAGTATTCGGACGCCGACGACGACGCCAACGTGATAGCAATATACGACCAAAAAATTAAAATTTTTGCGGTCGTATAAAAACTAGAGGCTCTTAAGAGCCTGTGTCGCTCACCTTGGTATATATATGCATATCAAACAAAGAAAACAGATCATCAGATAGATTCATGACAAAATTGTGTTTTGGTGATGTTGAAGTGTTTCGAGATCTTGCTTTACCAAACATTCTTGCTACTTACAATTTCGTCTTTCTATAATGAACTTGGCCCTTTAGTTCCAGAGGAAAATTTTTTGTAAAAACTAATGAAAATTGTTAACAAGAATGTGTCCATAGTACACGAATGCCCCACTCGCACTATCATTTTCTATGTTCAGTGGACCGTGAAATTGGGGTCAAAACTTTAATTTGGAATTAAAATTAAAAAGATCATATCATAGGGAACATGTGTACTAAGTTTCAAGTTGATGTAACTTTAACTTCATCAAAAACTACCTTAACCAAAAACTTTAACTTGAACTTCGCACTATCATTTTCTATGTTCAGTGGACCATGAAATTGGGGTCAAAACTATAATTTGCATTTAAATTAGAAAGATCATATCATGGGGAACAAGTGTACTAAGTTTCAAGTTGATTGGACTTCAACTTCTTCAAAAACTACCTTGACCAAAAACTTTAACCTGAAGCGGACGGACGAACGGAGGCACAGACCAGAAAACATAATGCCCCTCTACTATCGTAGGTGGGGCATAAAAATTTACTATAAAGGGCAATAACTCCTTAAGAGGTCAACTGACCATTTTGGTCATGTTCACTTAACTGTAGATCTTACTTTGCTGAACATATAAAGGGCAATAACTCCTTAAGAGGTCAACTGACCATTTTGGTCATGTTCACTTAACTGTAGATCTTACTTTGCTGAACATTATTGCAGTTTACAGTTTATCTCTATCTATAATAGTATTCAAGATAATACCCAAAAACAGCAAAATTTCCTTAAAAATTACCAATTGAGGGGCAGCAACACAACAATTGCAACCAGTTGTCAATTTCATCTGCGAATTTCAGGGCAGATAGATATTGACTTGATAAACAATTTAACACCTTGTCAGATTGGTTCTAAATGCTTTGGTTTCAAAGTTATAAGCCAAAATCTACATTTTACCCTATTGTTCTATTTATAGCCATGGTGGCCATCTTGGTTAGTTGGCCGGGTCACCGGACACATTTTTTAAACTAGATACCCTAACAATGATTGTGGTTAAGTTTGGTTAAGTTTGGCCCAGTAGTTTCAGAGGAGAAGATTTTTGTAAAAGATTACAAAAATTTACAAAAAATTGTTAAAAAATGACTATAAAGGGCAAGAACTCCTTCAGGGATCAACTGCCCATTTTGGTCATGTTGATTTATTTGTTGATCTTACTTTGCTGAACATAATTGCTGTTTACAGTTTATCTCTATCTATAATAATATTCAAAGTAATAACCAAAAACAGCAAAATTTCCTTAAAATTACCAATTCAGGGGCAGCAACCCAACAATTGGTTGTCTGATTCTTATAAAAATTTCAGGGCAGATAGATTTTCACTTGATAAACAATTTTACCCCATGTCAGATTTAACACCTTGATGATTGTGGCCCAGTAGTTTCAGTGGAGCCGATTTTTGTAAATTTTAACCACAACGGACGATGATGGACTCCGGACACAAAGTGATGAGAAAAGCTCACTTGGCCCTTCTGGCCAGGTGAGCTAAAAACAGTGAAAAACTGCAAAAATTGTACATTTTTAAGGGGAAATTCTCCAGAGCAGATTGGCAAATTATTTTCAATTTTCAGAGTAAATACATCAAAGTCTGCTGATCCTTTTTGTGTGTATGCTTCTAACCTAGCTCCTGCAGTTTTTGTGATAATAGAAAACAACTGCTAAAGTTTTGAGAGAAAAAAAATCAGTATCTCAGGGCCAATAACTCCAAAGCATACAGTACGATTCATATTTAATTTTTAGGGTGCATATGTCTGGGTGTGCTGATGAATTTTGCACTTTATATTTTAATCTAGCTCCAATACAGAACTTCTTTTGGCAGTTTTGTCATATTAACAACTAAATACAGTGAAGAAAGATTGCAATTTATTTCAACATTACAGCTGCACCAATGAGTAAATATTTGAATGTGGACATCTTACTGTTTCAGTACAGAAAGGCAATACAATGACTTTAGATATCTACATTATCCTTGAACACATACATTTAGCATCTCATCTTGAGACAATGTACTAAGTAAAAAAGTTGACAGTTCTGTTGGTCTTCTTATCATAATTAAAAACATTATGTTCCTGTTCTCATAGGTGGAGACACCAGGATGACACCATCACCACGAACAAACAACATTGGAATATTTCTCTTTGTGGACTGCAAAAAAAATAAAGATTTGAAATCAAAAAAATAGAATAACAAATCAAATTTCTTGCAAATACAAAAAAAAATTAAACAATAGGTACAATTTGTAGATAGGATGATATGAGAATAATTTGAACACTTAAATCAGTAGGGTGTCGGTTGACAGCAGGGTCAAGTCGATTGACTAAAAGTTGTTTGACTACTATCTAAAAGTATCATGCAAAAACTAAATGTAATCTTAATGAAATGTAATGCATATTCTAAATGTAATTTATGTATGGATGCAGGATCTGCTACCCTTCTGAGGCACCTGAGACCATGGTCACATTTTAAGTGGGATTTGTGTTTCTCAAGCTTTAGTTTTCTATATTATTATATAGTGTTTTGTAGACTGGTGTGTACCTTTTCATTGTTTGTTTACAATTCTCTTCGACTAACAAGTTTTAGAGGTTGGAAGTTGATGAACAAGTTGTAAATGATAAAACTATTAATACATTGAATTTATATTCAACAAAAAACTTACTTTATATATTTCTTCATAAGTTTCTTCATCAATTTCCACTGTTGTAACAGTTTCTTCAACATCACCCATTATCATGTTCAAATGTTGATCATATGCCTATAAATATATAAAGAAATTTCTTCATAACAAAGAAAACCATATGTTTATTCTTTTTACTATTATACATGTAAAATTGACTGTATACCCACTGTAAATAAGTTTCCATTTGGCATTAGGGAATACATGTATAAATGATAATCTTGATTAGGCTTTTAAATGTGTTACCTTTTTTGGGTAATACATGTATCAACTGTCTCTGGATTCTTATAAATCCTTGCTTTAAAATATTCTAGTTTTAGTGTTTCTGAAGAAGGTAAATCTCTAATTCAAATTGTTTGTTCATGATTGATTATGATTGTTCATTTGTAGTTGAACCTATTCTTACAACAAGTGAATACACCATGAATTACTTATGTAATCTTTTATGAAAAAAAATATTTCTTTTGATAGGAATGGTAATTCAAAAACACACTATATTGTACATTGTAACTTAAATATCAAAGTATAACTTATCATCAATTAATTGCAAGACATTGGATAGGATCTATATAATGATCACTTCACTGTACTATTATAGTTTGATCTGTCAAAGTTAGTGATAAACCTTTGAATAAGTAGATATCAAGTCATGTCAATGTGGTGCAATCTTTACCCAAAAACAATAACAAACAAAATTAGAAAATTAGGAGTGGAGATTCAGACAAGGCATTAATTTGGAGTTGCAAAACTACTAGATAGGTTATAAATATTTTTCTCAACATAGTGTGAGTATAATAATACTTATAAAGATATTTACATGAAGCCTTCCTCGAAGTTCTCTCTCATTTCTCATCTTGACATAAATTCTTTCATCTAAACTCAGTCTAATAAGATCAAGTGGCTCTTCCACATTTTGCACTGGTACTTGCTAAAATAAAAAACACATACATGACATATACAATAACGGTACATTCAATTACCTGAAAAATTTCTGAAAATGTTCATGGATAGGATGTAATTGTATAGAATGTTATGATCAATGCTATATATTTTGTTTATCAAAAAGGTAGTGATCAGCCTTGGACGTTTAGATATCAAGTCAGTCCTATAAGGTTTTGATTGCATTTTATGCCATCTTTACCTAAAACAGGAAAACAACAAGAATTATGAGACATATTATGTATAGATGATGAACAAGAGATGTAAATATAAATTATAAATAACTCAATCACATAATAAGTATCACTTTTGGATACTGAAAGAGTTAAATCTCAACAACGAGAAAGTTAAAGTCGTGAAAATTGAACTTGACCATTATTTAGTTGGAGAAAACAACAGATTTAAATATTTTGTCACAGCTTTTTTATGTTAATGACATACACTGTATGGCAGCCCCTGCCCTCCATAAATCACAAAATGAATAACTGATTTTATCTTTGTAAATCCAGTTAATAATTACCAAACAACTATTTAGAGAACAATTGAAAGCCTTTTAAAGTTCTAAAATAATTGATAGAAAGGAGCAGGGCTTCCAAAAACGGTCATATATTCCGGACATTTGTATAATGTCCAGTAAAAGTCCAGCTGGGCAAAGCATGAAACGGTCATCTACTTTTTAGTTTTCAAGGCTTTTTCCGTAATTTTAACATAATTCATGATCTTCTTGACCATGTTGACCCAACCTTTTGTCTTTAACATCCACAAATTCCTAGTCATAAAAGTGACATGATGATTAATTACTATCAAAACAACCCCTACTTCAATACTTTCTAATTTTAATCAAGGCTAATTAGTTGTTGGACAGCTGAAATTTACCTGTTCAGGTGACAGGTAAACTATTTTCAGTACCAGACATCGTATAAATTGATCGGTCTATTCACAATTATTTTCTTACATTTCAGCGGTTTGTATCTGATTGATTTAATCCAAAAGATTAAAATTATAAGAACTTAGTTTATTAACATGATTTGATGAAAAAATTAAAAAGGTTTTAAATGAAAAATCTTCAATACTACTTTGTATGAAATAGAACATGTGTGCCATGTACATGTACACAGGTGGGAAATTTAATTATGCATCCTACATTTCTTCAAAAATGCTCAAATTATCATTGATACCTATATCTAACTTTCATTTCAAGTTTTTTGTTGAAGAAATAACGTGGAAAGAGCTTCTTCACTCAGTAGACTTGTGCTTTGTAATTAAACGTACACAGATTTTTATGGTCCATGTTTTACCATTGCCAAATCAACATCCAGTTGTAGGAAAATGTCATTTTAAAAATGAAAGTAAAGTGTTTAAAGGGAAATCACACTATTTATACTACTAATAATAAATCATTGAAATTTTGCATGTAGACATATCATACTTATTACAATATTTTAGTCGAGAAAAAAAATTGGGGTCACCGATGTTATTTTCGAGATACATGTATGACGTCATCAAAAAGTAAAGAATCGCGTTATACCGAAATAAAGAAAAAGCACTCTAAGTTGCTAATTGAAGGCAAAATTATTGAACAACGATGTTTTACTGATAAAACTAAAACAGTCAATTGTAACTTTTACCTTATACACATTTATTTTTCTCAGTTTTCTTATTTTTCAGGGCCTTTGAACATTTCCCGCCGTTTTTAATTTCGATTTATTATAGATTTTTCTTGAAATAAAAAAAATCTACTAATGTTTTTTCCTTCAAACTTCTGCATAAGTTGCAGCTTTAGGGGAAATTTTAAAACCATAAATAAAAATGGGGGGTCACCGATGTTTTAAATCCGCTAAAACGGAAACAATCTTATTATCGATTTTTGGGGGGAACTATATACTAACGTTATAGAACGACGTTGCTAACATAGGAGCATTTCTTGCAATGCTTGGAACTATTGGGTTGAACTAAACCTTTTCACTACAAAATATAATAAAAAATTTTCAGGGTATTTCGATTATTCATTGATATTTTTATCAATATATCGAAACGTTTAACATTAAATACAGGAACAGTTTATTATAAAGTAATTGTCAAAGTTGAAGTCATCTACATTTTTTAATTGCATTCGTTGTATAGGGAAAACGATTGTCTGCCTCGTGCCGTATTTAAGAAAAAATTTACGGCTTGCAGATAAAGAATCTTCTACTTCGGAAGACTGCAAGTAACACGTTCCATTTAGACTACAAACATAATGAATTCACTAACTTGTATATTCGCACCGGGAAGATAAAACCTGATATGCCGTGTTTAAAAATCCACAGACTCAGCACTTTAAAGGGGCACTAGCTGTCAAATTCATTGTTACCGATTTGACTCAAATTCTCATATTTGGTTTATAACAAGGTAAAATATTTATCCAAACTATCAAAAGTCTAAAATAAACAGTTTACAGAGCATGGGGTAGATAATTTATAGGTTTGTTTCGTGTGTATTTTAGTCCAGACGCCATCTAATTAACTATCGATTTGACCTCAGATGACGATATAAGCGATGTAAACAAAAATAAAGATGTAAACAAAAATAAAGATACGAATAGATTAAACCAACACGTGCTATTGGATTTTTATAGGTCTGTTTGATTTTATTTTATAGATTAAAAATAGATGTTTCTCATTGTTTTTAACCATATACGAATGATTTTATGTGCATCGAATTAGTAATCAAATGATTTACCGTAGTTTCACTTTCATTGTTGACATTCTTTTTCTTTAAATAACCAGTACACGTACAATGCATGCGTTGTCAATCTCTAGCTAGGGGTTAACTTGAAGTTCACATGAATACCGGTTAGAATGATGATGACGTTTTCACTTGCAAGTGAATCAGTCAAAAATTATGTTTAATCGCTTATTTCAACAAAATTAAAGGAAATTGATTGCTAAAAGCAAATTATTATTTGATTATTCCAATTTGATTAATGATTGATCTAAAAAAAATCATACTTTATTTTTCTATATATATCGTAGCTAGTGCTCCTTTAAAAAAAAAAAGCCCTTAATGACACCATTTTCGGAAGAAATTTGAAATTGGTTAACATTTCCGTAATTACACAACGCTCAATATACATATATATATATTTATAATTGAACCAAATTAAGTTCGACTTCCAGCTAGGTAAATTTTTAATTCGAGTTTTATATTGATTTCGAACATTTATTCCAATAAGATTTCTAGTCAAAGCTAGAGTTACACTTAGAAACTTCCGAGTTATACTGTTAGATAGAGTAAAAATTCTGAAAAGAGTACATACACATTTTGAGATCCGATGAAATTAAGAGTAAGACATATTGCAGTTTCTATTTTCTGTTGGTGCAACTCTCTTTCTTTGAAATTATATTGTTTTATCACATTTATCTTTCATTATAGTATATGTACTTTTTTTTGCCAATACTGATTAATGATAGTTGATTTGAAAATAACTGATTGAATCGGTGTGTCAATTTAAGCACTCTCTGCTATATCATATTGGCTTTTTTTTTTAAGAACCAAAGAATAAGAGGTTAATCAGCTACCGTTGTATTAAAAAACTAGTTGTCCTTTTCAGTCATGGTCGGAATCCGACAATCTGACTGTATCACTGTCGACAGGCAAGTGATCACATTATGTGATCTGAACTAGCATTACTAGTTTTTTTCATTGTTTTCATGAATTTTGCAAAATTTTCAGTGGCGAATATTACATGATCATCAGCACAAAACTTTTGTCTATATGAGTGGAATATTCCTTCACCAGACGGACCATTAATGTGTTGGTTACAGTTAAGCAGTACTCTGTGAGACATGTAACTCTACATAAATACATGTGTGTGTGTGTTGAATATTTTTCTCTTGATGGAGACTTTTAAAGCTAATATTTGTTTAGTACGTGTTAAATTTTCATACGCCCGTTTACGGGACGTACATGTATTATGGTATACCGTTGTCCGTCTGTCCGTCCATCGACTGTTCGTCAACATGTCGGACGCTTCAACCAATTGGCATAAAACTTTGGTGAGTTTTTTGTATCTATTGGCGTGAGCTTCCTTTCGACTTTTATGAATTTTAGATTTTATGTTTCCGAGTTAAAGGGTTTTACTATTAAAAAAAGTTTTTTTTAGTTTTCGGACAATAACTCAATAAGTGCTTTCAGCAGTTTTCATGAAACTTTAGTGCATTGTTCATATCGATTGATGTAAGCTCCCTTTATAATTTTATAGATTTTTGATTTTACGATTCCGAGATATGGGGTTTTATTCATTAAAAAGGGGCGATTTTTCAGTTTTCGTACGATAACTTTAAGATGCTTTCACCAATTTTCATACAACTTTGATGAATTGTTTATATCTGTTGATGTAAATTCCGTTTTGATATATATTAATTTCTTATATGACATTGAGAAGTAATGAATTTCTCTGAAATTGTACCACACGGTTTCATATCACAAATTGAGGTTGGGGGTACATGTAATTGCTCCAAACGTTCAGGAATTAGGGTTCAAAAACAAGCATTTTACTAGTTATACTATTTTACAATAACTTGTGTTTGAGTGTATGGATCTATCTAAAATTGTACTACAAGGTTCCACACCACAAAAAGAAGGCTTGGATTGAGTGTGGGGGTAATTGCTACAAGAGGAAGGGGGTGGGCGGGGGTCATAATTTTTTCTGCAAATTTTTGAAATTTCAAATTTTTTGAAATATATCAAGAAGAAATCTCCAATTGCACAATAAATTTTTAAGACCTTCGACCATATTTATTTTGTGTCAGAAACCTATATTGTGTCAAAAATTTGATCACAGTCCAAATTCAGTATATATATCAAGCTTGGGTATTGTGTCCAAACGTGCCAAAACTGTTCAACCTCTGCGGGCGTATCAGGCTGCGCTCAGCGAAGCATTTTATTGTTGTTGGTGTAGGTCATCAATAGTACCAAAATATATAACTATGCATAGTGTTTGATATTCCCAGATTATTTGAAGTCTAGCGGCCTTATTTTTAACTTGTTGGTCCTACAGTTCGCTAACAACAGTTTGAAGAAATACTACAAAATATGATTTTTTTTGTGCCCAAATTATGTTAGCCTGAACAAAGCATTAAAGAGAGATTGAGAATTATGTACAATACAATACGGTGCTAAATTTTCTTTGATTTCGACAGCCAGCAACTGATGTAAAATTTTGGATGATTTTCGTTATTTTATTAACGTTTTTAATTGAATATTTCAATAAATATGATTACTCTACAAATCACTTGTTTTCATACCCCCCCCCCCCCCTCCCCCCCCAAAAAAAAAGTGAGAGGCATTAGATGTCAAAGGAACATTCGGGAAAGATGGACGACACTTGGATAATTTCTGCCGTCACATGTGAAATAAATTACGATTTCAAATAGCACGTCACACATAATTTACGTCCAGTGGCAAGTTTAATGCATACTAGTATTCAGAACTAGAACATATTAATTTTGACCCTGCTTTGTATTAACCCGACAGGCTGCACCGGATAAATATAAATGTGAAATGAGATTTTTGATGAATTATTTATACATGTAGTATAGAAAACTATAGTTATGACGTTTCATGCATGTTATATGAGAAAACGGTCGAAACTCATTGTTCCTATTTACATTCCTCTGTTGGACTGAAAACTACAGATTCCGGAAGTGTACGCTTACATGCTGCTACTCTTGGTCTATTTGTACCCCTCTCCCCACCCCCCCCCGAAAATATACCATGAACTCTACATACCGCATCGCGACGATACGCTGCCAAAAAAAAGTATTTGTCACCGACTTCGTTTTCGAGAAAATGGTCCGAGAGGGTACTAAATCATATTGAATATGCTATGAATTTCCATCGTTCTTAGTGGTGATTATGCATGATGATTATGTGTTTTGTATTGATATGTTCTTTTAATCATAAGGGTCTGGATAGAGGGTCATTCATTTATTAATATTTATTTAGTGTTTCCAATATTTTTTATTCTTTATATTTAAGCTTCATTCTCTAATCTTCTGTTTTTTGTCTTTTATTCTGCAGTATTTGCCCATTATTCTGTATTCCGTAAATTTACCCCAATACAATCAGACCCTTTTTTATGGACACGTATTTTTATTTTAATTATAACAGTTGTAAAAAATATCATATGTTCATTATCATTTCTCCTGCTTTAGTGGAACGTCCCTTCGAGCGGCTCGCTATTTTTTTTAAAATAAGAACTAGCTTTACGACGGACACGAAAACGGCGACGTCATAATACAGAACTTTACGACACTATAGCGGCCCCGATAGCGATGCGTATAAACAATAGTGTGATTTCCCTTTAATAATGTCACTGAATGTCATTTTGCACAAATAAAGAGTGTAAGGCAGATATGAGCACGCTGATGTGCACACTTTGAATGATGCACTGCCAAATTAACAGTTTCATATCAAATTCATATCAAAGTAAAGTTGAAAATGCTTTTTTTTTCTAATCAAATGTCAATCATTGGAATGGCCATCTGATTACCACAATTGCCTTTTAAGTCTTAAGGGATTAAAATCGGAATCAGATATCAAATGTCCGGCTGGCTCAAATATTTTTTGGAAGGCCTGTAAAGGAGCCACTTCCAGTTTAATGGTGTCAAATTTATAGATGTTATCTATATATTTTGGCCTGATTGACTCACTGTACGTTGCTCAATATCCAGTGGCAAATATCTGAATCTTATGTATGTTCAGGACTTTCAACTGAAATTTTCTGGCTCAAACAACAAACTGTATATATCCCCCTTCTTTTTGAAGGTAAATGATTGCTGCCCAACTTGAAAAAAGACCAATCAGGTTACTTAAAATGCTTACCTTTGTCTGTTTGTAAGAGTAGTAATGAATAATTGATTACCCGTACAGACAAATTCCCAAGGGTAATTTTAAAAGCTTTAGAGCACTTAATTACTGACCAAGTGCACCAACTGAAATTATATATACCGGTACAAGAGAAAGGGATAATTGATGTATGTAGAGAAATTGAAGAAAAATTTCTCAAAATATAGAAAATGGATGAAAGTTACATATATACATTCCAAGATTAAAGGAAACACCAACAGGTGATAACAGATATTATCAAACCACTGAAATAGGTAATAATGAAATCACTTATATAAGTGGTACTCCACAATTATTTGGACTACTGTCTATGAGAAGTATGTGTGCTTACAGCAAACAAAACCTGTGTTTCCCATCTGTTGTTAATGTGTGCACTGGGTATTCCCAAGTAAAGGAATGTTGTGACTATTGTATTAAGAGAGTTAATAAAGTTATCATAAGTTATTTCTAGTGTTTAGTATATATATTGAAGGAGTAAATAATGTACATTTTACTTTATGTTATTAGCTGTATCGATAACGTCATATACATGTACAAAAATGTATGGCGCAACTTTGTCATGTATTGTTCAGAACCTAACGGTTGAGTCCATATTATTAAAGCGTGAACCAGAAATGGTACATTTACATTGTATGAGTTCTTAACTGGAAGAATAAATATGTCTAGATTTGTTTATTCATAAGAGTTAATTATTACAAGAATTTTGAGTCGAAGACTCCTATATTTTATGTCAATGTTGGACGTAATGTTTTTCTTCCTGCTTAGAATATTTACTTCCGGTAATTTCAAATAAGTAACAGTGTAATGTCACGTTCGTCATTCCTTGATGTATTTTCATTTCACTTACAGCAAGGCACCCGGGGGTTCCTAAAGGTAAGAAGCAGCGTATTTAGGTGTATGTTTGCCGTTTATCTTATGAATATGGGTCGTAGTTTAGAGGTAAGAAGCAGCGCAGATAGCTGTATGCCTTGCATTTATTTACATTGTCAGTGTAGAATTTAAGATAATCCCATTTGGTCCGTACAAAAATACAAGAGAAAGAATGTTATTTTAGTACCTCCGCCCCATATGTTAATTATATATTGTTTTTCGAATGGATGTATGGAAATATATCTGCTGTACTAGAAGTTTAATACAGGCATCATTTTTACTATTGATTATTTATTCACGCTACCAATGCTGAGAGAGAGAGAGAGAGAGAGTTTTATGAGTTAATTCGTATTTGCTGGCTTTAAAACTATACAAAAACATACATTTTTTGTACCAAGAAGCAGAAATTACAACACCATCTGACAGATGTTTTGTGAATACTAGTTGGTGAGTTAGCAGGTATTTGTTGGGCCGATTATACATGTTAGATATGGGGCGAGTTGTCACAAATTCTATCAATTTCAGTAGTCAACAATCTAAACTCTTATGAAAAGACATTTAGAATAAAGAAATACTGAGAATTAAATGAAATTCGAAATAATTGATTGATTAATTTGAACATTTTTATGTGTAACAGCTTTAGTAAAATTTCGAAAACACATAATTCACAAATTTTCTGGTCGTCCAAACGCACCTGCTCTTGTTCATCAGCCATCTTCGAGTTATTGGTCTGATCTTATAACCCAAAATCTAAGTTCATTTTGTGTTTATTCATTAATAATGTAATTGCGTATAAAGGGTGTATGTTGTGCTAGAATAAAACCACTTAATAATGAAATCATAAATTTATTATGCTGATATAACTTTTTGCATCAAAATCTTTCGAAATTTAACATACATGAGTTTTCGGTACTTAATCGTACCACAGCTTTGTTCTGAACGGGACTTTCCAATTTCGCCTTTGCATATTAAACTATTTTAATAGATTGATCCCTTCAAAAACAGTTGTTTTTTTTTAATTTGCATTATTCCCATTTGTGTCATTAAAATACATTGATTGTATATAAAATAGTTATCAAGCGAAATCTGTAGGGACGAGTTGGCCTTTATACGACTCGATTTATACCGGAAGTTTACTTTGAAGAAGCCGAGGCGGCATGTTTTGATTAACAATAACAACGATTGACATAAATCGTCTGGTATTGATTGTTGTTAGAATACGTCCTTCATAAAACCTATTGAAAACAAATACACCCTTTTTATTTTTATAGTTTTTATTCTGTAACTAAATGACACTTTTGACAGCGACCAACAGTCGAACACTGTGACCAGGTATAAATTTGTGTGAAAAAGCATCATCTTATTCTGTCATATAAAGCCTGATAAGGAGATTAAAGTCTGACCTAGGAACAGTAATCTATTGATATGTTCCTGGTCTGACAAATTAAGATCAATTTGACATACTAGTTATGTCTGACAGTCAGATCAATACACCTTAAATCTGCTATTGCTTTATATTTGTCTGACATTACTGGACATCACAAAATTCTTGTAAAAATATGCCGCTACTATGGTTAAGTGATTTTTGTATGACGTCAAAAGTTCAAGCAGAACAGATTCTCAGGTCAAGGGGGACCGATTTCCAAATAGCGATAAGGTTACTGTGTATACAGTGGGTCTCATTGGGGTCTAAGCGTGACATGGGATTGCCGATTTTTTTGTAAGCGTGACATGTGAAAGTCAAGTAATTGTTTCGTGAAAACGGGAAATGAGGTCTAGCGGGACCCGGGAAATGACAAAAAAATGAGAATTGCTTACGTACATAGTGTAAGCGGGATACAGGAATCTGACAAAACAGTAAGCGGGATCCGGGATTGGAACCCCCCAATGAGACCCCCTATATAGTTTAGATAGATCTAGATAGACAGACAGACTTTCATGAAGTTTACTTATCCTTGTCTCACAGGTTTTTGTTCTATTTAAAGAATGCATTGTTGTGTCATAATTACCATTTACATTTAACTGTTAAACTAATATGGTTCAAATTTTAATATCTTGTTAGTGATGACATAAAGATCAATAGAGCAAACTAAATTGATATAATGTTAATTGTAGGTAGCAGGATGACAAAGATTGGTACAGTTACAGATCCAGTTGTCAATGAGACTTGGAATAAAAGGCAGTCATGGAAACAGGCAAGAAAGAGTTCCTTCTGGTGCTGTGTAAATATCATTTTGGCTATAGTGATGTACATGGAAATGTAAGAACCAATTTTACATGTTTTAAATTAAATATTTGAATCTCTAATAAGACTTTATGATATCAGTTTTAGATTAAATGCGGTGAAGTATTTAATGTCCAGTCAATGACAGTGTCTTAGTTTGCAGCATTATAGAGAAATTAACATGTAATATGAGAAAGGTCATGAACCAATAATGTTAGCTTTGTGATAGCAACTGGAAATGACAATGAGATAAAGATGTAAGAAGATTTGGTATGAGTGCCAATGAGACAACTCTCCATCCAAGTCACAATTTGTAAAAGTAAACCATTGTAAGTAAAAAAAATTGTAGGTCAAAACTTTATGTTAAAATATCAAATAGTTTGACTTATATAAGGGAGAATGTAAATAAATAATTTAAATTTACAATGAACACTTATTTGAAGGCCTTTATGATTTGTTTATTAATTTTTTGAACTTTTTTCTTTACAGGCAGCTGAACAGTATAGGATCTAGTTTAAACATCACACATCCTGTACTATGGTACTTTGGTAAGTTACACTAAAAGAATGAATTGGCAGACACTTATTCATGTTTTTTTTAGAAATGAACAAAAATATCATTTTCAGGTGTATTTGTGAAAAATACCATTCTTGAGAAGAAATGCATACAAATACATACAAAGAGTTAACATGCAAAAAATATGTGTTGAAAAAATGCAGGTATTATAGAATTATAGACAAAAAAGCACATGTAGTGATTGAGAAACAACACTAAATATATATTTTAGAAAAAAAAATGTTTATTGAAGGCATTGCTCACAAATAAGCGTGCTAAGATATATAGTTCAGATTGATGGATATAAGATAAATTTATTAAGATGTAGATTCCCAATAAAGTAAGTTGACTATTGCTTATAAATTGTAGTACCTGAGACGAAGACCGTACAATGCAAATTTAACATTGACAATTGCACCATGACATATGCATGATGACATAAAGGATACTAATAAAAAAAGTAATGAATAAAATCATACTTTATATTGTATTTTTTTCAGAATGTATTCTGGCTGTGATATTTTTATTAAACAGTGTGACCAACTTTTTTGTTTACCTTAAACCATACGTATCTACCAAGTCTGTAATGATGACTCCAGGGCAGAAAAAACTCCTAGCTGTCAGAGATATAGGTAAATGAATGGTTAAGTTGTTTGATATTGATGTGAAGTAGCAGATGAAATTTATTATGAAAAAAAAAATGAAAAGTAAAATATATTACTGAAAAATTAAACAAACCTTGGACCTGTATGGAATAGTACTGAATCTGTTTTAAAATTTTGAAATTAAGAATGACTCAATCATTAAACTGTATTTTAACTAAACTTATATGTTATAAATTTATTCATTCAAGGATGCATAATAAAACTAAACAAAACCTTGTGTTGTTAAACATTGTGGGTCACCAATGCATCTAGATATGTTTCTAAGAACACTGCTTTGTAGATTTATAATAATAATAAAAATAATGATAATGAAAATTTATCAAGGGCCCTATTTAAAAAAAAGAATTACTCTTAAGGCACTGTACATTCTGTGTCAAATTCAAATACTGAAATAAAAAATAAAACAAAAATGCCTACCTTAAGATAAAAGGTCAATACTAAAATAAATATTAAAACAAAAAATTAAAAACTAACAATCAAGGCTAAAAGCATGCAAAACAAGCAAAAACCCTAAAAAGGAATACGGAAAGATTGATTCAAAACAAGTGGATTTACAGTTTTACACTATACTTTATTTATTACAAGACTTACAGCTTGGATTCTATTTTTCAGATGCTGGATTCAGTGTTTCACCAAGGAAATTGAATTTATCATCAGAAGAAAGTTTAATGCTGTCTAGTACACCTTCAGCTCATTCTAGTTTCTCTAGTACAGCAAGTCAGCGACAGACGACACCTACAAATATGTCTGGGCCCATTAGCTTCAGTAATCACTCCATTGTATATTCAACTTACAGTTCACCAGCAGCAAATATTAGTGGGGTATGTTTACCTGTTTGGGGAGAGGAAATATTTTCTTGTTGAATTATTCATTATCCACTACATGTAATTACAAACATAGTTTTAATATAAACATGACAGATAAAAGCTGAAAATATTAAGATATTTTAAATATCTATGTTATTTAAATACTGAAAAGCTCTTACATTTAATTATTAAGTTGTTCTCAATATAATGGGCTAATGATTCTCCAAATCTGTTAATTTAAGGTTCAGAATCTCAGCAGTATTAGTCCTGGTACATCATTTGCTCACAATTCCTCCATGTCTCCTAATGTATCAGGATTTACCCATCATCCATCGTTCTCACCAGGAAGTTCCTTTTCACCTGGAATGCAGAACAGTTTTGATTCCAGTGGACTGCGAGGAAGGAGGTCCATGTCTAATTCATTCAAGGCTTCTCCAGGTAAAATGAAGATGTATATATAACTCTCAATACTTTATATTGATATCGCCAAAAAGGTTTATATTCAATATACTAAACACTTGGTTTTTATAAAGTTAATTTTAACAGAAAGACAAAAATATAATGGCTAAAGGACGAAAGAAAGGAAGAAAGACGAAAAATAGAATGTCTAAAGGAAGAAAAAAGGGATACATGAGATGATATTACCTAAAATACAAAAGAAAGATATTTTTAGAAGTAGTTTTTGTCCAGCCTGCAACTTTTGTTGCAGAAAGCTCGACATAGGGATAGTGATTTGGCGGCGGCTACGGCGGCGGCGGTGTTAGCTCACTTCTTAAAAGCTTTATATTTTAGAAGGTGGATGCTTCATACTTTGTATATAGATGCTTCATGTTACGAAAATTCTCTCTTATTATAAGTAATAGAATAACTATATTTGATATGTGCATACCTTGCAAGGTCCTCATGTCTGTCAGACAGTTTTCACTTGACCTCAACCTCATTTCATGGATCAGTGAACAAGGTTAAGTTTTGGTGGTCAAGTCCATATCTCAGATACTATAAGCAATAGGGCTAGTATATTCGGTGTATGGAAGGACTGTAATATGTACATGTCCAACTGGCAGGTGTCATATGACCTTGACCTCATTTTCATGGTTCAGTGATTATAGTTAAATTTTTGTGTTTTGGTCTGTTTCTCTCATACTATATGCAATAGGTCTACTATATTTGTTGTATGGAATGATTGTAAGGTGTACATGTCTAGCGGGCAGATGTCATGTGACCTTGACCTCATTTTCATGTTTCAGTGGTCAAAGTTAAGATTTTGTGTTTTGGTCTTTTTATCTAATACTATATGCCATAGGTCAACTGTATTTGGTGTATGGAAATATTTTATTATCTTTATGTCAGTCGCACAGGTTTTATTTGACCGTGACCTCATCACAGTTCATTGCACAGTGTTAAGTTTTTGTGTTTTGGTTTATTTTTCTTAAACTATGAGTAATAGGTCAACTATATATGTTGTATAGAAGTATTGTTAGCTGTACATGTCGGCCTGGCATGGTTCATCTAACCTTGACCTCATTTTCAAGGTTCATTGGTCTTTGATTAGTTATCTTGGTTAATGTTAAGTTTATGTGACAGTTGTAATAAAGCTTAGCTTTATACTTAGGACTATCAACATAATATCAATGATTAGTATAGAAGGCGAGACATTTCAGCGTGTGCACTCTTGTTTAAAAGCATTCACCATTTTTGAAAATTACTTTTGTTTTATTATGTACAAAAAAAAACTACCCATGTAGTCGGGTGGATATGATACTGACATTGAAATCACAAATGCCAGGAGGTATTATTTAAAAACAACACCATTTCAATAACTATTTACTGTTCTACTTTTAGCATCAACATCCTTTGATAGGATCACAGACCTGCATTCTCTCAGCCAGTATTTGAAAGAACAAGATGAAAGAGAATATAAATCAGCTTTGAGTAAGAAAGTTTTTGTTGACTTTAACAGTAGTAGTTTTCTGATTTCTGCCATAACTTGATAGCTGATTCTTCTTTTGTTGCCTATAAAACAATAGTATATTCTAATGCCAGTTAACTCATAACTAATGAATATATTGTCAGATCACAGATAAGAAATTATGGTAAATTCAAGTTTAATTCTATTGCAATCATGCAATGGAAGACTGCTGCATTTGTACATGAATAAGTGTATAGAGAATATTAATTAGACAATTTATGTTATATTTAGAGAACTGTTGATGCGTAATTATAACTTTACTAGAAAAAATGAATAGACTAGTGAAATTTTTATATAATGATGAATAAACTACAGATTTACTATTTCAAAACATTGAAGGTTCACCTGACAATACCTCAGCTGGAGCCTCATTCTGGAGTTATGGAAGATCAGCAATGGATTGTACACACCTATTAAAGAAGTATATGTACCAGTTGGCTAGCAGGTCACCACAATCACCCATGTCTAGACATTATGATAGTGACCAATCATCATTGTACAATGGGGAAGATGTAAGCAATGCTATTTAAGAGGGTCTGGATGGGGTGTAAAGAATAAGAGATAATGGTCAGAAAGTGCAGAATTAAGGGCAAAAAATATAAAAAAATGTAGAAAAATATGCCAAAAAATAGAGAATAATGGGGTTTTGCAATATTAAGAATAGAGAATAAGATCAAGATAAATGAAGAATAGATTTCTTAAAAGAAACGAAGGAACACTTCCAGACCCTCATTTGATATATATTACTAATTTGTTTCATAATAGAAAAGTATGTTTCATTTTGACCTAGTAAGAAAATTGAGGTAAAATGCAGGTTTATATATTAACTATCTTGTTTCATGTATTATTTAAGAAATCCACTGGATACATGACTATTAATTCAAACAAATGCTGCATTTCAAAACATCAAACTATGACTTATTGAACTTTGATCTTTTTATTTGAATATGTAATACAAAAATAAGTAAATGTGATTTGCTTTCCAATAAGAAAACTCTTTTCCAGAGACCAAAAGATGTGTAATTTTACAACTATAGGTCACTGCACAGCCTTCAAACAAAGAGCTAAACCAATACAACATAGCAAATTAAAAAAAGATACTGAAATGACAAATGTAAAACAATTCTAATGAGAAAAATAACAGCCTGATTTATTTACCAAAAAATATACAAAATCATGAATGATATATAGCAGCCATATTTATCTTCTCTATTTAGATATGGGGTAAGAGGCGTGTATCAGAAGATGAATTATATTTATGGACAGAGAGAGTAAGAAAGGTGAGTAGACTGTTCTTGGCCATAAACAGATAATAATATTAAAAACAAGATGTGGTATGATTGCCAATAAGACAAATCTCCACCAAAGACGGAATGACATAAAAGTTTTACAACTTAAGGTCCCCGTAAGTCTTGAAACTACTGGTAATAGCTGCACTTAATGTTTTCAAGTGTTGTTTGCAAGTTTTCTTGAGAAATTACATTTCTGTCCATAAACTAAGGTTGTCTCAGTTCAGAGGATTCATTTGATTACTTTTTTTTTATATATATAAAACTACTAACTAATAAATACCTTTTTTCTATGTATTTGTGGAAAATATTTTATTTTCCTTGAAATAAGATCAAGAAATAATGCAATACAAATCTTCTTTGTATTTGTACAGTGGATATGTTTGTCAGTTGTATCAAGAGTTGCAAAAGAAATAGAACAAATTAATGCCACTTTAAGAAGAATAGGGTCAGAAGAAACTGAAATAGGAGGTAAACAATACACATACTTGCATGTGACATTTCAAGGACTTAACATGGGAGATAACTCTGTTAATGATAATTGACATTTTTTATGTTTACACTATTTTAATAAGATTTGTAATTAGATATAGGAAGATGTGGTGTGAGTGCCAATGAGACAACTCTCCATACAAATAACAATTTAAAAAGTAAACCATTATAGGTTAAAGTACGGCCTTCAACACGGAGCCTTGGCTCACACCGAACAACAAGCTATAAAGGGCCCCAAAATGCATGTTTCTGTGATAATGGAAGCTAAAGATATTTTATTTCAGTTGAATTACTATGATACATGTATATAATGATATTAAAAGAGTATAAGTTAGAATATAGCTCTGTCCAGATACTTTTTCAAGCTACAAAATTTTTATACCATAAACTGTAAACCAACTTGTTTTCATGAGTGAAAATTTTCGTGAGTAGAATAATAAGCGAATTTATATTGTCATGAATATGTAAAACTATGATCTTTCCTTATTATTTAAGTTCATCAAGCAAATTTGAAAATAGAGGAATTTAAACAGCAACATATTAGGCTAGAAAGGACCAATCATGAAACAAGAGCACCTGCAAAAATAAGTTTATGTACAGTATTGATGTTCTTATCAATAACTTGTCTTTTTATCATCTTAAGTGTTCAGTTTCTTAGATCTGTTAAAATCAACTATTTTCTATAAATTTGTTTTATGCATCTTTAATTATTTAAACATTAACATTTTAAATATTTTTAGCTGATAGAAATTTCATGACTTTAAATTGAACATGATGTTTTGTCTCATAACATTGAAAATTGTTGTTTTCAGAGGTGAGTGTGTCAACACTAAAACATTTAGCCTTCACCAAAGGAGCACTGGTTCCATCACTGAATACTGTGGTGACATACCTAGATTTCTCTTCTAATCAAGAATACCTGGTTAAAAGAATAAAAGGTAAGCTTTATATTTAAAAATAGAAAAACAAAGGATATTGAGTATCCATACATGACACAAAATCAGTTAATGCCGCCAAAAAAATACACACACAACAAGCAAAGGAACAGTTCTTTTATTGCTGTTCTTTATCTCAAAGTCACAATGAGGCTTTCAACACTGAGAAAAAAAATGCTTGCTTTGGGCATATCCTAGGAGAAGGAAGGGAAATACTGCCTTGATAACATAAATACCATGTGATCTAGGTGTATTGGATTGTTAATTTAAAACCATCTATGCTATTGTTCATTGTTCAAAATTAATAAAAAATTTGCCCTACAACATTTTTCTTGATTAGCATAGCTTTATAACAAAAACAGTTTAATTGAATTAATGATAAATAAGGAAACAAATAATGAAACAAATGTTCTGTGTTAAAAATAGTTTTTATGTATTATGAAAAAGGGAGACAATAAAAAAAAACATAAGTCAAAGATTGATTGATTGATTGTTGGTTGCTTTACACCGCATTAGCACAAAAAGTTATATCGGGGCGAGAGCTTATTCGAGATAAGTAAAAAAAAATATTGTACTATAAGAAAGAGAGACAATACCAAGGTGACAATCAAAAGCCATTAGTCAAAGAAAATATTGTACTAAGAGAAGGAAAGACAATATCAAGGGGGGTAAGCCAAATGAAAAATTAGGAACCTGAAGTATAGTCCAACTACATTCTATACCTCAGTCTTAATAGGTACTTTCTGCTTTAAATAGAAAAAGACAGAGGCAATCAGTTACAATGGCTGATTTAATATTTTATATTTTACAGATCTAGGGAGAGATGGTTGTATGAGTGACCTTGTGTGGAATAATGGTGGAAATTATGGAAAAACTTGGGGAGAACATCTGCCAAATGATGCTAGTGTAAGTCATATGAAACTATATTTATTGGTTTCTTTTGAATTACTATTTTTTAAGGAATCATATGCAAAACAAAATTGTATGTAATAAAATATACTCACTGATAGTTTACTTCATTTTTATGTTATTTAAAGTTAAAGTAAACAAGATGTAACTACTATTGTAAGAAGAAAAATTCTCTGTCAGATCCAACTTTACATTTTCTCTGAAGTTATTTATGGAAGAAAAATTATGTCATTATTGCTTTTCAAAGACAAATAATTTTATTGGATTGATGTTAAAGAATAAATGAATAAACATTTAAAAGTATATTAAAAATTGTAAGCTGAAAGTTCATGGAATAGTTTATAAGAGATTTTTTTCAAACAACTATTTTTATTTTTGAATATTTAATTACTTGTTTAAACTACAGTTTTTGTTTCTCTTTTTAAAAGTATATATTTGGATATTCTGATTTTTATTTGTAGTAATAGCAAATATTATTAATGATTGTCTTTCTTATTTTTTAGCTTATAATGCATATGTTGTGTACCTATTTTGATACAAGATTACCAGCTCAGCCAAAATATCCTGATGGAAAGACATTTACCTCACAGTATTTCATTAAAACTCCAGATAAACCAAGTAAGAAGGCAATGATCCAATGAGAAAAGAGTAATGGTATACTAACATAAGAGGTCTTTAAGTCGGCAATGTCTTAAAATATGGTTTGAAAACTGAAAACATTTATAATTTATCTCATTTTTGCATCAACAGATTTTGGTATATTGACTATTTAAGTGAATTTTAATTTTCTGAACAAAAAATCTCCATATTTGGTCTGCAGCTTAATTGTGATAACTTTTCCTGTTTTCTGGTCTGTCCGTTGCATACTTCCTGCTTTCATATACTTTAATCTATGAGTTGGGGGTATGACAAATTGTACAACTTCATGTTTCAATATGTTGTAAACTCTTACATGAATACATTTCAAATAAATAAGTCTGATATGTTTATAATCATACTATTTAAATTTCCTGATAGTATTATTTCAGAATAATATTTGTTTGGCTGCACCATACTTAAATAGATGTTATTAGTTACACCAAAGCATTATAATATTGAATAAATAAAGATTGTTAGACTATATCATACCAATTTAGATACAAGATATGGATCTTGTAAATTCAGAAAAGATCCTTTACTTGAAAAATAATAGAACTGAAAAAAGTTTATTTATATGTATTTTATATCTTTCAGATTTAGATAAAGAAGACACATTATGTATATATCAGTCAGCTATAAATCCACCACATTTCCAAGTGGTTATAGGAAAAACAATGCACAATTTACCTAAAGTAAGTACAGTCGATTCCACTTAATTGCATACCGCTTAATAGCATAATTCGGTTAATTGCATACTTTTCTCCTGCACAAAACCATTTCCCATTCATCTAATGTTAAATTGTACGGTTATATGCATAGCCCCACAAGTGGCATTTCGGTTAATTGCATAGAAAAGAATTGCCAGCTAGATATGCTTAGTTAAATCTAACGAAATTTTTGATCGGAAACAGCAATTTGTAAGTATATTTTTCTTGAATGCATCATAATTTTTTATATTATTTCAAATTTACTTATGTGTTATTTGAATAAAGTTTTAAAACAGTTTCTTTCGTGTTTATATGATTATAAAAAAGCCTCGATATGTACACAGGTAAAGTTTCCCATATTCTATTTTAAGCCTCCAGGTCATAAAAATGTCAATCAGCTGATTGTTGTAAAAACACAATCATTCTATGATCTTCTATCTCAAAAGGTGTTAATTATTGATTGCATTTCAAACATTGTTCATAGATTACATTTTGGGTGTATTTTTAAAACATTAACGCCTGCTAATTATCGATCATTATCCAATGTGCAATCTCGTATTTGGCTAGGGGTGATCTACATTTATGTTAAATATTACAGGGCATTTATATATGGTTGAAGAATTTCATACATCAATCTTTCACTTTTAATATTTAAAAAAAAAAACATTAACTTAAAATTATTATATTTTCTCACTTTCAACACTCGTGTCCAGCAAATAACCTGTGTAGGGCCCCATTACCTGCTGCTTTGCATATTTACGAAACTAACGAGGTTAAAGTAACAGTGTTACATGACTGCTGCAATCAGTAAATACTGCATATTAAAGGCAGTTCATTACACATTTATTGTATCAAATGATTATAAACTGTGTAGCATTGTTCAACAGTTTGTTTTAATCAAAGCGTAACAATATAATTTGTACATCCGGGTCATAGAAACAAATCTATTTTTAGAACAATTTTATTTTCGTATCTCAGGTAAAGGAAAAGTCGGTACATAAATAAACTAAAACTAAATGTGTTCATAAACTTTATTGAAAGAATGAACAATAAAATAAAATGCATGACACTAGACAAATAACTTTTATTAGAATAAATAATCATTCATGTTGTAAGTGGATTATGGACGTTCATCTTTCTTCAGGATTTCCTTTACTGATTTGCACTATCAATGTTATTTGTCTCCGTATTTTGGCATTTCGGATATAAGCATACTCCGCTTTATTGCATAATTTCATCTGACAAATAGGCTATGCAAATAACCGGAATGTACTGTATATGTCATTCCACAATGAATAAGTCTACTAGATTTCTTCAAGTGATGGTAGACAAGTGTTGACACAGCATACCCAGTGTTCTTTCAAGGCCATTAATGCACCATGGATGTGCTGTCCTGTAACTTGAAGCATGGGCTTATCAGTCTTCTTGTTCCATGGTGTCAGTATTTTCAGTAAAAAAATAATTTTTGAATGATAAAATTTTAACTGACGGATGAGAATTAAACAGTATGTTAATTATTTATAGCTATCTCTATTGCCTTAAATACTTTGCTTTACAATATCATTTTATTTCAGGGAAGAAATAACATGTTCCAGGCAGTATTGTTATTTTTACATCACATTAAGACAAAGGAACATGGAATGTTAGGGTAAATATTTATAAATGTGTAACATGAAATAGAAGTAAACAAGCAATATTTATCCAGGTCCAGTAAAAAGTTATTGATATCACTATCATTTAATGACATCTAAATAATAAGAAAAAAAGATGTCACATGATTTGCCAATGATACAACTTTCCACCAGAAACCAAATGACAAAGAAGTTAGCAACTATAGGTCACAGTATGGCTTTCAACAATGAGTAATACTCACAGTGAATAGCAAGCTGTAGAAGGCCCCAAAATGACAAATGTATAACAATTCAAATGAGAAAACAAATGGCCTGATATACGCCAAAAGCATGGAATTGAATTTGATTATGACAGCCTAGGCCATGTGAAAACTTCCATCAAATCTATGGCTTGCATGAATTACTTCTTAATCAGAACACACCCAACATCAAATGGATTTAGTGTACAGACTTCATTCAGTCCGTAAAAAAAAACTTGATCTAGTTATTCATAGGTATGCAAAATAATATGTTTTATTTATTTCTTATTTTTACTTACAGGAGAGTTAACCTTGGAATGTCAGGTGTAAATGTTTTATGGATTTTTGAGTCATGACAGTGTTTTGTATGACAAATGTAAGAATAAATTGACATAAACACAGAGATGTGATGGAATTTCCAAATGAAGGAAGAAAAACTCTGTTAGTAACAGTTCCAAGAATGTTGCATGATAACAGATAAGAGATGTGAAAGAGATTGATTGACGTTGAAACAGTTTTTACTATTTTTAGAAAGATAAGTCAAATAAAAGCTGTCTTTTTTTTATCTCAACTTTTCTTCACCCTAGGAGTATTTTATTATTCATAGTGGTCACAAATATTACGGTTTATATAAATATTAAGAAGATGTGGTACAATTGTCAATGAGACAGGTCTCCATCATGTAAAAATTATTTTATGGAATGGGTTGTATATTTTATAAATTTTCAGTCCTGAAATATTTGAAATTTAATAAACTCCCTCCTGGCAGGTTTAAACAAATTTGGATATATGTTCTCCAGACAATTATCAATGGGTACATCACATGCCCTTCTTATTTGTTGCCCTGTGTCTTTTTTCCTAGTGATTTTTGAACCTTTTCTGTTTTGTGCGGCTCTGAACTTTTACTGAACTCTTTTTACAACTAATTAATAATTTGTGAACACTATACAACATGTTTGTTTTTTTACACATTGTTGTCAACATAATGGAATATTCTATGACAGCCATGATACTATTACAAGTGAGAGGTTTAGTTTAATAGGTAGAAAACTAGGTTTAATCCAACATTTTCTACATAATGAAATGCCTGTACCAAGCCAGAAATATGACAGTTGTTTTTCATTATTTTGATTTTACTGTTTGATAAGGGAAATTCTAAATTGAATTTTTTTTGGAGTTCGGTATTTTTGTTGCCTCTTTTTTTTATTGAAAAAATGATTGAAAAAGGAAATACAAATGTAATGTCAGCCATGTAGTTGTGAATAAAAATAAAGAACTGAAGAAGGCCAATGACTGAAACGTCTAAAAAAATTGGTTTATTGATACAATTATATTAATAAAATTGAGAATGGAAATGGGGAATGTGCCAAAGAGACAACAACCCAACCATAGAAAAAAAAAACCAGCAGAAGGTCATATTAAGTATGTTCCCTATTGGAATTTTGACAACAAAGTCTTTTTTTTTTGCATTAAATAAACTCATCATAGATACCAGGATTGAACTTTTATGATTTATTGTTATGTGATTACATGTCTCAACACAAACTACTGGAGCATGACTTAATATCAAGAACAGAGATAAAACAAATAAAAACCAATTTAAGGTCTTTCCATCTCAAATTAAGATCTTTTGATGAGTAAATGTGGTTGGTAAATAGTTATAAGGGTGTCTTACAGTGAGTTGCTTGTAGGTGTTATGGTAAAATTTTACCTATAGCTCAACCTGTTTTTAAAATTGTCAACACAATAGGGACATTTAAATTGACCAGTTGGTATTGTTAGATTTAAATCTACCTTGATGCTACCTGTAAAAAAATTTATTCACCTAACCCAAAGTTTCAGCATGCTTTTTTCCTGAACTTTTTTTTACCTAGGATTATTCTATTGAGAAATTTTTATTTTACTGTCATTCAAAATCTTATGAGTGATCAAGCCAAACAAGAATGACTATATCATATATTTTATTTTCTTGCAGTTACATGTAATTTAAAATTGCATGACCTAAAATGCACTACATTTCATCTAAATGTTTGCATAGCCACTACTAGCAGTGTTTAATACCCTAAATAATCCAGTCGTAATATTTCACTCACTTTAATGAAACCTCAAAATCATATTTGAATAAACAATTTCATTAATTTATTTACACTAATATTTGACATCTCATCCAGAATTCCAATGATTTTAAATAATTCCCAATTTTATTCATTTTTCACTACTTCACTAGATTTTTTTCTAAATCCATATTATAAATTCTGATTAACTTCCAATTATATACATCCTAATTTAACAGGTGCAGAATCTATACATAATTCAGAATCATTTCCATTACTATATTCCAAAAAGTTATCCTCACTTATATTTTGTAATATTTTATTTATATTTTTACTATATATCACCTGATTTTAATATATCCACAGTAAACATTTTATTTCATTTCCTATAATAAATTTCCAAATCAAACAATATTTGATTCAGAATTTTATAATGACTATTAACAATTTCACATTCACTTAAAACATTTCCTCACGTTAGGAATATTTTAGAATATTTTACTTTCATTTTTCACTTTATCACTAGATTTGACTATATCCACTGCATACCTTCAACATTTTATTTCATTTCCTATAATAATTTCCAAATCAAACAATATTTGATTCAGAATTTTATAATGACTATTTCCAATTTCACATTCACTTTTAAAAAACATTTCCTCATGTTAGGAATATTTTAGAATATTTTACTTTCATTTTTCACTTTATCACTAGATTAGACTATATCCACTGCATTACTTCAACATTTTATTTCATTTCCTATAATAATTTCCAAATCAAACAATATTTGATTCAGAATTTTATAATGACTATTTCCAATTTCACATTCACTTTTAAAAAACATTTCCTCACGTTAGGAATATTTTAGAATATTTTACTTTTATTTTTCACTTTATCACTAGATTAGACTATATCCACTGCATTACTTTAACATTTTATTTCATTTCCAAGATCCCATTTAAATAGGGAATCATCTTAAATTTGTAATAGATCCCAAAATTAATAATGAATATTTCAAAAATCACATTTAAAGCCACAGAAACATGTTGGATGAACTCATACTATATCTCCTACTTGAATTCCAGTTTTGAAATCTTTAAATCTTTGACATAACTAAATCCCATCGTATGAAAAATTTAATTCCTTTAGTGAACACAGCATTTTATGCACAAAACTCCCACTAATATAGATTATAATAGATTTCAAAGAAAAAACACAGCAAGGTATACTCCAAAATTATTTCGAATTTTACATGTACAACATCATATGTAAGCCCCACAAAACGGTTTGAATGAATTATTTCCTCCTTGATGTCCTTCATGACAATAAAATCTTGAAAGAAACACATCACATTTTAAGAAGCAAAATTGCTATAAAAAGTCTGAGTAGTGAATTCAAATAAAATAAATCCAATATTGTATGCACAATGACACCAAAAGATTTAAAACATTGCAAATAATAATCCAAAATGAGAATCTTGAAGGGTCATGTGAAGAAAAAAACAACATATCCCTCTGAAAATTTAAACTGTAAACACCCTGAACAGCTATTTCTTGTTTCACTGGCAGCTGGACAATACTATGTATAAGGGTTCGAATTTTAAAGAAGCATTTTGGTGTAAAAACAGTTTAAATTTTCAAACATAGTAATACATATTTATTTTAATCTTTTACTGATTTAGAATTTTAGGTAAAAAAATAGATAAATCAAATATATCAGGGATTTAAAACAATGAAAACCAAATTATTTTCTTCCCTATCAATTTTTAATAGAATAATCCTAGGTAAGAAAATCTTCAGGAAAAAAGCATGCTGAAACTTTGGGTTAGGTGAATAAAAATCTGTACAGGTAGAATCAAGGTATATTTAAATCTAACAATACCAACTGGTCAATTTAAATGTCCCTATTGTGTTGACAATTTTAAAAACAGGTTGAGCTATAGGTAAAATTTTACCATAACACCTAAAAGAGGGACGAAAGATACCAAAGGGACAGTCAAACTCATAAATCTAAAACAAACTGACAACGCCATGGCTAAAAATGAAAAAGACAAACAGAAAAACAATAGTACACATGACACAACATAGAAAACTAAAGAATAAACAACACGAACCCCACCAAAAACTAGGGGTGATCTCAGGTGCTCCGGAAGGGTAAGCAGATCCTGCTCCACATGTGGCACCCGTCGTGTTGCTTATGTGATTACAAATCCGGTAAATAGTCTAATTCGGTAGGTCACATTCATGAAAGGGAAGGGGATTGTAGTTACGACGTAAGGAACATATCCGATATCATTTGTGAAACGGTTATTCCATAACGGTCGACCAACTCGTGATGGCGTCCGTAAAATTTACGAAGGGATGATTTCAACTTCACCATTTGGAACTCTTGGTTTAATAGCTTCCTTGTGAGCAGTAACCCTCTATCATGAAAATCATGATAGGAAATGCAAGCACGGGAATATCGTATCAATTGGGATATATATACCC